>NC_134405.1:181454426-182054426 GCF_038048845.1 Mixophyes fleayi | reverse complement strand
TCACTCCGCTTACCTGGGTTTCCCCTAGTCGGTACGCACTTCACGACCCTCTGCTAGTCTGCGGCCAAGTCTGTCCCCACCACTAGGGGCTCCAGTGAACACCTGACTGGCAGAGCAGACTCCGGGTTGTGCTGTACCGGCTAGAGGGGTTCCTAACAATAACCTAGCAGTGGTAGGAAACCAAATCTGAACATAAAAACACAGACTCAGAAAAAAAGCTCAAGTTATAAGCTAAATGCTGCATAATGGTACATACAAGCCAAAAAGTAGTCAAATGAAAGTGGAAATTATCTTTAAACAGAACCTGTAACATTTGTAGTAAAACATGTTTGACGTAATGCCTTCTGCATTAATTGTATGTAAAAAAAGATAAATCAAAGTTTAGTACTTGTTAATTATACTGGCGCCATCTGAAATGTGGACCACCCACCTGTCCATTCAGGGACTCGGTAATCTTGAGTATGTGGGGAGCTGGTTCAAGATAATTGAATCCTAACTCTTTCTCTACCCCACCCTTGGAGCCCTGTCAATGCACATCAGCTCTACATAGGCAGATATGTTTCTTATATGGATTAATAGTCAATAGTCAAGCAGTCAGTTCAGCATGGTTGGCATCCAGGGTAAAAGTACTCTCGTACCTAAGAGCAACAGGGTTTTGGAGGACAGTGGCTGGGAAAAGGCAGAGAACTGACAGACAGGTGGAGTCCACGTTCCAAGTGACGCACATAACAACAAGAACCAAAAGGTTTTTCTATGCTTTCTCCACCCAGTAGACAGCATAGAAAAAAACAATGCTAGCTGCATGCAAATGCTGTGATTTGGCATGAAAGTCCGCATGCGTAATAATCACTCCACGGTAGCCTACAAAATGCACTGTAAAAAAAGTGACATATCCTGATGAAGTTATATGCAAATAGAAATACTGGTCTAAGTTTGTACAAACTTGTTCCAACAACTATATTTAACAGTGAAATTGTTGTTAGAAATGACATTAACAAACATGCCGTTACAGCAGACAATCACCACCTTTTCTTCTTGATTCCCTTTGGAAACTGGTACAAAAGATCTCATTGTAAAGAATACACATGCTGTGTATAATGGTGTAACAGTAGCACATATATTCACAGACATTCATTTCCTCTAAATATGTTTACCGAGAACCTTCATAGAGAATACTCAACTGATTTTGCCAGCAGTTTTTTTCTTCCAGGGTTTTGCAGGGATGATAAAGAAAAGAAGCCCCAACAGAAGAGCAGCTGTGGAATCGGTAGCATAGCCACGGCATCTACAAATTCAGATCATTAACAAATTACAGGTGGCCAGCACTGAAAACCTATCTGACACTAAACTCGAAAAGACGATCACTTTACATTGGCCCATGTCTCATTGGTGAAATCACATATGCCCATGAATTATTTTAATACTATTTTTCAATATTAACAGTTACTTTTGTGAATCACTAGACCTGAACAAACTATTGCAATTCAAACTATGTATAATCACAACTTTAAATGTAAACAATAATTAGCTTTATCCTATCTAGTGCATAGTTGGCAGTTGGCCTCAATCATTAGGTACAGTTCAAGGGTTTAAAGGTTGGTCCCTGAAATTTATGACTTTTGGAAATGTCCCCATATTTCATGTTGACTAACAAAACAATAAAGCGTATTTTCTTCTGTATGTCAGATGCAAATTTTACCGACTTCTGTGGACTTATATTTATAGAAGAGGCATATTTGAAAAGCAAAACATCATCATCATCATCAGCAGCAGCATCATTATTTATATAGCACCAGCAAATTCCGTAGCGCTTTACAATTGGGAACAAACATTAATAAAACAATACTGGGTAATACATACAGACGGAGAGATAAGAGAACCCTGCTCGCAAGCTTACAATCTATGGGACAATGGGAGTTTGAAACACAAGGGCGTGGGCATATTGCACACTGGACCAGCTAGAATGCAAAGGTAAAAGTATTGAGTGGGCTGTGTGTGTGTGTGTAAGCAAAATATATGTTATGATCAAATCAAGTAATCTTGACATGATGGGTGTTGCAGTACATTAATCAGGGGTGTACCTAGAACTTTGACAGCAAAATTTTGAAGGGGTCCTCCTCACCTATTTTAATGAGACGGCCAACTACATCCTCTGACCCTTACATTACAGCTACTGTACACTTCCCTCCCTGCTCTGAGAGGAAGGGAACAGCGGAGCTCCTTTACCCCGAGAAGGAATAATCCTTTGTGGTGTCAGTGGTCACAAAGCAGAGACCTCATTAAGCTCCCTGCTGAGCACTGAGTTTTGGGACAATTGCTGTGCAGCAAATAAAAAATAGCAAAATGTATTTAGAAAATGTAGACCCGCAACACAAATGCTCTTTTGTGATGTTACACACCTACATTTGCAAAAATGCACCCGGTTTTATGTGTAATTGCATAGATTTGTGCAGTCTTCTGGGGTGGAAAAGCTTACTCCATATGATGAGAGGGGATTTATTTTTTGTAGCAGGATGACATTATAAACTCAAAATAGCAGGTTAGAGAGGGGACATTCATGAGGGAGATCCTTGCTTTGCCGGAAGATGCACTGCCCTTTTCTCTGTGCAAAAGGACTTGATTTTATCTCTACCTCTTAGTTGGAGGGGATTGGTTCTAATACTATACTTTTATTGGGAAGCATTTTGCATCTTCCAGATGTACTTCTGCAGAAAAGAGACACTTTAAACAATGTAATAAACAAACAAAACTTACAAATATGGCCTAAATCATGTTCCGACATTTGTCCATTTGCATCTTGCATCAAAAAGCTCTGAACATGCTCAGAAACGGACCTTAGAGCAATGAATGAAATTACATGCAATTCATGACCAAACGCAAATGACACTTGCCTACAGCTTGATGGGCAGAACGGGTGTGGGAAGGGGTGGACCAATGCAGACAATGTACAGTAAGGCGGACAGAGGGCGTTCCGACACAGATATGGTCAATTCAAGTCCTGAGTTTATAATAAGTACATTAGGCTTCAGCCGTATCATTTTCTTCAGCTAGAGGGCAGGTGCAAGTGTTGACTGATAGTGAGGACTGACATGTTATAGACTTTGTTTTAAAAACGATATGTGTGCGTGCTACTAGCTAGCACAGAATATGTGTAGTCAAGTAATATATAAACTATAAAAATGTATTGTATGTACAGTACGCATTGAAGGCATCTTGGTTTATGTATTGAGTGCAAACCAATTTAAAATATAGTCTTTTTTTGAAAATCCATATTTATATTCATGATTATACTGTTAAGCGTTATTCATTTATTTTATAATAGAATATTTTTTGTATGCGCTCTGATAGGACCTTATATTGCACTTATACTTGTGTCTGTACTGCAGTCTGTTCTCTCTATCTATGTTTGGCAAGTACTTACACCCAGATTCAAATAGAATTGTATCTTGAAATTCGCTTCAATATGAATACGGTCAGAACTATGCTCAAGTTCTGTGCTCTTTTATAAAACACAACTTGCGTGCACGTTTGTAATTTTTTTTTAAATGTTCTGTAGCATGCAAAAAAGAATAATACTTACTGTGGGAATAGTGAAGACCACCCAGGGATAAATCCTGGATCCCTTGTAAACCACAGTAGAGCCATCAGAAGAAACAGAATGAAGGTCATGATCTCTTGATAGCTACGACAGAACATTTACATTGTGACCAGACAATCAGTGCTTTTGATATGCTTCTTCTTTTACAAACAGTTTATTTTTATTTCTAGTGGATATTTACCTTACAGAACCAAGTTGTTTGTATTCATCCATGATGACTTTAGCTGAGGCTTTTTCTCGTTCTGTTTTTTCTTTGCCACATTTAAACATTTCTTTAACACTTAAATGAAAAATTAACATATTTTAAGAAGTCTGAATTGTTTTCAACTAGGGGACTAAGGCATATTAAGCTAGAAATATAATGAACTATATTATCTGGAACTTTAAGGTCCTGAATGGTACAAGTAAATAATGCAATTGGTTTAGGAACTGTAAGAAAAATGATATCCTTGTACATTGAATAATATATTATTTCAACAATTTGTAATCCTCCAAATAGGGCCAGGCTGGGCAGGGGAGCACCTAGGCATCTGCCCCCTGGGTATGATGGTTTCTGTCATACCTAATAGCTGTGTGGGTGGATGGCACTGACTGGAACTATACACCAATCAGAGTGCTGGGATCTGTGTAGAACAAATCCCAGCACAGGCAAATCCTATCTTAACTAGAGACAGGTTCTATATTTTCTTTTCTTTTGCATTATAAAGCATCTGCGGTCTGTGTATACATACTTGAAGTATGTATAGTAAAGCCACCATAGATCGGAGTTCTGTATAGTTAAGCCACCAGAGATTTAGGAGAGCTACATTGTAAAGCCACCAGACATTTGTGGAACCTGAAATGCAAAACCGGCAAAGATTTGGGGGTCTGCATATTATGGTGGCCTCCAGGACAGGGTGCCAGACGCTGCCCCCAGAGTTCCACCGCTGCCGGGTACAGTCACCTGACCTCTTCCGGCTGCAAGCTTTCCATTGCAATGGAGATGCTCCCCTGCATCTTCGGCAGTCAGTGACATCTTCTTATCAGGGATCCTCTCCTATCTCTTCCTGCTCCAATAAGGTGTTCCCTACCTCTATTTAAACCTGTCTTTGACACCATTAAGATGCCAGAATATTAGGCTCGCACCTGACTCCAGCGTACCTGGTTCCACTTATCTGCTCCATTGTGTTCCTTGTTTTTACTCAGCTTGTTCCTAGACCTCCCTTTGGATCCTGATTTTGCATCGTATCACTCTTCTGGCATTACCTTGGCTTTCATGACTACACTTTTGTCTCCTGATTTGCTACCGCATTGTATCGCTGGTTTCGACCCTGGCCTGTCTGACTACCTGCTGTTCACTCCTATCTCGTCGTTACGGTCTTGGAGAAACACGACCTGTGCATCTCTTACGGCCAAGTCCATACTCCCTTGCGGGGGTCCTTGGTGAAAACCAAGGGTGCGTTACATTCCACGCCTTCCTGTACAGTAGTGTTAATATGGACAGATAATCTCCATCTCCTATTTGTTGTGACACATAAATAGCATTCGATAGTAGTTCACTAGTATGCATTGTGTTTTGTTTACTGGTCATAATAATGATCTCTATTGTATAGAGGTTAATAGAATGTTATGTGTATTGCATATTGTTAAAAATGCCCTGTGTTATTTATTGGTAAATAAACTGCTCTCTGAATTGTATAGAGATCAATAGAATTATTTATTTTTGCATAGAGAGCACTAGGAGGATCTCTGTAGTGTATAAGGGATTCAATAGAGGTCACTAGAATGCTGTTTTTCTTGAATAGATGTCGCTAGAATGACTTCTGTGTTGTATAGAGGTAACTAGAATGTTCTCTGTATTGTATATTGTTTGTTAAGATGCTTCCTATATTGTCAATCAATAGTTAATGTGTTCTCTGTATTGTATATTGCTCACTAGAATGCTCTCTTTATTGTATATACATAACTATAATACTTTCCGTATTGTATATAGATCACTAGAACGCTCTCTTTATTGTATATACATAACTATAATACTTTCTGTATTGTATATAGATCACTAGAATGCTCTCTTTATTGTATATACATAACTATAATACTTTCCGTATTGTATATAGATCACTAGAATGCTCTCTTTATTGTATATACATAACTATAATACTTTCTGTATTGTATATAGATCACTAGAATGGGTTCTGTATTGTGTAGAAGTCACCAGGATGTTCTCTGTATTGTATATTGTTTATTAAGATGTTTTCTGTATTGTATATCAGTCATTAGGATGCTCTCAGTCCTATATATTGGTCTCTAGAGTGCTCTCTGCATTGTATAGAGGTCACTAGAATATTCTCTTTATTGTATGGAGATCACTACCATGCACTTGGTATTACATATGTATCACTATATAGGTCACTACAATAATCTGAATACTAGTGAACCTGTTTTGCATTTTATGATCGTTCTTCAAAATAACATTTTTAATACTTCTTGCCACATACACACACGTGCACAGTTTTTGTCACGTCATTTTTCTGTTGCAATCTCTAGCATGTTTTTTGCTACCCTACGTTAATATCACTATATACAACACTGCTAAATAACTAATTGGCCCATATGTACAATTTAGCTTTAACCACTATATTTACAGTGGGATCAGTTATTTACATTAATATTGTTGTTGTTATACATTTATATATGATAAATGTGAATGCATTTTTACTTCTTGATTGATGTCCTTTAACTAGGCTATAACTTGCACAACCACTACTACTATAAAAATCCAAAAATATCTACTATGTTTCAGTTCTCGCTTACATCACCTGTACTAGCAACATAAATCTCAAGTTACTTTATGTATTATGCAGTGGGAAATGATTAATGCAAAGCAGAAGGTTTGCAGTTTAATTGTAGGTGCAACATACCATGTAATATGTAATGGAATGGCTTGTATTTTTCCACAATGGATGATTAAAATGGATTAGCTTGTAAATGTGAAAGGTCGTTATTATATGGTAATTAAAATACGTAGGTATTACAGAAATTAAGTATGTGAATATTGCATTTTCATGTACTGTGTATTTATACAATAATGTGCTCCAGGCAAATTATGACGTAAAAGAATGTCTTAAATTTAAATCACTGGTCTTTAAGCACTAACGCCAATAGCAATTATAATGCTACTTCAGTGTCCAAAATAAGAAAATTTAATAATGCCCAATTGTCAAGATACATTTGGAGCATAATATATTTTTAACTAATAAACATTTCCGGGGTAATGGGTGATGTAATTAACTAGGCTGAAGTCTGTGAACAATTTCGGCCATTAATCATACGCATCCATATTTAGATTTTGCATATCATACTTGTGGCCTCTTACATCTAGAAGTGGAACAGTGAAGGGAAAGCGTAAGTTAAATACATTAAGAGCATGTACACATAAGTGTAGCATGACCCCTGGAGATGCAGTCTAACTGGACTGGATGCAACTCTAGATGCGCTTATAGAATGTGCAGATTGATACATTTACCCACTGGTGTTATTGATAATGACACCAGCATCACAATCTAGTTGCTTCGATTTGGCTGTTTGCGCATAGAGACCTTGAGCTATATTCATTTATTAGCGATACAGTTATATTATATCAAATTGCGTCTGTCTATTTGGATTTCTTATTTGTCATTTACATTTTGGACTACTGTAGGAAGAAAGTTTCCCATTGGATTTATAAAGTGGTAAATAACTGATGTAGTAGTGTTTGTATGTAATTACATTTTATATGCAGGCGCCGCACCCAGGGGGGTCTCTGGAAACCCCTGTCCTGCCTGGGGTGCTGTATGCTTGCAGTGGCCATACCATGTTCAAAAATCATTCCTGCAGTTTATTTACTTGCAAACAAAAACACTGATTTCCCAGATATGTGCAGTTTACATGTTTATGTTCATGGAGATAGAATTTTAAAACTATACAATAGTGTCATTAATAGTTGTGTGCTTTGCTAAATAAAATAAAATGTTTTTACACTGCTTTTATTTTATTCCTGTGTATTTTGCAACTATATAATATTTCCTAGCCAAAGTGCATAACCAGTAAATTAATTTCTTAGATCAGCAAGTATTATTATATATGCTTTAATTTAGAAGTTCAAGTAGTTCCAGTGTAAATATATCTTGCAGCATTTGGATCCTTTATTAAAATGGAGCCTGGCTTGGAGGGGCTTTTAATGTACATGTGGGGAAAAAAGTGGTTTTAGTGCAGAGGGTGTCTCTTAATGTAATGTGGGTGGGGTGTAAGATATTAATTTTATAGTAGAGTGAGAGTGGAGGCTAATCATTTAATGGTGGGAGGGAGACTTTGAATTTATTGGAGGAGGGATATTTATTTGATAGTGGGGACTATTTAATTTAATAGTGGGGTTGGTGCGGACTTATTAATTTAGGGTGGGATGATTAATTTAATGTTCGTGGGGTTTGGGCGCTCTTAATTGAATGTGTGGCTGAGTTTGGGAAGAAGGATTGCTATTTCTTAATAGTGAATGCTAATTATTTAATGTTTGGAAGGAAATAGGTTTATTTATTATATGTGATTACTATTAATTTAATGTTGGGGTTGTTTGGGGGAAATATGTATTTTATTAAAGATGAATTCCATTAATTTACTGTCAGGGTGGTTGCAGGGAGGGAAGACTAATAATAAAATGTGAGTGCTTTTGATTTAATGTCGGGCTGCTTAGGGGGAGGGAGGCTTACAGTGTTCACTCATTGCTAGCCTTTCTATAGCTCCTATACCTGTCCTTGTTCCAACAGGAACCCAGCATTCCAGGATCCAGGCAAGCAGCAGCTTAGGACATGAGCAGCAGCAACAAGTAGCGAAATAACCAAGAACAGGTAGGAGAGAGCAGGACAGTTTGCCAACTGTCCTGATTCTGGCAAGGGCAGTCCTGAGTTTGGAGACTGACGCACTCATTCAGGACATTGTCCCGACTACAGAGACAATTTGGAGGTATGTCCAACTTCACACTACTCTGCTTATGAAGGGATGCTGCGTGCACCTGACAGTAATGCACACAGTATTGCCTGTGTATTTGAAGGGATTGGAAGAGTTGGAGAGCAGCCTAGCACTGTCTAAAACTATAGCCATGCCCCCACGCATGCTGTTCACACCCACTGGTGACGTGGTGTATAAACCCCTCTCCTCAAATCCTGCGTTTGTCCCTGATATGGAAGATGTGGCTTTCACATTTATTAATAACACTTTCACTATTCTCTCTTGAATATATAACTACATTATATTATATTGCGTATGAGTCAGGAATCTGGCTTTCTCATTTAAAACTAACACTGTCAAGCCATGTCTCTATGCTATATTAGGGCACAAGTATACATAGTTATACGTCTGACGTAGAAATACAGTTTTGAGTTTGGCTTAAAGTGATGGAAATGATGCACTTACTTGAAGCCTAAGAACAGCCACTGTAGCCATATCCATGAAAGCAGCATCAGAATGATGGCAATTGGAATGCAGAGAAGAAACCATGTTCCAAAATTAATCTCTGTGCTCTTAGGGTATCTCCTAAAAATAAATAGAATATACAATTCATAAAGCTGCATTCTGATTAACAAAACAGCTGATTAGCAGTATTAAGCATGTGTAGATGACACAAATGGAGATATTGGTCACTATTAGAAAATTATTGTTTCTCATTGCTCTTGATTAACAATGTATTATCATAAAATTAAACATATGACTTATAATGTACAGCACATAAGATTTATAGACTCTGGTTATGGGAAAAATTAACCAATGAATAAGGCACCTAGATCTATATCACCCCCAGACATTCACTATGTCACCTCCTAACCCTTTGTCTTTGTGCTCCATGGCACCAATCCGCCAGTTTTTTTTTCATCTTAATAAATGCAATTTATTTAATTAAACTGTAGTGAAAACATGAAACATTACTCACTAAAGCAGTAGGTATATTAAGGTATATTACATCTCAGCAAATAGAAATGATGATCATCAGTTAATATTACATAGGGGGGAAATAGAATCCCAACATCTCTGCTGCCCCCGAAGTAGCTTTAATTTTATTACTTTACTTTTCTATTCTATTGTATTTGAATTTATTTGAACTTGTTTTATTTATTCCTTCTGTTTATTCTATCATTATTCCTTATCTTACCAAACAATATATCCCATTATATTTATCACTATATCCCAGACTATCCTCAATATCTGTCTCAATTTGTTTGCCAACTCCTCATAATAGTAACTTAGTCCTCTCACTTAATAATATGCACTTCTCTCCCACCTGTGGCTCCATTTTTATATTATCCATTATACCCTCTTCTCCACCCATACACCTCCTCTGTCCCATCCCCTCTCCTGACAATTCCAACATCCACACCACACTCTCATCCATCTGTATATAGTTCAAGCAGGAAATTAAACTTCCACCAACATTGAACTAAAATTCAGACAGACACTCACTTCACAAATCTACCACAAGCTACAAACACCCAGAACTTTAAATATCGAGAGCTTTTTTAACAATTGAGCCTTATTATAATTCTATAAACAAGACTAACTACTAATATTGCCAGAAGTACACAGCAAGCACTAACACACCTAACACAGCACATACACTGAGATGTAGTCGAAATGTCAACATTCATAATGTCTGCACCATAATGTCAACATTTAGAATGTCTGCACCATAATGTCAACATTCAGAATGTCTACATGTTGACATGTAAAAATTGTACATGGTTGTAATGTCAATCAGGGAGATAAAAAGCCTGGACTCCCACCAATTTTACTATTACTAGCACTAGGCTTTGCAAGCCAGGGCTGGTGGCACTATAGCAGGGAACCCTGGTGTGTGGGGTCCCCCTGCTATAATCCCAAACCAGTCCCATGCTAGTCAGCATGGGTCTGGATTGCCTAGGGAGATCAGGTCCAGAAAAAAAATTGCAGACTCCACCCTATAGGTTTAATCAGCCCTGTGCTGATAGCATTAGGGCTCTTCCCACACCCATGGGGCAGTGGATCTAGGGTAAAATTAATTGTTTAAGTGTAGAAATCCATTTTGTCCCTGATGCACTACAGGTCCTAGCATTCCCAGGCTGCCAATAAGTGTAGTACTAATTGTAAAACTACAAGCACCAGCATACCCATGGCTGCCAGAGAATACTGGCACTTGGGGAACCACAAGTACTAACATGCCCTAGCACCCCAGGCTGACTGGGATCTGTAGTGCACCAAAGAAAAATACACAGACACAAATGTAAAAATAATTTTATTTTTAAATAAAAATACCCCTACGCTCCCCTTACCTAGATCTCCACTCTTCGTCTGTAATAAATCCATGGCTTGGCAAAATAGAAAACCTTTATATGCGAAACAATACCAGCTCTTAAGAGCTCCCGGCGCAAATGAGCTCTTAGCGACAGTAGTCATATGAATAACATGGGGATTTCCCACAGCTTGAAATCATGGTTTGAGTTTAAGCTGTGGGAAATCCTCATTTCGTAATCCAACCCCATACACCACAAGCATTAACATTGCAAGCTATAAACACACAGAGCCATAGATATTTTACAAGAGGGCCACATACAATAAGAGCTATAGACATTTGACAGTTACTCACATTTAGCTATAAACAGGGTGCGCAATACACCACACGCAAATATCTATACAACTGGACAACAGATTATAAAGCACAAACCCTCAGACTTTAAAAAGGTGAGTCTCTCTCCAGGGCCTGATTAAGGGTTCTGGCCGCCCTAGGCTAACACGGCCGCAGCGCCCCCCCCCCCCCCCCTCCTCCGAATATATTTAGGTGTATAGGAACACTCCTGAATATGAATGTTCAGGTGTATTCTCCAGCATTCAACTTTAGACAGATTGTGCCATTGTCTCTTACCTGTTCTTGCTCTTCTCTCTTGCAGCTTTGTTATCCTCTCGCTGGCTTCTGCAAAGTTGGCGTCCTGTTTTGAAAATGCAAAAATGTATTATAATGCAAACCCTGAATGATTAGGCCCTTTAGTTAAAACAAAACACTCCATTATGGCCAGCTAAAAGTACCCCATTGGACAGGCATATATAAGCAATATCTGAATATTTGTTTTCAATCAAATACAAACCTTTACCAGTCCTATCTCACTAATATTTAGTATTCTAGTGATTGCTGAGACCACCCATGTGACCACCACACAATCAGGAGATACTGCCCCCCAAAGCTGCTCTATTTTTTAAATACCCCCTGCAGCCATTTTCCTTAACCACAACCCCCCCCCACAGCCATTTTCCTTAACCCCTGCTGCAGCCATTTTCTTTACCTCCCACCCTGCATCCATCCCCCTTGCAGCTATTTTCCTTACCTCCACTCTGTAGCTATCCCCCCTCCGTCACATCAAAACTCCCCCAGTCACATATATCAGCCCCCCTCCTTCATACATATCAACCTCTCTCCCTCCCTATAGATTTTCATGACAGTCCCCCTCTCCCTCCCTATACATATGCATGACAGTCCCCCCTCTCCCTCCCTATAGATATGCAGGGTAGTCCCCCCCCTCCCTATAGATATGCAGGGTAGTTCCCCCCCTCCCTATAGATATGCAGGGCAGTTCCCCCCCTCCTTATAGATATGCAGGGAAGTTCCCCCCCCCCTCCCTATAGATATGCAGAGCAGTTCCCCCCTCCCTATAGATATGCAGGGCAGTTCCCCCCCTCCCTATAGATATGCAGGGCAGTTCCCCCCCTCCCTATAGATATGCAGGGCAGTTCCCCCTCTCCCTATAGATATGCAGGGCAGTTCCCCCCCTCCCTATAGATATGCAAGGCAGTTCCCCCCCTCCCTATAGATATGCAGGGCAGTTCCCCCCCTCCCTATAGATATGCAGGGCAGTCCCCCCCCCTCCCTATAGATATGCACGGCAGTTCCCCCCCTCCCTATAGATATGCAGGGCAGTTCCCCCCCTCCCTATAGATATGCAGGGCAGTTCCCCCCCCTCCCTATAGATATGCAGGGCAGTTCCCCCCCTCCCTATAGATATGCAGGGCAGTTCCCCCCCTAACTATAGATATGCAGGGCAGTTCCCCCCCTCCCTATAGATATGCAGGGCAGTTCCCCCCCTCCCTATAGATATGCAGGACAGTTCCCCCCCCTCCCTATAGATATGCAGGGCAGTTCCCCCCTTCACTTACCTGTAGTTGTGCCAGCATCGCTCCTCTCCTCAGATCAGCAGATAGGAAGTGAAGACGTCCTGCTGCACAGCAACAGGCAGCCTGGTGATTGGCTGTGTGTTGCAAACCACTGACCACCAATGCTTTTGATCGTCGAGCCCTCCATCCCCCCCCCCCCGCGGCGACCCCCCCGTTGCGACTCCCCCACCCCGAAAAAAAAAATGAATGAATGAAGAAAAAAAAAAAAGAATGAAAAAAATAAATAAATACCCGCAGCGCCGGCCCCCCCGGGACCCAGCGCCCCAGGCTGCAGCCTGGTCAGCCTAGTGGTTGATCAGGCCCTGTCTTTCTCCCTCCCATCTCTCCACAGAACTCAACAGCATACAACACTGGGATAAGCACACACCATTATCACCACTTCTTTATCAGCTATAGGTACATAACACTGAGGCCTCCTCAATCACTGTACCATGGGAACCTCTAACAAATCTTAACTCACAGGACCAGAACCCCTGTACCCTCCGTCAGGCAGCAACCACCACTGCAGACTCTTCACCCACATGCACAGATGTTCGGAAAAAACCTCTCTCCCACAAATTCAGTTCAGTTCTGCCTATTTGTGAGCCAACTATGGATCCTCTGGTTTCCTCTAATGCTAGTATAAGTTTCACTGAAGCTTCTGTGGAAAAATATAAGCTCAAATATCCCTTTTCCACAGTATCCTTAGATAGTTATGGAGACTATAGAATATACAGCATAGTATACTATATACAGTCTACGTATAGTTATGACAGCTATAGTTATACAATATACAAGGAAGTGTTTTCCAGCATTTGCATAAGTATACAATAATGGTGTGGCAAAATTAAGATATCTACATGGAAGATGTGACATCATGCAAACTTTGCCTTGCTGCTTTGGTGTTTCAGCCAAAGGTTACTTCCCAAGTACTCACTACTTCAAGCATGGTTATCTAGTGTAGCCCAAAATCAGATGATAATTGAGTGCTACTGATATAATGTCATGTCTCACTTTCCTTTCCTGGATTTGCATTCATTTAAATAACACATAACTTTATGTTTTACCCAAATATTGTTTAGTTGAATTCAACCAAGAAATGGAAGCAATGGAAATTGTGCTCACGTTTGAAAGTGTTCAGTAAAAATCAAGTTAGTTGATGTTCCAGTTATGGTAGTCAGTCCTCCGATTGTAGATGAATAAGCAATACACAAACACATTGCTTTGCACATCATGTGGTCCTTTTTATTTCTGTATCTCTTTTCTGAAACTGGTTGAGTCTGCAACAAAAAAACAAAAACAAAATTTAATGCAGTTAAGTCTGATTAATGTACAATATATACTCCCTAGTACACCACTGCTCACATACAGTGTGTACGTGCATATTGAAAATCATCATCATTGGCTATTTATATAGCGCCACTAATTCCACAGCGCTGTATAGAGAATTCACTCATATCAATCTCTGACCCATTGGAGCTTAAAGTCTAAATTCCCTAACACACACAGAGACAGGCTGTTTGCCTATAAATGGCAACATGACAGTCACCTGATTCATTCAAGAGTGACACAAACAAATTTGTTGATTTTATGTTCAAACATGTTCATTCAATCTAAATGGAATTTTTGGAGTATTAGTATTCTACAAAGAAATACCATTTTAACAATAATTTTGACAACAACAGTATCTTGTGAAGTAAGCTCTCTTGAGCTTTAAAGATAGGATGCTGAGTTGGTTGCATCTCAAGATGCATCCAGGTCTGAATTGTTGGTACACATGCTTAGTCTAGGCAGAAACATATGTAGGTTTAGTTGACAATGTTAGTATCAAATGCATTAGCATATTTGTACACGGTACCAAAATTGTACACAAAATAATACTCAAACATAGTATATAGAATTTTATATAACCAGTGAAATGTGAATCTTCTTTCCTGCAGTGGTTACAATGCAAACAATAATTAAGTAATGCGATAAGGTTTCATATAATATAGCAGCCACAGAAATGTTTTGGATTAAATCAGTGGTTGAGGTAAAGACTCCTGCAGCCAATCAGACGCGGTAGCCGACCTTCATCATTATCGGTTTGTATCTTACACCAGGGTTAGAGCATCAGTTTCCTGAAAGGCGTATCTGCCTTCGCATCCAAGTGCCTAGCAGTCACATTTACTTGAACTCGCACTTCCTGCAATTGGCTTATTTTTGTCCACCCTTTGTTTCTCCTGATCCCCTTGTATAAGTGGAAAGAGTCATATATGCAAGATAGGTCTAATTCACGGACGCAAGCAGTGGCGCACGCAGGGGGGGTTTCTGAGTCTCCAGAAACCCCCCCCCTGCGCTAACTAAATAACACTATAGCGGCACTGTCTTATGCAGCAGCCGCAGCGCTGTCAAAGACGCGTCCGCGGCGGTGCTGTAGTGTATACAGCACCGCCACGGACGCTTCTTTGACAGCGCCGCGGCTGCTGTATAGGACAGCGCTGCCTAAATGGAGCTGCTGCGCATGCGCAGTAGCTCTCGTGCGGGTTGGGGTTTTTTTGGGGGGGTCGGGGGAACACCCCCCCGACAATTCTTTGTGCGCCCCTGGCAAGGTTCTCTTTTGTGCGTATGCACAGTAGTGAAATACATATTATATATTGGGCAAATGGACTTACATTCATCTCTACATAAGGCCCAGTGTGAGAAGTTCTTTCAGCTCAATACTGTATAGATTAGAGTTTTGAGCAGTAGTACAAATATTTTTATATTATATGAATCAATATTTATTTTTTACATATATAAAGCATAAGTCAAGAAAAATCTGGAGAGGATTGTTAGATCACCTCAGAGGTTAATTGTTATGATAGTAATGCCCTGGTGACCTTAGACCAGACTGTCTTTCTGTGTTTCAGACCCCAAAACAGCATTGAAAGTTAACCTGGGCAGTAAACTATTCATGATTAATTCTGTGCACAGCTCTTGATACCTTGATGACTTAAATAGACAGGAAACAGTCTGTAGACAGTTGTAATGGATTGCAGGTAATTGTAACTTCAACATAGCCGAGCAAGCAAATGACTTAGTCCTCCACTGCATCCAGCCCTGCAATAGGCATGTCAGTCTATGCAACCATATTATACTGTCCCCACTAACTGTTAGCATAGCTTTAAAAAGCAACTGGGAGCAGTGCCAGACTAATCACTTCCTTCCTAGTTCAGTGCCTAGGACCCAGCAGGTATGTCGGGCAAGCAGCCTTAAACAAATCCCCAGAGCTAAAACCTAACAGCTGTGAACAAAAACTATAATGAACATTATATTATTTCACCATAAGAAACAGCTACATTGCTATTTTATGAACAACCGTCACTTAATTATCCACACACAAAAGAAAACATTATAAGTATTAATGTTACTGTTATTATTATTAAACTTGAGCTGCCTATTACTAACAACCAAAAGAGAGAGGGCAGACATATAAATTTCTTTGTTATTTTAAATAAATGAGTTCTGTGTTTTACAACAGATCATACTTGCCAACTCTCCCTGAACGTCAGGGAGACTCCCTGAAATAGGGGTGAACTTCCTCACTCCCTGAAGAGTCTGGCATTCTCCCTGATGCTGATCCAGTACAAGAAGTGGTTGACTCCGCCATCTGTGGCAGGATGACACAATTCAGAAATTGTGTCCCATGTCCATGTATTGATGCAGATGGAGGTGGCCATTTTCATGGAGACCAAGATTTAATCAAAGACTGACAGGAAAGGCAACATGACTTCATTAATGGAGACAGAAATGTAAAAGACACTTCAGTCTCTAGAAATTCATTAGCCGATTTTCTTTAACGAATAGTTGCCTACTCCGGGAGACTCACGCATTTCTGGGAGACCTCCCAGGCTCCTGGGAGAGCAGGGCAACCTCCTAGTTCTTGCCTCGCAATAGATAGGGTGTGGGCTTAATGATGCAAATATTGCGTCATCTTAGCCCCACCCCCTGTTGTAATTGGCCAAAATTGTGCCAAAATGATGCGATTCATCAAGCCCCACCACCACACACACACCTCCCCCAGGATCTCCCTGAAGCCAACAAGGAAAAGTTGGCAAGTATGTAACAGATAAATATATATAATGCTTCCATTAGTAAACTGATCAGTGGCTGGATCTACCATCACAGAACACAATGGGAAGGTAATCTAGGGGTAAATGTATGAATCTCCGGATTCTTCATCTCCGGCATGTTCAGCCTCTTCAGCGCTTAAATTTAAAGCGGCGCTGCATTGTAAAGGGAAGTTTCCCTTTACAATGCAGCGCCGCTTTAAATTTAAGCGCTGAAGAGGCTGAACATGCCGGAGATGAATAATCTGGAGATTCATACATTTACCCCCTAGTCTCAATATAAAGGGTGTTTGTTTGAATAGTGATCTATTTTTTAGAAAATATTTTTCTGCTGATAAGTGGTATAAAGTATTTTATTTGGCTACAAGTGTTTATTTAATCAGATAACATCATTGGATTATTTGTCAACTTTGTTCCAGGATAATCAAGAGTGCTAAAGGGCAAAGCATACCATTAGGCAGACACATGTGAAATGGGACATATTCATAGAAGCAGGTACCAAGAAGAAATAGTATAGTCAGAATACTTCTGAAAAACAAATATTTATATAAATGTTCTATAAATGAGTCACACTACATCCTATAAACCCTCCTGTGTCTTACTGTAGCCGGAAAGGCTGTCATGTACCTTTAATAATGTATCAGTGGTGCAAACATATTTTTGCTTGGTTACCATTTCCATGGCTGATGTTCTCTCTCCCCTTCTAACTGCAGAAGCCAAAAGTGTTCTTTTATTTGGAAAATGCCAGGATTAATCTGCAACAATGTTGCTCTGTTATGTAGCCCACAGTGCTTTTCTTAAATTTGCCATATTACAAAATTTTAGCATCAAAATATAAACTTTGAACATATAGATATTCTAATTTAGAGCTGATGTTTTATTTAAAATAAAAACACACAGTGAAGTCACATACCACAGAGGGAATGCATATAAGTTCACTAGTGTCTGGTTATCAAAATAATTTGAAAAAAAGGATCACCGACGTGACGTGGCGGGTGGCTTATCATGCGTTTGCACACGTGTGTAGTGAAGAATTCTGCATTTTTATGTACAAGTAGAAAAACTAGCTTTGTTACTGGTTAAAGCACCGTGCTGGGGGATTTTTCTCTGTATTTGCTCCTTTCAGGATTACCCCGCTCTTTCAAGCACCTGCTGTTAACCTATAAATTGATTGAGCAACTTTCCTTTCTGTTTTATAATAAAAAAAAAAAGTCAGATGGCCACTCCTAGCTCTAGATCCCAGCCTGTGTGGGCTTTGCACAAGTCCAGACCTGCATGTTTATCCTGGCAGCTGAGGAAAAAACTGCAAATCTTAAACTTTTCTTCTCTAAAGCAAAACTCATAGCAGCCGGAAGGTAGTTAAACAGATTGCTGACACTTGGACTGAGTAAATTCTAACAACATTTTTTTATAATAAAATCTCAGACACAATATTTGTATGTAGCTATAGTGTTCAGTGACTACCAAGATTTGGCAACATGATATCAATGCAAAATTAACATTCAGCTAGCATATTGTCACAATAGCCATGATGATAGCTTAAAAAAAAAAAAATCACAGCTTTCTAAAATAATGTTATAAAGTTGTCTTTTGTACAGTAGTAAAATGGGAGGTAAAGCACATAAATAATAATTTACTAACACATTTAAGTGCGCAATTTGCACAATCCCTGTCACAGCCTATGGGTTGTGTTGCTGGCTGTGGGTATGGAGCCTACACAAACTGCTAGCAGTTGAAGCTGATTCAGTTGAATCAGGGAGTCTAATGGGTGTTATCCACAACATGGAAGACAGGTGGTGGCTTTTTTGCCAAGGCACAAACATTTCACAGCCGGCGCATGATGGACGTGAAGACTGAGGACGAGTCATACCAGGGTTTCAGGATGTGTTGCAGACAAGGATAGATGGTCAAAGACATGTCAGGTGGGTTATAGAAAATCAGACATGCAATAAGGTGGGGGATAAATGGATAATCAGGATCAATCCAGAATATGTAGATACCAGAGCACTGAAGCACAGAATACATGTTGCAAAGGCACCGCATTGTGTATTGATCTATCTTTTTAAATGAGGCAGCAGGTACTTTCCTGGTATGCAGTCACAAGTTTTAGTACAGGATAGAGGAGACAAGTTGCAGAACCACACCTGTACAGCAGTGGTGTAAGTAATGCTGCTGAGAGTAGCATGTTACTAATCTATAGCAACCAATAAGACTTTTGCTTTCTTTATCTAATTCACAACAGTAAATAAAAGCAATTTAGTTGCTGTGATTCAGTTCAAATTTAGCACCTAAATGCAGTGTTAGTAATTGAGCCCTGGAGAGTAGATTAATTTCCATGTGATATACAGGTAATTTGAGAGACTGAGCATTACAAAAGAATTATATTACTTTAATCCCATAACTGCAAAGTAAATATGACTTACTTAGTAAGTAATCATATGATTTATTTTAAGGATAGCTACTGCAGTGTTACTTCCGGTAAGCAGGTAGCCTTATGGTCTCCAAATTGCCTCTTTGTTTGCCATAATTATAGGACAGTATAATACATTAATACCATTCCCTACGCACTCATAATTCATTATCTAATAATGAATGTCTGGATCTGGTCCAGATTACACCTTTTTTTTCAGGGGTATATTCAGAGTCTGATTTTTCATGGAAGAGATTCTAAGGTGAAGATTTATCAATGGGTGATTTTATTCAAAAGTTAAAATTGCTTACATAAATCGCTAATTTGTTCCCCTAATGCTCCACTCTATTAAACATTTGGGACAATTGTCATTATTTCACTGGCTAAGCAGGTATTGACCTTTAGCCCTTAATGAAAATAATGGCATTAGCAGCATTATTGCAACATATACATAGTAATCTGATCAAACTCAATACTGTCTTTTTGAAGCACTTCTAATATTTCTGTTATAGGTAAATCATCTTTATCCAACACAACGGGGTTCCCTTTGTCCCTTTGTCTCTCATTTTCTTAAGACATTTATAAGCAAAGTATTTTTTACGAAACATCTATCTATTATATAAATATTGAGTTCTACAAATAACTGAAATAGATTCGATTTCAGCACGGGTGCAAAATTGAGACCATGATTTTGTACTTGGTCCACCTCCCTCTCAGCACCCATGGGTGTAGCATAATATTAGAAGGGATCTTAAATGACTAGAATCGCTATAGAAGCCCCCTTTCCATGGAACATTATATTTTCAACAGTACTCGACTAGTTTACGAAACACAATACTGATGATAGTTTGGAAAGGATAGCAAACATCCGTGAGGGTAGCAGAAAAGTCCAAAATACAGTCCAAAGTTCAGGGCAGACTGACTTCAATAGACTAAATCCGTAGTACAGGTTAAGGTCAGGGTTGGCAGAAATCAATGCAAAAATCCAGTTAACAGGCCAAGGTTAGGACATTAAGAGGTTCATAGCAAACCCAGAAATAAGCAATCCTCAGGGGCAGGAAAAAAATAGAAAAATCCAATAAACAATCCGGACCACAACAAGGAGTGAAATCAGGTCAGAATTCCAAACAGCACACTAGTTCATGCAGAAACTGTCACCAGCACAGGTGACTTCCAGGAAGGAGTTTTTATTTCCAGAGCTGCCAATGAGGATAGACCAGCCTAATTAGCTGCACTTAGTGCAGCAGATTATAATGAACTATTTGCTAGACAGCTGCTACTGCTTAATAACTGGCTAGATGCCGAAAATGCAAAAAAATTAATATGGTTGTCGTTACCTGGCTACCACCTGTATTTGAGAGGCACCTGTTCAGTCCTATCGATAATAGGACTCAGGTTGACATTGCCAGGCAACCGGCTCGGCAGAGGACTGCCCGGCCGCAAGTATTAACAATAAACCCCTGTCTTAGAGTGATGCTTTACCAGATCATTGACATTTGTGTCTATGTTACAGCATCACATCAGTCTGTTACATAGGATTCAACAATAAACTTATAAGACTCTTTTACTACAGACTGTATGAACTTTTTAATACCAGCATAAGCAGATAGACATACACTGATCGTTCACAACATTAAAACTACCTGCCTAACATTGTTTAGGTCCCACTTGTACCGCCAAGACAACTCTGTCCCGTTGAGGCATGGACTTCTGAAGACCTTTGAAGGTGTCCTGTGGTATCTGGCACCAAGCAATTAGCAGCAGTTCCATCAAGTCCAGTAAGTTATGAGGTGGGGCCTCCATGGCTGAGACTTTCCCAGCACATCCACACATGCTCGATCGGATTGAGATCTGGGGAATTTGGAGGCCAAAGCTGCACCTTGAACTCTGAGTCATGTTCCTCCGGCAACAATGTTTAGTTAGGTGGTGCATGTCAAAGTAACATCCACATGAATGACAGGATGCAAGGTTCCCCAGCAGAACATTGCCCAGAGCACCACACTGCCTCCGCCAGCTAGCCTTCTTCCCATAGAGTATCCTGGTGCCATCTCTTCCCCAGGTAAATGATGCATACACACACCAGGCCGTCCATATGATGTAAAATAAAATGTGATTCATCAGACCAGGCCACCTTCCTCTATTGCTCCATGGTCCAATTCTGGCAGTCACGTGCCCATTGTAAGCTCTTTCAGCTGTGAGCAGGGGTCAGCATGGGCCCTCTGACCGGTCTGCGGCTACGGAGCCCCATATGCAGCCTCATACGCTGCAAACTGTGATGCACTGGGTCTTCTGACACCTTTCTATCATAGCCAGCATAAACTTTATAAGCAATTTGTGCTACAGTAGCTTTTCTATGGTATTTGACCAGACAGTCTAGCCTTTGCTCCCCATGCGTATCAATGAGCCTTGGGTGCCCATGCCCCTGTCCCTGGTTCACCTATTGTCCTTACTTGGACCACGTTTGGTAGGTACTAACCACTCCATATCAGGAATACCCCACAAGACCTGCCATTTTGGAGATGCTCTGACCCAGTTGTCTAGTCATCTCAATTTGGCGCTTGGCAAAGTCGCTCACATCGTTATGCTTGCCCATTTATCCTATCTCCAACACATCAAACAAGGTAATCAATGTTATTCACTTAACTTGCCAGTGGTTGAAATGTTGTGGTTGCTTGATATATATCTGTAGTTATTTAATGTGCTTACATTCATATATATTTAAGATTTTTATAGTTATTGTTTTTAGCTGAAAATAATAAAGTTGTTTTTCCTATATATATGCTTTTTAACAAATTATATTTTTTTACAATATATAGAGATTGTTATAAAGTAATACTAATTCAAGTGGTGCAAGTTTTCTTCCTTTTTCTTTCTTTTATTAGGGTGCAGATTTGCACCTGGATGATTTTTTGTTGATTATAAATTTGTTTACAGGTTTGTTTACAGCCTGTTCTTCTAAGGCAGCATTTAGATATAGGAGAGCATGAGCTAAAAGTGATGAATTGGAGGAACGGGTAATAACAAACAATAGGGGGCAAAGGAGAGGATAGAAAATACAATTGCAAAAGACAGCAATAAGTGAGGGATCAGTCAGTAAGGAGAGATAACTAGGTTGAAGAGACATCAGAAGGATAATAAGAGAAAAATGTTAAGTACTACTGTAGAATGTATCCAACCTATAATATGAAGTATATCTGTTAAACCAGTAAAAGTACCCCTTAATCCTCTCCTCTTTTTCAATTTTCAGTACCTCCCTCTCATCTTTTTACATTTTTTAAACTCTCAAACGTCAAATAAAAATAATATATAGTATTAAAAGAAAGGACTAATAAATGGGACAACAGAGGGAGAGATAGTGAGGGTCAGAGAGAACAATAGCAGTAAAAAAATAAAGTAAAGGCAGACTAACGGGGAGACAGAGTGCAGTGTAACAGTCTGCATATGAATGCAAGTATTTAATTACATAGCTGGTGAAATTAAATGGTCTATCAGGCAATCCTACTAAAAATGTATTTTTTATTTGAAAGTCTTGCCGGGTTACATGTAGGAAAAAGAAAAATACAATACGCTTTATTGCATTGCTCTATAATTCCCCCTGTTATCATAAGTGATAGGGTCCCCATGCTTCTGCATTTGAGACCTTATTATCTATCAAGCAGTGCAGCAGTAAAATCATTGCTGCGTTCCTTGGTTATTGACGGCATTGCCATAACATTTGAAGCATTAAAAAAAAAATCTTCCCTTCAGCCTTGCTACACTTAAGGCCCTTAGGTGGCGCTAGATATGCCCATGAGTGAAGCTAGACAGACCCCTTTGGCAAAGCAGCATACACCCCTTTCAACGGTTTGCAGTACTGCATACAGTGCCTAAGTTTTACTTGGAGAATCTCCCTGAAATTACTTTTAAAAAGTTAGCAAGTATGCTTTTCTTCCTCCCTGCCATCATGTGACAGATTAGCCAGAAGCCCACCATGTCACTGCCAGATTATATTTTAAGATGCCATCTCAGCACCTTTTCTATTTGGCTAATTAGAATGATCAACCTTATTGCTGCAAAGTCTAACTTAACTACTTACAGGGCCGATGCTAGGGTCCACGGCGCCCTAGGCATTTTTAAAAAAGTGGCGGGCCCCCCCCTGCATAAATCGCCGCCCCCCACCGCAAAAATCGCCGCCCTCCTCCCTCCTCCCTCCTCCCTCCTCTCCTTACCTTGTCTCACCACCACCGCCTCTCTGCTCCGTCTCCTCCCCTCCACTCACTGACACTAGTAAGTGGAGGGGAGGAGACGGAGCAGAGAGGCGGCGGTGGTGACAAAATAGCCTCTTCCCCCCCCCCTCCCCGTGCATCTGATGCTGTGCGGCGGCCGTGACAGGTATGGTCAGCGGTCGCCGCACAGTTTTAAAGTATTTTAGAATTATGTGGCGCCCTCCAGGCGCCCTCCAGAGCCCGGCGCCCTAGGCAAGTGCCTAACCTTGCCTAATGGGAGCGCCGGGCCTGACTACTTAACATCTGTCTAGCTGGACAGCGGGGTTGCATTTACAGACAGTGCTGGACATTTGCCGTGCCAATCTAGACTGAGTATGTGTAGTGACAACACTGACTGCTAAAAAGTTAATCATTTGTGTCCATGGAAAACCTAAAAAACATGTCATTCATACATTAATATTATATAGAAATATTTTTATGCTATTGAAGTAAATATTTTAGAAATGTATAGAAAATTAGGAGTATGAATTAGGTGTATTTATTGCTCTCTCAGTCTAGCTACATTTTATATTTTATGTCAAAATGCCCAATATTGTATAGTATATTAAATTAACATAATAATAACGTAATGTGAAATCACTCATGTCAATGACACCTGTGTCAGTTTAGCAAATGGTCAAAGTTGAGGGCAGATTACATGAATACAATGTATCAATATCATAAAGAATATCTAAACACTATTTGTGTCAGAGTCATGCTGGGGCAATGAACTTCTTTCTAGGGCACATAATCAAAGTTATGTGAAAGAGGAAAGTCAACATGGTTGTTGGTAAGTCTTAGTTATCAGGAGTTAACCTTAATCATAAAATCATTAAGAAACAGTCAATGCTGGCACTATTAGAGGATCATAAATCTGAACCAATGAAAAGGGCTGACATATTTAATGACTTGTCTTAGTGCTGGGTTAAAGGTGGCTGAGCATGAGGGGGTTGGCTGTGTTTAGCGATGGGTGGACTACTTGCATTTATTTTTCTTTTATAAATGTTTCTAATAGACTGCTAAGATGAGTCCCGCCCCTCCCCCGAAGGCTACAATTTTCCAGCCTGCCCCTGCTTGTCTCATGACTGCAAACTATTTTGTGTAACCCTTATAACGGAACTGTAGTGAAAAATTGCATAGTGCCAACTAATTACTTAATGATTTATCATGTTAATGTTATTTTGTATGTGTACCTAATTCCATACTAATTATATCTTAATAAACAAATATTATTAACTTGTAGCCATCTGTAATTAAATGGAAATATATTACTAATTATAATTTTAACCATGAGTCCTGTTCACAATCCTGGTTACACATGATGTGCCATTGCAGCTGACAATGGGCAGTTTGCCTGCTATCACAGTATGTGTGACTATTAATCAACCGTGATGCCCAAATATAATTTGTTCAGAATTGTCTAGTTCATTCCCGGGCATGTTAGTAAATGAGGAAGATTACTACTATCGGCATTGATCCAGTCTCTCTAATCAACCTGTATATGGCCATTCACGTTCTCAGCCCACATCTAAAGTTAATATAGGTTGAGGGAAAAGCAAAATTACATAAAAATGAACTTGTATGAGTTCATTAATGTCAATGACACATGAATGGAATTTGTTAGGATAAGTTATATCTAATCGTTATTATTAAACAAATGACATGCAATTGAGCCTATCTTATCAATTAAAAAACATTCAAAAGAATAATTTAAGCCACAATGATTATATATATATATATATATATATATATATATATATATATATATATATATATATATATATATATGTTCAAGAGATAATCAAACAGATTAAATGTTATTGAATGTGTGTTATTAATAATTATAATAATGTAGAATCATTTAACAATTAGCGCAGTAAATGAAGATTGCTGTACCTATTTTTCCTGGAAGATCATGCAATACAGCAGTAATAGAGTAAAGATATACAAACTTCTACCATGGAGTGTTATCTTTTTTTGATAGAATATAACAGGTTTAATTAATTATGTGAAATTGCCAGTTGAGCTCTTATTGCACAAACATTGCACAAGGCATAAATAAGAGATGTGACATAAAATATAACTTTCATTTGTTTCATTTAAAATGCAATAGCCATTGGAAGTTACAAAATACAAAATGGAGCTCATGAAGCAAAAATGAAGGTAATTGAAATAGCATTGGCTGTTTTTTTACATATATATTTGTTTAGTAACATAAACAAAGTGTACTGCGAAACCAAACTATAGGTAACCTACAATTCAATAAGAAGACTATTCCTTACAATATTTGCAATGGACATACATCAATCTAGGGGATATATAGGAGATAGGATAATGAGCCAAAAGAATAATAATAATAATAATAATAATAATAATAATAATAATATTTGAATTAAAATTATTATCAGTTTATTTTCATTTTACTCTACTTATTGTGAGTGTGTTTTAGTATGAATATGACTGTTTTAGAGGGCATACTGCAAGAATTCTGCTAGTTTTAGTTTAAGATGCTTAATGGCAGAGCTGTGATGATTTAATATTGGCGTTATTAGCATTTATTTACTTCCATATGGTTTATAAAACCTCATCTTCAATTGTCAGAGCTATTTCTAAATATAAGATTAACTATAGCTTCAGTTCTAGTGCCAGAGTTCCTCAGAATAAATACTACAAAGGTGATTATTTAGTATCTCACTAGGTATCAGCGCATGTTTTTACTGGGGTCATAGGTGTCATTTTAAATATCAATACACCATATAGATTTATACTGCTTTGTTTACACATATTGCTTCAAGATAGTATGCCCTTTACAAAGATATTACGTTTAGCAATGGTATAGTACTCTTTGAATTTATTTCAAATTACTTTACTGTTCATCTGCTGCACATATAGTTAGTTATTAAGGAGAGCAAAGCATAAAAAAGGAGTAACTTTGCACTTTGGCAAAACCATGTTGCATTGGAGGGGGAGGTAAATTTGAAATGTGGGGACAGATTTATATTTGGGGTACAACATGTCCTAGATCAACTTTAAATTTCAGTGTAAAAATAAAACTATCAAGTATGTGTGTGCTACATGAGTAAACAGTCAGTATTTAACTTATGTGCAAAATAATAAACTAATTTGCACCCCTCGTAGTGTAACATGGTTTGTCCTGGAGAACATTTAGGGCTAGATTTACTAAGCTGCGGGTTTGAAAAAGTGGGGATGTTGCCTATAGCAACCAATCAGATTCTTGCTTTCATTTATTTAGTACATTCTACAAAATGACAGCTAGAATCTGATTGGTTGCTATAGGCAACACCCCCACTTTTTCAAACCCGCAGCTTAGTAAATCTAGCCCTTACTCTTTTTTTTTGGCTTTACTTTCCTTAATGACTCAGGCCCATAGTCTTTCATTTAATTGACATTAGCCTCTCGTTTGTGGTTACTTACAAATAGAATACTAGTATCTACGGTCTGTCTTGTAATATTGTTTAATATTGTTACTTTACAAATAAGATAATTGCTTTATTCAGAAAATCAGGTTTTATTGTTCATGTCTTTTCTATGTATCATATTTACGTTTCTCAGTATTTATTTTTTTCATGACACACCAATTTTAAATTATTACGACAAGAAAAGTGAATACATACATGTATGTTTAAAAAACATTTTTCACACCATATTTGCTATTTACAGTAAAATATAGTTAATATATAATCACCATTGCATGTATTTAAGAATTTTAAGAGCTTGTTCCCATTATTCTGAACTCTTGTGACACATCCAGACTGGTTGGGAATGACTGAATTAGGTAGCTGCACAAGGCTAATGGAGCAAGGATTACCGGTACTTTAGTAACACTAAGTAGAGGGCAATACTCCATATTTAAAAAATAAATAACTTTTTTTCCTTGATGGTTTCCATTTAATCTAGCATCGATAATTACCTCATCACTTTACATGTTTGTTTTTCATGAATAGATAATATTAAATCCCTTCTACAAATGTCACTAATAGCTACTAAGTATTTCAAAGAGATAATTGTATTGTAGAATTTATTTTTGAAAATATTTAGTGTAAAAACTTATAACATGGCCCACTATCATTTAAAGTTTTAAATATCAGACCATTTCATATTGTGTTTTAGGCTACATGCATACTGTCATTAAAATTCAGCACTTAATACTAATTAAAACTCATTACACCAAATGAGACCATACATATTGGCACTTTTTACAATTGTTTAACTTGCGTTGCCCTGCAGTTCATTATTTTGAACAATTATTGTTCCATTTCAGTGCCTTTGTCAGCGACAACACAGTTGGAATCCTACATTCATCTCAATAGCAGTGCTTAGTAAATGCAATGCGACATGGTAAAGGAACATTTACATATGATTTTCCACGTGAGTTTGACCTAGGTTTCCACCATAATCTTTGTGGGCAAAGACTATAATTTTGTTACTGCAGCTTTAAAAACCTGTGTCTTGGCATAGACTTAATTGCAATATTGGATGAACCATATTTTGACCACGGTGAGCTATGGTAGTTGTGCTGTGCAAGTTATGAGCCATTCTTATATACTTAAGGTATATGTATGATATCTGCATTGAACACATAACCAGATAACCTTTAAAAGCTTTTTTACATAAATGTATGCATATTAATTATTTTGGGCATTGAGTCTCCTAAATAGTAATACACCGTTGCACTTTTACATTTTTATACAATCTATCAGGTGGATCTTTATTGTGGTTGTCATGGTTGTGGATCCTGGTTAAAGCCATATTAATAAGTTGTGTTGCAGGAGGTATTGTTATGTGTGTGAGTGTTTGTGTGTGTATGCATATGAAGATGATGTGTAGCTTTGAAAAAAACATTCTAAAAAAGGCCTGCACCACTTAATACAACACCTAGAAATGTTCTATAATAGTGGGGATCTTACAGTTCTCTGGAGTTTTCTATCAGTCAGTATTATCGCTGGCCTTCCTAAGGCGCAGATTCTAATGAATATCCCCGGTCTTCACCAAGAACTGCCGCAAGGCAGGATGGATTTTGCTGCCGGAGGTCCGCAGGTGGCGGCCTTTAGGTTAGCCCACTGATGTGATAGGTGACAGACTGTTGGTAAGGAGCATAGACTCTGTAGAGGTAGTGTAGTACGGCACAGAGGAGCAGGATCAGTAGCTGAAGAAACACAGCCCATACAGAAGAATCTGAGCCGTATACAGTGGGTTGGATACACTGAGCACACACTCAGGAGAGTCGCCGGGTCGGATACGTAGGGGAATAGGCAGCAGCATAGTCAATAAGGATAGCCAGGTCGGATACACAGATACACAGGCAGCAGCGGATCCAGAAGCAGAGATTAAACAGGCCAAAGGTCATACACAGGGAAACACCAGAGCCAGCACAGGATACACAGGGAGAGCCAGACACAAAGTGGTAACTTGTATCTCTGACAAGGCTGCAGTGTCCAGGTGAGCTTTATATAGTCTGCAGATTGTATATGCTGCCTCCCAGCTACAATCATGTGGCCGCCCAACCAGGAAGTGGTGAGCTGTACACAGAGACAGGGAAATCAGCAGCACAGGAGCAAGTAAGTTTGTGACAGGGGAAAGGCAAAGCATTGGGTCATGAAAATACACAAGGGAAAATTACAGAATGAGGACATACCTCACTTTGAGTTATACTTTGCCGCAACAGAGTATTTTGTGTTGTCTGTGCAGGATGAAGGATTTTCAGCAATTAATCAAATGTCATGACAGACATCCAAGGCAACTGAAATGTATTTCCACAGATCAAAATCCAGAAGGTTGAAATGGCATTTACTCAGTCGATGAGAAAGCAAGGGATATACCCAGGGCTGCCAAGAGGAATTCAGGGTCCCGGTACAACAAATTGATGGGGCCCCCCCCCTTATAGTTGAGTAAGCAAAAAAAAATTGCCCCGCCTCCCAGCGGCGCAAAATTTTTCAGTGGTGTGGTCACACAATTGGGGGCGTGGCAATGTGCCATTGGGGCGTGGCTAGCACAACAAAATCACTAGGTCCTGAATTCCCCGGAGCGTGACATTTGTCCAAGCACTCCTGACTTTCAAGACATCTAGCACCCTTGTGTAGTATAGAAAGAATGCAGTGTGTACACAAAGAGTTTAGTCTTGGCCTGCGCCCACTGGGCTCACCAAACACTCACCAAACATTGGCATTGTCCCTACTAGAATCACAACATTTCACACACTATGCTGCTCTGTCCTACCTGTTCTTCTCACTTTTACCACATGTGGCTGCTGGTTTCTTTAGTTGCGGCTTGTCTGGATCCTGGAATGTTGGAGGACCTATTTGGAAAAAAAAATGGCTACATTTAGAAAATTACAGCCAGTCCCACCGTTAAATCAATAGCATCCATGATTAATAATTAGGCCTTCCTCACGCCCCAACATTAAAATAGTATTCCCATTACCCCGCAAACAAAATAGCAGCCATTGATTAGCCACCATCTACCTCACACACACTACATTGCCAAAAGCTCCGTGACATCACACACACATTACTGTGCCCCTTTATCATCACCACACTATGCCCCCTTATGATCACACTGCGCCCTCCATGCTGCTTGTCCCTCATTTCTTTAACCACCTGTGTCATGCTGCTTGTCCCTCTTTACTTTAACCCCCTGTGCCATGCTGCTTGTCCCTCTTTTCTTTAACCCCCTGTGCCATGCTGCTTATCCCTCTTTTCTTTAACCCCCTGTGCCATGCTGCTTGTCCCTCTTTTCTTTAACCCCCTGTGCCATGCTGCTTGTTAACCCCTCTGAGCCCCCCTCGTTTTTTAACCCATCAGAGCCCCCCCTCGTTTTTTAACCCATCTGCGCCCCCCCTCGTTTTTTAACTCGTCTGAGCCCCCCCTCGTTTTTTAACCCATCTGAGCCCCCCTCATTTTTTAACCCATCAGAGCCCCCACTTGTTTTTTAACCCATCAGAGCCCCCCTCGTTTTTTAACCCATCAGAGCCCCCCCTCGTTTTTTAACCCATCTGAGCCCCCCTCATTTTTTAACCCATCAGAGCCCCCACTTGTTTTTTTAACCCATCAGAGCCCCCCTCGTTTTTTAACCCATCAGAGCCCCCCTCATTTTTAACCCCTCTGTCCCCCCCTCGTTTTCCTCCCTGCACTTACCTTTTGTTCTCTCTTCTTTCTTGGTCTTCTCTGCTCCTCTGTGCTCCATTGCTCCAGACTGACTGAATGCTGGGTGTGACATGATGACGTCACACCCGGCATTCAGTCCGTCTGGAGCAATGGAGTACAGAGGAGCAGAGAGGAGTGAGGCCGGCGCCGCGATCACGTGAGTATGTTTTTTTTTTATTTTAACTACCCTGCTCCCCCCACCAACGACTGAGCCCCCCCCCCCAAAAAAAAAAAAGAAACAAAAAATTCGTTTTTTACATTTTTTAAAAAAAAAAAAAAATCGTCAACGCTAGGGCCCGGGCCGGGCCCCCTGACATGCCCGGGCCCGGGTAATTAGTACCCCCCCCTCTCGGCGGCCCTGGATATACCCAATACCCCTTTCTCCTCTGCCTGCTGACCAAAACTCTTCTGTGATTAAGCAAAACTGACACAGTTATCACTTGAAGTATCAACTTGTTGAAGATCACATTTTCTTCCATTTAGTGAAGTGACAGGATATTAAATTGTGTGCCAAATTTAGGATGAGTTAGTACTAGTGTATGCTTAAAACTCACTTTAGGGCACATTCAGTTGGCCACGATAATCCTGAGAACACCGCGGCCCGTATTATTATTTATATGGTAATCGCTTACTATTGCTCGCACCATTATGGGGCGCAAGTAAACGTGAGCTGTACTTTCACTAAAAAATTGCCACGTAGTGTCTTGCGCCCGTTCCGGGACACTACAAGGCCATGTTTTTTAGAATTGAATCTGCCCGTTTGCATGCATTTATACAAGCATCTAAACACATATTGAACTCCTATGAATGCATAATAAATGCATATTAAATGCGTAAATAATTGCAATAGGACCAATTAGACGGGCAATTTACATTTGATCACTTGGTCAAGAATGAAGCATGTATCCTCAATTTTCCACAATGATAAGTTTCCTGTAAAGTTTGATACAACAAGTAAAACAACCATAGATGGAACAGCAATGGTGTGCAGGCAATTGTTAGTTGGTGCTGTATGCCAATATTTTCTTAAGAATTCAGCTAAAGTCCCGTTGTCGTATTCTCCGCCATTTTCAGATCTCAAGGTTTTTAGTTTCAGACCCATTTGTGTCTCTAGAAGGCTCTTGTATTCCGCAATTTTCTCTATGACTTCACTCATAGCTTTTATGAAATAGACATGTGTCATCCTAGTTGCGTCATCAATGAGTGTCAGAAAATATCTGTAGCCACTGACTGATTTTACCTTCACCGGACCACACGCATCAGTATGCACTAGAGCATGGTTGTCCAACCCGCGGCCCGCGGGCCGCATGCGGCCCAGCATGCCTGTAAATGTGGCCCAGCAGGAGTTTTGGTTGTGGCAAGGGGGCAGCACTGAAAAAAAAAAAAAAGAAAATACTTACCTTGCGGTCCCGTCAGCTGGCGCTCCGGCTCCCTCCCTGGTCAGCTCCTCCGTGTGGTGCTCGCAGTGAATGTCGGGGGTGACATCATCACCCCCGACATCCATTGCGTAGCACAGCCCAGGGGAGTCACCCGCGCGAACTATCAGCAGCAGTGAAAGATATTCCAGTATCTTATTGTTGTTACTCTGAATTTGGACTTTCTGCACCATGCAATTATGAACTAGCTGTGTTCTCTGTATGTATCTAATATAAATATTAACAGATGATCATATTTTTAATATTTTAAACCATTTTAAATGTGCAGTGCTGAGTAGGGTGAAAATATCACCCACTGTTACCCTCATCGGAGGCTGCTCCATGAGCCATTTTTTCCACCACCCTATCTTTAAATCTCTGTAGATTTCTATTAGTCCTCCTGATGCTACCTATATCGGTGACCATTTCAAACTGGTCAATAAAAAAAATGATTCATGGGTGCAGAAAGAGAGGAAAAAAAAGTTTTTGGCATTTAATTCCCCGAACCCCATTAAGGGACAGATGCAGGTAAGTAAAATTGTAGCTGGTAATGGGACTACTGCTTTAATCATGATTCTGCAACAGGTTTCCTAACTCTTACTAACTTCATTTCCAAGTAAGTTTAATATGTTAACTATGTTTTCTATGGTTTTTTTCGATGATCAGCTATCGTTAGGGTTAGTGTATTTTATGTGCGGCCCAAACCAACTCGTCATCTTCCAATGTGGCCCAGGGAAGCTAAAAGGTTGGACACCCCTGCACTAGAGCTAGGGGTGCTTCAGCTCTAGTTGATGACTAGGGTAAGGGGCAACTAGTTTACTTACCCTTTATACAGCTCTTGCATGTCGGTCTCTCCAAACTGCTCACAGTGATACCTGTCACCATCCCATCAGCGAGTTTCTGGACGTTGTCATATCCCAGATCACCCATTCTCCTATGCCACAGCTCCATTGATTAATTGGTGTCTGAAGCTGCCATCGTATGACATTCTTTGATGTCTAGGACATAAAGTTGGTTACAACGGGTTGCTGTTGCAATTACAGTACCTCTCTGGTTTTGAACCACACATTTGCCCTCTGCGAATTTGACCTTGTACCCTTTTCTCTCAAGGATGCTTATAGCTATAAGGTTGGTTCTCAAATCTGGTACACACAGGATGTCTTAGATGTCTGTAGTGATAATTTCACTTTTTATTCTTAGGTGAACTGTGATTGTCCGGACATTCGATGCAATAAGAACTTTATCTCTGATTTCTTTTACTGAAATAGAATCACATGGTTTCAACGAACTGAACCATTCCTGATTGCAGCTAAAATGTCTTGTGGCCCCTCAGTCCATATACCAGCACTCATTAGTTTTTTCATGCTTCTTCTGTTTCGCACCACTTGAAACTTTCAGCCTACATTCAGATGCCTTGTTCCGCATCTTATGACATTTAAAGCCTTTGTACTTGGGCTTCTTGGACTTCGAGCCTTTTGTGAGTAGAGTGGTACTCTCAGCGTTTGCTTTGACAGGAATTCTCTGCTTGAATTGCAGTAGCTTAGCTCACACGATTTCTGTTGTTAACTTGGTATCATTAGACTCCAAAAGCTATTACAAGGAAATCAAATGATATCAGCTTCCTTTTATTCTCTTGTAATTCTGCTATCGTTCTTTACATTTAAGCGTTAACTTTAACAGACGGTGCTGCGCCCATAAGCTGTTGGTTATACCTTCTGATCAGGGCTCTGGAGGGCGCCACAGAATTAAAATTATTTTAAAACTGTGCGGCGACCGCTGACCATACCTTCCACGGCCGCCGCACAGCTTCCGATAAATCCACGGGGAGGGGGAAGGGGCTATGGATCACCACCGCCGCCTCTCTGCTCCGTCTCCTCCCCTCCACTCACTGACTGTCGGGCATGACATCATCATCATGGCCCGACAGTGTCAGTGAGTGGAGGGGAGGAGACGGAGCAGAGAGGAGCAGCTTTATGGTGGCAAGTAAAGGTAAGGAAAGACGTGGGGAGGAGGGGCACGGATTGTGAAAGTGCGTCAGGGGGGGGTGCGAATTGTGAAAGTGTGCCTGGGGGGAAGGCACGGTTTGTGAAAGTGTGCCTGGGGAGGAGGGGCGCAGATGTGAAAGTGAAGTGTGCCTGGGGGGGGGGGGCGGGGATGTGAAAGTGTGCCTGGGGAGGAGGGGCGCAGATGTGAAAGTGAAGTGTGCCTGGGGGGGGGGCGGGGATGTGAAAGTGTGCCTAGGGCGCTTAGGACCCTAGCACTGGCCCTGCTTCTGATGTTACTAAAGGCGTTCAGTGGTGTTCATGTGGATGTTACACCACAATACTTTTGTTTCTTAAAGAGGTTGTTGTTAAAGATGATAACAACAGGAGAATGCAGGTACTCACAGAAGCTGACCTTTTAGTACAGTTGCAGTCAGGCAGTACACACTTGTGTGCAGGTATACAGTAGATATCAGCAATATACACTCTTAGAACACTGCACGTCCGTGCAGGTACTTATGGACATAGACTGGCTCTCCTATTATTACTGGTAGCCTCCGGTTCACAGCAGAATGGTATGGGAGTTATATATATGAGCAACAGTAGGCAGCTCTAGAGAGTGCGTCGGTCTCGCAAAGTGCCGATGGAAGTCTCGGCGCGAAAAAGCTGAATTTCCGGTTTACAGGGCTCTAGGCAGTAGTTCAAATCAGACGTTCACAGCTTCGCCCCACTTCCTGCTAGACCCCCAGTGATTCGGCTGCAGTTAAGAAAACGGAGCAAAGCGCTACCTATACTAACATTTTTACCATTTCCTTTCACATTTTCCCTGTTTTATTGTCATTAATGATGATATACATTACCTTTTTTTGAGAAAAGGATAAGACATAACATCTTTAACTGAGCACACAACCTGACATATCTGGTAATGCTAATGACATTGCATTTTGTATTTCAATCATGACTAAAACAGTGAGTTAAGAAAAATGCAGAGAGCAGCCCTACCGCAAACACTGAATATAGGTTACAGACAATTAGGTTCTTTGCACCCTTGAAGATATGCTTGATGAGAATAAAGATTATTAGTACAACAGGGTCTGTGTGCACTGGTGTTTTTTCTCATGCAACAATAAAATAAAAAGAACCGGAAAAGAATTGATAAAATTGGCCATTTGTTTTATTTCAGTGCTTTCGTCATTGGGAAAGACAGCCACACTAGTAGTCCTGCAGAAGATAAGAGTGAGTCTCCTATGGATTTATTTTCTGGACCATTACCAATATTGGACTCATTTTTGGGAAACTAATTCATGAAAACCTTTTAAGTTCCTTAAAATATATATTATGATTGTTTATTATCGTTTTATTTTTTTTATTGCATGTGAAATTAAAAATTTGTCCTTAATTTTAATGTTTTAATTAATTCCCAAATCGATAAAATCAATTTGTAGAAATTTGAATCAGGATAACTCAATTTTAACAACAATGCTTTATAATCATCATCATTTATTTATATAGCGCCACTAATTCCGCAGCGCTGTACAGAGAACTCACTCACATCAGTCCCTGCCCCATTGGGGCTTACAGTCTAAATTCCCTAACACACACACAGACAGACAGACACAGACTAGGGTCAATTTCTTAGCAGCCAATTAACCTACCAGTATGTTTTTGGGAGTGTGGGAGGAAACCGGAGCACCCGGAGAAAAACCACGCAAACACGGGGAGAACATACAAACTCCACACAGATAAGACAAATGTACCGGTTTTGTGGTCTGGTATCCACAATTATTTACAGCTGTGGCATTAAAAATATCTGCTTCCCTAAATGGCTTGTGATTAACTGGGATACATCCCTATAAAGTAAATGACCTTGCAGTGCATTGAGTTTTCTACATAATCACTGGCTCGTATTTATAATTAGCTACTAGAAAGATACATGCCATAGATGTACACACCAAGGGTCATTTGCAGAGCTTCTGCTGACTTCTGAGTATCACCATTAATATAGTGCAGTAAAACAATAAAGACTCATGATGACACGACTAACACGTACAACAGTTATGTCAATAAAGTATGATTGAACTTGTACTTGACATAAACTCCTTACAGAATGCTGAATGACTGACTCAGAGCACTGTAAAGGCAGGCAAGTCAGGATTATTCACTGCTGTCAAATGTGAAACTGCAAAAGTTGTCAATTAACATTCACAACTTGACTGTAGGACAATTAATAGACTCTGTATTAAAACTATAATTTACTGATGACTAATCATTAATAACATACTAAGTAATTAAAACTCACTTAGAAAGTCAACTGAATGTATGTACTGGCCAGTCATGTGTCTTACTTTGACACAGGCCGAGGTTTATATAATATGTCATGATTACAGGGACAAAGAAACCTTAATGTCACAGTAATTCAGTACGAAAATATAGCTTGTAGCGTTTCCATATGTGGAAATTGTACCATACAAATAATAACGTTAGTTATCTGACATTTCATATGTATTTTCTGAGTAGCTGATTGCAAGCTAGAGTGCTCTGTTTACAGATGTTTTAAAGAACTGGCTGTCACTAGGTTTACAGACAGTAAGCACAGTGTGCATAGGAGAAATTATTTCCTGTCACTATTAAGGTTAGTTGGACAAAAAGAAAACAAAGATTTTGTTGTGGGGGCCAGGGCTGCCAAGAGGAATTCAGGGTCCTGGTACAACAAATTCATGGGGCCCCCCTTATAGTCGAGTATGCTAAAAAAAATTGTGCCTCCTTACAGCGGCGCAAAATTTTTCGGAAGTGTGGTCATGCATTTGGGGGCGTGGCAAATGTGCCATTGGGGCGTGGCTAACACATCAAAATCACTAGGCTCTCAATTCGCCGGAGCGTCACACATGTCCAAGCACCCCTGACTTTCAGGACATCTAGCACCACAGTGTAGTATAGAAAGAATGCAGTGTGTACACAAAGAGTTCAGTTCCCCACACAAACTGGGGAACAGAAATAAAGTCAGTATTCATTTGCGTACTTATGATCCGTGTGCATGGTTGTTGCTTATTAGCATTTATTATGGCTATGTTTTGAAAAATATTATTTTTGACTGTAACGAGCAAGATTGTTATAGTGTTGTAATGTTAAAATAGTGTGAAATTGTACTATACACTCTACACACACAATAGACCCTGTTTATTATGTTCTAGGTATATTCACTAATTATGATTACTCATGAAGATACATAATTCTATCAATATCAACTAATAATTCTCACTACTACAATTTGTTTTGGTCACCCTAGATAACTATTATCAATTATAAAAATGTATCAAGTAGTTATAGCCAAAGTCTGAGGGCTGATCTGATTCTCTACAAAATATTGTTTCTTTTTATTGCTATACATTCATAGATCTCCACAAGTACCAAGGAACACCAACATTAGCAGTTTGTCTAATCCTATAAACCTTACTCAATATAACACATAACTTACAGTCCCAAGGGGCAGCCAACAAACCAAATGATTCGTCATGCCATATTCTCTCTACATATTTGAACCATTTTTACAGCCAATGATTTGTAATATGTCAAGTTTCTTGAAAGATAACTAGAGTTAAGTTCAGGTTGTATGTGAACTTCCTCTTCTTTACCTTCTGGTCCCCTGTTTTTTAACCCCTCCGTGGCCCCCCCCCCCCCACACCCATTTTCCTCCCTTCACTTACCTTTTCTTCTCTCTTCTTTTTGGTCTTCTCTGCTCCTCTGTGCTCCATTGCTCCAGACTGACTAAATGCTGGGCGTGACATGATGACGTCACACCCGGCATTCAGTCAGTCTGGAGCAATGGAGCACAGAGCAGCAGAGAGGAGGGGGGCCGGCGCCGCGATCACGTGAGTATGTTTTTGGTTTTTTTTTAACTACCCTGCTCCCCCCACCAACGACCGATTCTCTGTACTGACCCAACTTGTTTTTATTATGTTTCTTTGCCTATGACCATGACCTCTGCCTTGTTTTCCATATATAAATATGTGCTGTCCATTCTTGATTTTTGGTGTTTTAAATTGACATGGACCCTCTGCTTCCAGACCTGATTTTGACCTGTTCACTGATTTCTCTCATGTTAGGCAACACCTGCCTAGTAAGACTAGCCTGAGGGCCACAAACTGTGGGTTGCTATGGCGATGCCTCTCAGTCCCTTGTTGCATCCCAGGTCAGCTAGCATCAATCACTAGCAGCATAGCGGGTCCACATCTCTGTTAAACTTTACCTGGATCACATAAAATCTTGAGCAATGGGTCACTGTCCCTATCTGCCCTAATATAATCTACTAATATAATCTACCAATACTCAGGCTTTAAAGGTCAAATGTCCTTTGGTGCACTCAACCCCAAGTAATTGTCTTTGTGTGTGCTAATGTTGTTATTTCTGATTCTGTATGTTTCCTATTTGACATGTGATACAGTCTGTGCCTCACTGATTTATCAGTTTGAGTCAGGAAGTTGGTAATTGGACTACTGTCTGAAGTCCTATGTTCTCATTTCTCTGTTGATAGTGGTTGCTGGTGAATTTAGATATTGTCACTTTCTAGTGAAAATTATTAGATAATGGCTTGAATGGCTTACATAGCAAAGACAATTGCCTGTGATTTAATAAAAGTCCACTCGAGTATTTACCTTTTTATAAACATGGTGTTTAGCAAACATTTACTTTCGTATTAATCTACACTGTGCCTTTGACAAAAAAGTGGATAATATATGATGTAAGCTTTAATATATTTCTTCCAGATCATTATTTATACCTTAAATTGCATTTTCTGTAGTAATTGTCCATGTTTTAACAGCTACAACTAACTCTGTCTTGCTTATATTGTTTTCTACTGGAAACCATGTCCCTTGGCTAAGCAGAAGAGACAAACAGTTTCACCATTACTAGTTCATTAAGATAATAGCAGCATAATTCTAAGTCCCAGACAAGGCAGACAAGGCAAGCTATGTGTAATGGGACTAGACCACTAGAGATTTCCCCTGAATTTGGATAAATTAAACACTGGAGTTGGTGAGTATTTGCCTCTTCTGCTTTGCCAATTAAAGCATAGAGCTGGCAAAATGTATAATAATGGGAGTCACATTCAAGGTGCCTTACCATCTATTACTAATATGCCCCTTTCCCTCCCTGGAGCCAATGCAGCCATTTTCACAGGGCTCAGTGGGCCATTTCTCAGTTCGTAAACCAGGTCTGTGTGATACTGCGGAGGAGATGCAAGGGCTGTTAGCAGAAGGACAAATCGGAAGCTTCAATCACAGAGACTGCAGCTTCTGATTGGCTTTCTCGCTCACATTGCCGTTTGAAGGTGTTCTGTTAGTCAGGTAAGTTACTATTCTGTATTGTGCCACAGTATATTGGGTACATGTTGGACATTAATATATTGTATATATATTTCATTTTTTGATAGTAAACACATAATTCTAGATTTAGATATTACCTCGTGCACGTCTTTCTCTTGTTGATTACAGGTTGCACATTCCGAATCTTCATTAACCTGATTTGAAAACAAATATAATGAGAATAAAATGTATTTATATCATAGTGGATACCACATTTTAAATTGTTTAGATATTACATAATGTCCTGAAACTAGTTTGGTGGTCTATAGGAATGTTTGAGGTACATTTTGAAAGCTTACCTCATTAAGTGTGTCTTTGTCAGAATTAATTCATATGGTTTATTTGTCCTTACACAAAACAAACAAGTCATCATTATCATCAGCTATTTATATAGTGTGTCTAGTTCTGCAGCATTGTACAGAGAACTCATTCACATCAGTCCCTGCCCCATTGGAGCTTACAGGGGAGGGAGGGAGAGAAAGAGAGAGAGAGAGAGAGAGAGAGAGAGAGAGACACTAGGGTCAATTTAATAGTCAATTAACCTACCAGTATGTTTTTAGAGTTTTCTTATTGGGATCGATTCCTAATCTAACATAATTCTACTCACTTTTAGATTGTCCAGCATTGATTAACTCAACCACAGGAAACACCAGTCTTTTAAAACTTAAGCTCCTTCCCAGCCCTATCCTGACTTACATATGTCAAGTCCATGTCTTCCTCTCACTGACAGTGACATCTCCCATTTCCCCTAGATAAGGATGATTAGAACAGGTACTCTATTTGGCCTGTTTGCAAGACTTCAATATAGCCACACTTTGGGGAGAAGACACTCTGCTAAATGCACTTGTTAAGTCACTCACTTTACCATATATTCCTCTCCCTAGTTGAACCAAATCAAGATGACAGTCCCAAAATAGCAGCACTTCTTGCCTTGTAAAGTGTCTCTTCCTTAGATGAACCCCAAATCATTCTCTCAGATCAACTATATGACATTAGAGACAGCGAAACATTTTCAGTATGCGAACTGTGTCTCTTCATGTGCTTATGCCAACACTGCATAAACACACACTGGATACTTAAAAAGTTTGTCATGTGTACATCTGTAACACCACTGATCACAATTACCATTTCATGACCCGGGCACTTATAAGATCATTCATTCAGTAGTGTAACTATTCATTTAACAATCAAGGAATGAACATCTTTGACAATTACATTGCACAAACTAGGAAGTCTTTATACCTTCCTTTTTCAATTTTGCTGTTTTTTGGTGATTCATGTTTCCAACCACTTTTCCAGTTTTAATATCAGAAAGCAACCCTTCATCTTTTGCCTGTTGTTGTGGCATTTCCTTTAGGGTATCTCGCACTGAAAGTGAACTGTTCGCCCCCGGACAGTGCCCTTCTCTCGTTGCTTCTCCTTAAGGGTTTTCTGTGTTTTATTCAGAATTTCTACAAGTTTAGTGTCCCAAATAAGTAGTTCCTTTATGACAGCTTCACCTTCTGTCACTTAGGATCTGCCTGTAGGCGCTCCACAAAGTGTGGAAAGTCTCTTCCTAAAATAAAGGAGTACAGCTACTTTGGGACTATGGTGGCTGCTACAGTAATCATCTGACACATACACGGCAACAGGGTTTTGTTGTAGGTTTTAGGGGTTTCATGTACATCGAGAACCTGAACAATGGATAGTTGGATAGACCAGGGTAATTTCACTCCCTATGTGGACTAAAGCATGTACTACTGATTACATGGAGGGCCCGACGATCAAAAGCATTGGTGGTCAGTGTTTAGCAACACACAGCCAATCGCCAGGCTGCCTGTTGCTGTGCAGCAGACAGGAAGCAGGACGTTCCATTACAGCCACCTGGTATATTTGAGGCTTTCATTAAAACAAGTACATAGCACAGTAGGAAGGGAAAACTGGGGCAGCATAGGACAGTCTACAGTCTATTGGCTCCTGTAACACTGGACATTGGGTCCATAGGTGACCCACACTTGCGCATTCAGAGCATACCTGGCTACATATATTCCATGTTGAATCCATCTCTGTCCAGGCACTCTCAGCAGTAGGGGCATTTGGGACATTTACACACCCTTTTGGATGTGGTGTCAACTAAAACAGGGATGCCAGTGGTTGTGTCACCCACTGCTTAGTGTAGACTCTCTCCACATATGTGGCTAGCTCATCAAAAACTAGTTTCAGTTTGGAGCCATTTCTTAAAAAGTTTAGTTAAACCACATAATTTCTCCCTAACTAGTTTCTCTCTCTCAAACTGCCAGTCATGACATTGGTGAGATCTACCAGCGAACATGACTCCAATTCAAATCAGAATCACTCATTTGGAGCCAGGAATTAGCACAGTGTCTGTAATTACCAACTGCCCAGAGCAAGGAATTAGTGCAGTGTGTGTAATTACCAACCACATAGAGCCAGAAAATAGCACAATGCCTGTAATTATCAACCACCCAGAGCCAGGAACTAGTACAATGTCTGTAATTACCAACCGCCCAGAGCCAGGAACTAGCACAATGCCTGTAATTACCAACCACCCAGAGCCAGGAACTAGTACAATGTCTGTAATTACCAACCGCCCAGAGCCAGGAACTAGCACAATGCCTGTAATTACCAACCACCCAGAGCCAGGAACTAGTACAATGTCTGTAATTACCAACCGCCCAGAGCCAGGAACTAGCACAATGCCTGTAATTACCAACCACCCAGAGCCAGGAACTAGTACAATGTCTGTAATTACCAACCACCCAGAGCCACGAACTAGCACAATGCCTGTAATTACCAACCACCCAGAGCCAGGAACTAGTACAATGTCTGTAATTACCAACCGCCCAGAGCCAGGAACTAGCACAATGCCTGTAATTACCAACCACCCAGAGCCAGGAACTAGTACAATGTCTGTAATTACCAACCGCCCAGAGCCAGGAACTAGCACAATGCCTGTAATTACCAACCGCCCAGAGCCAGGAACTAGTACAATGTCTGTAATTACCAACCACCCAGAGCCAGGAACTAGTACAATGTCTGTAATTACCAACCGCCCAGAGCCAGGAACTAGCACAATGCCTGTAATTACCAACCACCCAGAGCCAGGAACTAGTACAATGTCTGTAATTACCAACCACCCAGAGCCACGAACTAGCACAATGCCTGTAATTACCAACCACCCAGAGCCAGGAACTAGTACAATGTCTGTAATTACCAACCGCCCAGAGCCAGGAACTAGCACAATGCCTGTAATTACCAACCACCCAGAGCCAGGAACTAGTACAATGTCTGTAATTACCAACCGCCCAGAGCCAGGAACTAGCACAATGCCTGTAATTACCAACCACCCAGAGCCAGGAACTAGTACAATGTCTGTAATTACCAACCACCCAGAGCCACGAACTAGCACAATGCCTGTAATTACCAACCACCCAGAGCCAGGAACTAGTACAATGTCTGTAATTACCAACCGCCCAGAGCCAGGAACTAGCACAATGCCTGTAATTGCCAAACACCCAGAGACAAGAACTAGCATAATGCCTGTAATTACCAACCACCCAAAGCCAGGAACTAGCACAATGCCTGTAATTGCCAAACACCCAGAGACAAGAACTAGCACAGTGCCTGTAATTACCAACCACCCAGAGACAGGAACTAGCACAATGCCTGTTATTACCATACTGTTTTTTTGTGAATGCGATAAAATGTTATCAAAAGTTAATTGCCACTTTCATGCCATCATCTAGAAGTTATTTTCCATTGTTTCCATTAGTAATACAATGACACAAGAATAGGGTGGCAGTTTGGAAAGATATTGCAGTTGTTCCAGAATTAAGGCTATAAAATAATTGGGTATTAAAAATGAGATTCCCCAAGAAATATATCAATACTAGTACAAAAAAGAAGAGTGGATGTTCTGCAAATGCAGAACAATGAGGCATTGGATGATATTCTCTCCACTGCTTAGTGTCATTTGTTATTATGATGATAATTTGAACGACAGAGGAGCAGATAGGTTCCCTGTTTAAAGTCATGCAAATTTAATTCTTTCTTAGTATGATCAGTGGTCGAATTGGGCTGGTATATGGTGGTACTCCCACTGTCTTCATTGTAAAACTATCAAATTCCATTCACTTACATTTTCCATACCGCCACTTCTAAATTTCCACTTCATAAAAACATATCTGGACACATATATTAAGATAGATTTAAATATAGCACACAGATGCAACCAGAGCACAGATGTGACTTCATCAACAGATAAACTTGCACCATGCCTGTAGAACGCAAAAGCTACTCTTCCTAAAAGGCATTATATTAAAAATACATGTAAGACAAAATGGATTTATCACAAACAGGGAATAGTTTACTTATGTCTGGATGCCTTTAGCTTACTCCACTTACACATGAGGACCCCCTCCAAGCAAAAGGGGCTACAAACACAAGATACACTCAATGGAAATCATTGTCTTCCCCCTTCCAAGGTCCTCTCACACCCCCCCCCCCCCCTCTCCCTTTCTATTGACAATACCACCTTCTTCTCTGTCCCTCAAGTCTGTAGCCTGGATGTCATCCGTCATCCGTGATGGATGACAGATCCCTTTTCTTCAACCCCCACATTCAGTACCTCTCGGAATCCTGCCTCTTCCACCTCCGTAAAATCTCAGTTCGTTTTGTAATTTTGTTGTTTTTATATCTTTTAATTTTGTTGATTGCTATGTACAGGGCTGTAGGCCCGTTGTGGCACATTATAAAAAAAAAAGATGATAACTCAAATTATGGGGACAATTTGTTTGCATAGGAAATGATATAGAATTGAAATAAGACATCTTTTTGCATAAAATGGACTTACATCCAGCTCCTACATCACGAGCTAACGGTCTTTCCATGAGTTTTGGTGAAAAGTTTACTATAAAACTGCAGATGAATGAATAATGCAGTTTATGTTTAATACTGCCTCTGATTGATGGTGGTTTAATCTTTGAACTGCTCTTTGTACTTTAAGGGCTAGATTTACTAAACTGTGGGTTTGAAAAAGTGGATATGTTGCCTATAGCAACCAATCAGATTCTTGCTATCATTAAGTGCATTCTACAAAATGACAGCTAGAATCAGATTTTTTGCTATAGGCAACATCTCCACTTTTAAAATCCGCAGTTTAGTAAATATACCCCTAAGTTTGTTTCAATATAACCTTGTATACTTTCATTTAGCGTAATGATGTACACTGAAATATTACTAGATTTACTGAGAAAGAAGAGAACCCAAGAAGATGTTTGAATATATATATACTTTATTCTATATTTTACTAACCAGGCTCATCTATATGTAAGTTGTTGTCTTCTCACTTACTGGTTGTCTTGCTTTCAGTACTCTTTCAGATAAGTAAAGGATACTGGAAAATTGGCTATATTGCAGACCGAAACATAATCTAAAGCTTGAGAACATACGATTTGTCTTCTTGATCAGCTTTCATACCCACTACAGCAATGAATCACTTCACATGCAGATCATATTTGAATTAATACCTGACTTAAATTTACAGTGACAACACTATAATACGCTGGGTACGCTATACATCATAGTATACCAAGCACAGTATAAACAAACCAATGTATTACATTGTTATCTTCCAGTTTATAAACATCCACTTTGCAACAATGACATGGCTTCCCAGTGGAAAATACAAGGACAGCCACTTGCACAAAAACACAATAATACATTCTTCCATGTATTCACACATACATACATCCTCAATTATTTTCAAATAAACAGAAACACACCTGAACACAGACACACAATTGTGTAATATATGACAGCAATAGAAAACACATCACAGCACATTAGTAGTAACTCACTCAACAATACATTCAGGACCTCATATAGAGTGGGACACAAAGTCCATCTAAGAAGTGTAGGAGTGGGTGTCAGGCGCCGTCCGCACGGCCGCCTGACTGTCTGATCGCGCGTCTGGTTGCTAGGCAACCAGACGCGTCACTTCCGGATTCCCCCTGCCATCCATTCCCTAGCAGTATGACGCGCCCCGTTGCTAGGCAACGGGACGCTATGTGATTCCCGGCGGCAGGCATGACAGCGCTGCAGCGCTGATGCTGATTGGATCCCCACATTATTTAAACCCCTTCCTGTCCTCTAGTCAGTGCCAGAGTATCAGGTCTTCCTGCCTCCAGCGTTTGTGTGTACCAGTTGCTATATTGTTCCTGACATTCCTCGTGCTGCTTGTGACCCTTTTGACCCGGACCGTTTGACCACCCCTATCTGGATTCTGCCTGTGTACTGCGCTCCCTGAAGGTTACCGACTCGGCTTGCCTCACCATTCTTCTGGATTTCCCTTTTGTACCTCCTCTACCTGAACGTTGCTGAACCGGCCTGTCTGACACCCCCTTGTATCTCGCTGTGGACTCTAGGAAGGACCGCGACCTGCGTGTCCCTGCAGCGGAGTCCATACTTCCTTGCGGGGGTTCCTGGTGAATACCAGGGGCACGTTAGACTCCGCGCCTTCCTCTGAGTTGCGCCAACAACAGCAGGTACCTTCTACCAGTCATACACCCACTATCAGTCGTGACAGTGGGACTGCGCCGCAGCTTGGTAGGGTATTACGAGTAGCAAGCAACCCCAGTTGCGTTCCACTTGTAATACCCTACTGAGCTGCGAGCAGTTCCTGCAGCTAGCTAACCGCTTGCGCCACCTAATTCCTGCCGCACAGTTTTACCCCTTTTTTGACGTGTGTTGCGTCTGTGCCTCACTGCGTCTAGGATTTACTTACATGGTCCCGCCTTCACAATTCCACGTTCTGCCCTTTCTCTCGTAGTGAGTCGCAAGCTCTCGCAAGTGTAAATTGCGTCCAAGATGCAGGCGGATATGGTGCTTACTTCACATGCGTGATAGTGTTTTTTTGTTCAATGCGCCTAAAACGGACTTTGCATCCGACTCTAAATGAGGTCCTCAATGTAGGCAATGGTCAGTTCAGTTAGCATTGTATGGTAATATTGGTAGAAAAATAAAAACCTACTGTGCATTGTTTATCGTTCGCCTTAGTCACTGCTCCATTACTGTACCTGCAAGAAATAAATTACTGTAAATATAAGTTGTATTAGGGGAAATAAAAGGTGACTGACAGGTATTTAAATCTGTGAAATTCTGACCCTTACCCATTAATATGTTTCTCTGGATCACATTTTGTACCCATTTCAGTGCTTGGTTCTGTAAGTCATTAACACAAAGGATAACATTGTGAATTCCATAGCAAGTGTTGTTACTCTACTTAGCAAGTGCTGTTACTTGACAATGTTAATATGCATGTAGCTAAAAGTGAGCAAAATATTATAGTTGCCATAATAGAGGTATTATTTATCAATGGTCTTTCTAGAACGCCGTCCACTGGAGAATTCTGTAACGATCAAACGTCTGCATGTAATACATTTTAGTAATTTCATTAAATGTATCACACAAGTTGTTGCCATTACATTGAGATTTAAAAGCTATACAATGAAAGAGTTGAAAATCCTTCAGCAGAGATCAGTGTACAGAGGAAGTAATAAATAGACTGATTAACATGCAAAATAATGGCAAGAAATGCAGACTGGTTTTAGTTAAGTAGGAAATTTTATGTACCGTCAAGTTCAAATACTTCATTGTGAATGCCGTCTGATGAATTAATTTGCATGGCATCAACTTCTGCCTCGGCATTAATGATTTGCTGAGCTACAGCTTCCACTATTGGCATCACCATGGCAGCTGTGGAGGTGTTGCTGAGCCACATGGACAGGAAGCCAGTACTGAACATAAATCCAAGCATAAGCCTGTAAAAGAGTACATGAATAAGAAATATATATTTAGCAAATAAACCGCATAGTTAACAACAAAAATCCTAACTGATAAGAACCAAATGCACTAGTTGGTTAAGTTAATAGATTCTAAATTGTCTTATTTTATTACATTGTAAATCCCCATTAAGACTTAGGTCATATCTGCGTGGTAAAAAACAATTATGATTTATGTGCTAAAAAAAATTACTTTTATGCTTTAAGTAATAATTATATACCTGTATATAATTGTGCTGTAACTCATACCAACCAAACTGTTTCTCAATGTCTTGTAATAGAGTTTAGGAAATGGATCAAATTGGTCATAGCACCTTATTTTCTATGCACCAGCTTTTAAAAATATTTGGGTTTAAAACACATTAACAACCTGAATAGAACAAAATGTTTAAATGAAGACTGTCAATGCTTTAATTACTCTGTGGAAAATAATCTGCATCAATATAATACAGGACTGGACATATTACAGTCACTAGGACACAGCAACTGAAAAATGTGACCTTGCCACTCCACACCTCCTTGCAATGCATCTGCCATGGAACCATTGGAAAGATTTATAATAAATATAGCATTTGTTGGAAACCCCAGTGCCATTATGATAAGTGTTTAATGATAGAAAAATACATCTTTGAACGTTGCAATAGCACAGTTTATTTATATGCTCTGTATCAGAGCTATAATCATTAAGAGCATATTCTTATAGTTCCCTACACATATATTGGAGAGAGAGAAGAAATCAAAGGTCACTTGTGGGCTGCAGACAGCTGGTGCAATATGATGGGGGCAAGAGCAGATGCAGTGGTTGGTACAGTGTGATAGTGGTTTAGGAGGATGGTGCAGTATGATATTAGCACAGGCTGATAAAGAGTGATAGAGGCACATGAGGTTGCCAAAGGGTGATGAAAGCATAGGTTGGTGCTATGGCATAGACAGTGTGATGGGGTATAGACAATTATAACATGCTGGTCATTGGGACAGTATGATTATAGCATATTGGTAGATAATATGATGGCCATTATTAGATATGATGCTATGTGATATGCATCGCCATACCCCTACAAAGCTTAGTTTGGCTGGAAAATTGGTTGCAATAAATTTGCTGGCCCATTTGCCCTGGCTTCAAATTTAGTTAACTATGTCAAGGCTTAATATAGTAGGGGTGGAAGGATGAAGATAATTTGTCAATTCATAATTAGTCTGGTTTTATATTAGCATTTTGGGATTACACCTAAATAGAACAAACTTATTAGGCCTGCAAAATATAGTCTGACATGATTAATTTATTGCATAAATATGGGTGCTCTAGAAATGTTTTGGATTCACAAAAGAGAGAAGAATCTAGTTTATTTGGCAAAAAGTCTAAGACATGTAATGAACTACCTACAAATAATGCTTATAATGTAGTTAGAATAGAGCTATGAAGGCTTTGTAGGTAAATTATATGATATTCACTAAGTAATTTTGAAGGGTACGAGAAAATAAAATAGGGATCGGCAGAGCAGTGAAATGAATGTGTAATGACAATAGGTGTTAATGAGTTATTGGGCAAGATGAACTATATAAAATCATAGCGGGTCACATGAGGCAAAAGAATACAAAATAATGGGTGGTTTCACATACATACACCCAAAGCAATGCCTGCAGCATAATGTTATATATTATTCCTTATATGATATGACATGTTGTAGGATGTCTTTTTTTATTGTACTACATAAGACTACTCATGAAAATAGTAAATATTAGCAATCCTTACAACTCACTCATATACTGTGTGTTTGTATCAAAGGTAGATACTTATTATGTGATAATGTAGTTTTATATATCATTGTAAATAATAAATATATTTTATAAATGTGTTTATTGCTATAGTACACATGTAAAAACATACCATGCAGGATTCACTCCCACCAACATCACCATCTTTAAGGCAATTCTTTTGTGCAAGTTCCATTTTTCTATTGAGGTTGCCAAGCAAATCACCCCCGTCAGTAAAAGATGAAAATCTTTGAAATAAGTGGATGCAATCTGAAAACAAAATACATATAAGATCAGCCTGATATAGCCATGGCTAAACATAGAATATTTTTCTTAAGCAATGAACACAAGCAAAGTAGGTCTGAACTTTTTAGGAAGTTTCTTTAAGTGCTTTTACAATCATTAAGTTCCCAAAACATCTGTTCCTCTATATCCAGAATTATTAGCTATAAAGTCATATGTGTTTCCATAATGAGCACTTTGAAATGTCAATATTTGGTTTTAGAAGCATCTTTAGTTGAAATATGCTCGATAAAACCAGTATAGAAATATAGAAACGTAGACTATTGGTGGCAGATAAAGAATAACTACTTCATTCAGTCTGCCCATGTTATGTATTATTGTTTTAGTCTCATAACAGAGCTTTATTTATCCCAAACATATTTTTGCTTAAAAAAATTATTAATAAAACATATAAACAGAATTCACACATCGAGTAGAACAATGCTCCACCATATGACAAACTATTTTATTATATAAAGAGCATGTATAGTTGTCACATTGTTGTTAACAGTCCTTCTTCAATTCCATTTCTATAGGTAGAGCTATGAATGTATAGAGCAATAACTGTATTTCCCCATAGTCTGTGTTTAGCAACAATGAAACCCATTTCTTTGATTTTATCCCAGATTGATTTGAAAAATAGTTGAGGGTGATCTCTTCTCTGCTATTGTTGATCCATGTCACGGCGGTTACCTGTGTCATCGCCGCTCCTCCGTTCCGTACTGCCGCACTTCCGGGTAGCTCCCGGCGGCAGGTCAGCTGATCTGGGCGGGGAATTCAAACTCCTACTTCAGGCCTGCTCTGACACACTGTAGGTGTCAGAGCAACGTGTTACCTGTATCTGGCTGCACTTCCTGTGCTTTGGCTTCCCTGGTATTCTCCCTCGTGACTTCTGATCTCCGTGTACCGAACCAGCTATCCTTCAGACCATTCTACTGCCTAATCCCTGGTACTGCATAACGGACAGATCTCTGTGTACCGAACCGGCTATTCTCCAGACTACTCTTCTGCCTTATCCCTGGTACTGCAAAACGGACAGATCTCTGTGTACCAAACAGGCTATCCTCCAGACTACTCTTCTGCCTTATCCCTGATACTGCATAACGGACAGATCTCTGTGTACCAAACAGGCTATCCTCCAGACTACTCTTCTGCCTTATCCCTGGTACTGCATAACGGACAGATCTCTGTGTACCGAACCGGCAATCCTCCAGACTATTCTTCTGCCTTATCCCTGATACTGCATAAACGGACGGATCTCTGTGTACCGAACTGGCTATTCTGGACTACGCTTCTGCTCCTGGGGCTGTACCGCGGATTGACTCCTGCATTCCACCAGTCTCAACTCCAGACTACTACCTTCTGAATATACGGTTAGTAATTTCAGTTATCTATCCTTCTGTGGATCTGACCGTGCCTCTACATGTCCATCTCATAGAATTCTTTCCTTACGTCAGTAGGCTAACCTGGGGGCCGCGACCTGCGGTTCTCCGGCAGCAAAACCCACCCTGCCTTGCGGCGGTTCTTGGAGAAGACCGGGAGGGCCGTTAGATTCCACGCCCTAGGAAGGCCGGCGTAAATACTGACTAAGGTAACCTTGAAACCTAACAATCCATTGGAGATAGAGGGGAAAAAAACACCATGTCATCTGGGTATAGAGGAGGATTGTCTCCTGACACCTTTAATATATATATTTTTTGTTTGCAAAATACCTTAGAACTGTTTTATTTCACTTACTCAATGAACTATCAAAACATTCTTAAAGTAGGAAACATTTTTCCACCATGTGTAATTTTGCCTCTATGAAGTCCATGTGGAATACGTAGTATATTTTTCTTTTAACATATCTCAAAGTGGGATTTGAAGGGTGTATCCATGTTAGTAATATTGCTGTTTCTCACCATCTCAGATAAGATTGACAGCATTTTTTTTTTCTTCTAATATGTGGACAGCTCCAAAAACAATGATAAAGATGCACCTGGAGCTGATTGAATTTTGGACATGAGTGGGATTCTGATAGCCCTGGAAATGTAATGACGCTCTTCTTCATAATAGCGTTCTATTCTTTAAATCTTTTTGGAAGATGTTTTATAATATGGGTCTGCAGCCTCGGCATTCTATACCTACGCCAAAGGTCCCATTTTGCTGTGCAGTAGGTGGTTCAGTTCCGCATTCTCATCTCAGATCTACAGTCCAACAATGATGCACTGGTGATCACTTTCTTAGAAGGGCTTTCTTAGTAAATTTAAGATGAACTCGGCTCCCGTGAATTACACTCCTCTATTGATGACTTGATGTACATGTGTAATAGAATTGACATATAGTTCTGAGAGCATTCTCAAAAGAAGGAGCAGACTCGTGATGAGTCTCCCTGACACAGGTTCCATTCTAAGGAACAATTTTTTTTATCTCAGGGACCGTTAAGTATCCTTATGGTTTTATTCCTTATTGGTACTGTTAGAATCTGCTGCTCCAGGGAACTTTATTGCCCATGATGTGGTTTCCAAATTAACGCTCCCTATGCATCCAGTAAAACCTCTGATTTTTTTTCAACTCTGATTGAGGAAAAAGCTTTCCTGGTGCTATTATAAGTTTCCACATGGTCCCACTGACCATCCATGTGGGGTCAAAGCACATGGAGACCATTTCATTTCTTATTATTCCATTGTATCTTCCCCTATTATCGTGGGATTTCCCTGGCTTCAACTTAATTTTCCCACACAGGACTGGGGGTCAGCACAAATCCTTTTGTGGGTTCCAATTGTTGAGACACTTGTCTAAGAAGAGTTATCCCTTGTGGCTTTTTCTCTCCAAAATATCCTCCAGCACAAAAAATTAATCCATTGGTGACATAGTATTGTTAACTATGAAATTGTTTTTTGAAGAATGGAGGCATCTTCTGGAGTGCTCAAAGTTCCCAGTAACCATTTACACTGATCACAAAAATCTGCTATCTCTGCAAATGCTTAGATACCTGTCAAGCTAGATGGTCCTAGTTCTTTACTCAATTCGATTTAGGCCCATACCTCTCGCTTTGCCGGCCATGCTGGAGTTAAGAAGACACTAGGTCTTATTTACTGAAGTCTTGGTGGCCTACCCTTCAGCAATATGTTATGGAATTAATCACCACTTTCCTGTTTTTGGGCACAACATTAAACTCCCCAGCATGCCTCTTACAGTCCACTATTTCAATTACCTCGCATGATAGACCTTGCTCCCATATCACCATGGACATTATAATGGATATCTCTAAACTATTGGGGCTTTAACACCCTCTTGGTGGTGGTGGATTAGTTTTCCAAGGCCGCTCACTTCATTCCATTAAAACGTCTTACCATTGCTAGCCAAGCTATATGTGAAAGACGTATTTCATTTACTTAGCTGTCCATGGAAAACATTTTCAGGCAGAGGCATATAATTTGTCTCAAAATTCTATAGATCCTTGTGTAAATGTCTTGATTCTGAATAAAATTTCTCCGCAGCTGATCTTCCTAAATTCAACATCCAATTTGAGAGTGTGAATCAGGATTTGGAAACCTTGATAAGAATTTATTCTTCTGCCAATCAATTCAATTGGGTAGACCTCTTACTTTGGGCTGAGTTTGCTCACAGTAATCATTATCACAAAGCTTCTTGATTCTTCTTCCTATGCATTTCTCATTTTGTATGGGTGTTATCTCCCAAATTTGGTCATCAGTCAAAAAAAATCTTCCAAAGTCTTCTTGGCGTTTTTTTTGCATATAAGACATGACATCTAGTACCCTTTTACAACCTGGAAATAACGTATGACTTTTAAACTGAAATTTCCATCTACATCTTCCTAGAATTAAATTTCCCCCAGGGTACATGGGCCATTCAGTATTTTACAAGTCATTAATTCAGTGGTTTTCAAATTGAAACAACTTTGCACTTTACAGATTCCAACTGTGTTTATTATTTTCCTTTTGAAGCCACTTATTGTTAACTCTTTCCTAGTTCTCCTCCAGCTATTGCTGCACATGATTCTGATGAATTGAGGTAAGGCAAATTTTAGACTCATCTCTAAGTGGAAGCTTCAGTTTCCTGTTGATTGGAAAGGCTATGGCCCGAAGGAACGTTGTTGGATAAAATCTGAAGACATTTATGCTGTACATTGTCTCCAATAATTTTACTGTAAATTGCCTTATAAACCCTTTGTGAGGTGTCCTGAGACCAACTCTAGAAGAGGGGTTAATGTCACTGGAATTACCGAGGTGGCACACTTTTTATTTTGTTCCTTGCGATGGGTCTCCTTCTCCCTGGTGGGGAACACTCTTGGCCGTCATCTTGGACAAGTGATCTTTATTAGCATGGAAAGGATGGATTTTTTTTAGGAATTGCTCTGTTTCTGGCCATGGCACATCTCTAGTTCTGTCAGGCGAGGGAGGAACAGTTAATTCTTTTAAACAAAAAAAAACCTAATATCGCTATGTTAACATTATAGATGATTCCACATTGTGTGACAATAGCACTTACACAAGAGTGGTGATGTGATGTATTAGTTTCCATAGAGTTGCATTTATATTTTTGTCACCTATTGTTTTTAGCGATATGAATTATTATTAGAAAAGGCTGTCATTATGTGAACTTTTGTTAATTCCATGCTGTACATAAAAAGCAGGCGAGTTGTAATGTATTACAAATGTTTTGCTGCATTGTTGAAGAACTTTTATAAATCATAAATTACATCATTATAAATTACAGTATGAAACACAGACAGCATAATCAATGAGAAAAATCTGCACTTACTGTTTTAGATGGTAAGATCCCAAATAATGGAAACATAAGAGCTGGGATAAAAGCAGTCACTGACAGGGGCAAAGCTTCAGACAGCCAGAACACAGCAACTACAAACAGCACATAGGCACATTCTGCTTCCTGCAACCAGAGAAAAATAGGATGATGGTTAAACATACAGAATGTATCTATGGCTGACATTTTTAGCCTGCAAATCACTATGATCCTGTCCGGTAACTTTACATGTCCTACTTTTTTTGTTTTGTGCAGTTTGTCTAATATTGTGTTCAACTACTCAACTCATTTGTAGCCATATTGCAATAAATAAATTTGCAGAAATATCTATCTTCCTAATAACTAGTTAGTCCTACTGCACAGATCAAAAAATATCCTCAATCTTCAATAATATTTACATATTCCTTGTAGATTGTCACCAAAAAAAATTACAGTTATTCAATGTAGTAAGCATTGAATTTGAAGAATAATATTACAGTGATTTAAAAGTACTAAAAACTATTTATAAAACTTAAAGCAGTGGTGGGCAATAGGCAACCGGTAAGTCTTTGTCTGTGGCCCCCAGCCTTGTGATTTGCTGTGACTTTTCTCTGCCTTCTTATAAAGCAAAGAATAAGACTGAAAAGGAGCAGATGGATTCCATGTCACGTGGCTTCCTCCGCAGACTGCAAGGAGGTCACGCAGTACATCAGAGGGGGAGAAGGAGGGAGTGCAGTGTAATATGCACCACATGCATATTAAGCATAGTAAGCACGTTTTCTAAAGGTTACTAGTATAGCCAGTGAATGGGGCTTTTTGGGGAAGTTTGAGTAGTATTTGGGAAGGTCTAACTGGCATGTGGGTGGCCTGAGGAGATAACTGGGTGGCATGTGTGTGGTGTAAGGGAGGTCTCAGTGGAATGTGGACAGGTCTAAGTGAATGTGGAGGAGGTCTCAGTGTGGGCAGGTCTAAGGGGCATGTGAGATGCACATGGGGGAGATTTGGAGTAATGTGATTTTATGTTAACATTCTCATACAGTTTAGTTTCAAATGGGTTAACTAATGGTACAGTTCACTCAATAATTTAGCACCACTAATATTTACTTGGATACTTAATTGTAGCTTAAACCTTATATGTTATTTTGTATATTATGTATAGGTATATTAATCTAAATGTAAAGCAAAAATGATAAGCGAAAACACAACAACTATGTGAAATACTTGGAATAAAATAATTAGCACACACATGGTTGGAATCAGGGTATTAGACCTGGGATCCTCAGATTGTAGGTCAGCTTTACTTTGGTACCACATTTCTTTCTGTCTGCTATACAGGAGCCACTAGAAATTGGAGGTCACTATGCACTAGCCACCAGAGATTAGTAGTCTGCTATATGCTACCCATCAAAGATTGGAGGCCTGCTGTATAGTAGCTACCAGAGATTGTAGATTTGTAATACACTAACTTTCAGATATTGGATGTCTACTGCTACATATTGTCCACCAGAGATTGGACGTCTGCTGTACATAAGACACCAGAGATTGGTGATCTGCTATATGCTAGCCATGAGGATGTGGAAGTCTTCTATACACCAGCCTACAAAGCTTGGAATTCTAATATATAGTAGACAACAGTTTGTTGGTCTTCTTTGGATATTAGTCATCAAAATGGGATCTGCTTTGTACACTAGCCACCACTATGGGCCCTGCATTGTACAATTGGCACCCCAATGAATTTTGCTTTGTATGCTATTTACCATAAAGAGCTCTGTTTTACTAGCCAAAAGATTTTGTTTAATTTTGCATAGTTGTCACCAGAATTGTCCTCTGTTTAATTTAACAACCACCAGAGAGTACTAATTGATGATGACCTCTGTTCTGCCAATGAACACCAACTCACTACTTCACTGATCACCTCTTCCCATTCCCGCCGGCAGAACTTTGCCTAGGCTGCTACCCAGCTGTGGAGCGATCTCCCACGTTCCATCAAGTTAGCCTTTACTCTGAAAAAGGCTTCAAGCGTGCCCGTAAGAATCATTTCTTTATTCAAACCTATCAGCTTTCATCCTAACTCCATTGTCCTGATTTTCACCCCCACTCCCCCAGTCGGTCGCACTCTATATGTGTCTCCCCCTTTTCTTTAGGATGTAAGCTATCACGAACAGGGCCCTCTTTCCATGTGTTCTCCTTCTAATATTTCAACACCCTGTGTACCTCTTGGCCTGTTTCCCTAGCCCTGTTTTCTTAAGCTTAGTCCTACTTCTCACTGATTACTATCATCACTCTCAATCACTGTCCCATAAATAATTTGCAATACCATGTTACTTGTATTTTTTATTAATTCAGTATGTCTGGTTTTTGTATGTTACTCTTCATGTATTATGTTATGTGTTATGGATAACTGCTTTCTGTATATGTCATGTACAGTGCTGAGGCCCTTTGTGGCGCCTTATAAATAGAAGATAATAATAATAAGGATGCCCCTCAGTGTGTGTGTGTATATATATATATATATATATATATATATATATATATATATATATATATATATAGTGGCAAGAGCCGCTACTGCTGAAGCACACGCAAACAACTTCTTCCTTTTATGCAGTTTTATTGTCAGGATGGTAAATGTTTTGACACCAGACGAATTTCACACAGATTCTGGAGACCCTAAACGCTAGCTAGACAAAGACCAGCTCTCTGAAGACCAGCCAGCTTCCCCAGCATTGCTCTCCCTGAACAATGAAACAAACAAGGTTTTATACATGACACTCCTCACACAGCCCTAGCAGGAAGCTCCCATCAATGGTTCTATTTGCACTGACACAGACATACCATGTCTGGTTGCTGAGAGGAAGGACATTTCAAACCAAGTAAGGTAACCAAACTTTAAACTATTGTTTGTCACACATAAGTCTGGTTATCATCACTCTAGGTGCATAACTGCACCAATGTTTTGCTCTGTTTGCATGCTTTCTCTGCATATTGTCAACTAAATGCCTCCCTTTGTTAATATATATATATATATATATATATATATATATATATATATATATATATATACATATATATATATATGGGTGTGTGTGTGATGGAACCGGGCCACACTGCTAAGATAACATCTCTCACCGGCCCGTCAATCTGCAGCGATTACATGGACTGTCACCCTGGGACCAGTTCTTAAATTGCGCCTGGCGGACAGGGGGGAAACTTTTTGCAGCGGTGGTAATCGTCTTAACGATGATGAGAACCCCGACACTACAAAAAAAATCCAGATTTCGGCAATGTCTGGACCACGCAGGTTAAGTGCTTAAAGACTAAGCCTGCGGGGTCCACACATAGCCGCTTTAAATTAACATTAATGTAGGGCGCACTGACATGAAACTGAACTGCCCGACAGCTGGATCTTCGGAATGATTGGCTGTCAGCATGCCGCTGCCATCGGAAATGTGGATCTTCGGTTTGAAGGTAAGTCTGTTTATATTGTATTCGTTTTTTGGTCAAATTGGAATTTATGTGTAGGTGTCAAGCGTGTCGGGGTTCTCGTCACCGTTAAGACTTACCCAACCTTTTGCAGAAATATGGGGAGTAAGAAGGAAGGGACAGGAAGCGAGGAACGGCTAGAAGTCGTGACACATAACAAAATCGAAGACGTTAATTTCAGGAAGCACTCTGTGTTATCCAAGATCTGGAGGTGGGAAAAGATAAGTATTACCCATTGTCTTCCACAGGATTGGCCCAGACATTATGGCAGGGACACAGCAGGGGAGCCACTGTAGAAGGCCAGCTCATCTCCACTCCCACCTCATCTCCTTTGCCCAGCTCCCACCAATGTTTAAGAAGGAGAGACCCAAGAAATTGCCCATGGAGGGGAAAACACAGTGGGAATCTGTATATATAAGGAGCCACTCCAGGCAGGAGGGAGTATTCATTCTGAGGATTGATTCCTGGAAGGTGTAGGGCTGTCTGGTGTTGAGTTTCTGTTCTCTACCAGGAGACCATCATCGCTGTCCTGTTCCTGGGGAAGCAGGCTGTTTATCCATCTTGGGACCTGTCATCACCTCACTCCATTGGGAGATACTCGCCAAGCTTTGGACAAATTGGTGCGCCCACAGGAGTGGGTAAATTGATACCCAAAGCCACACCATGCTGGTGGAGAGTTGGCGAACCGACCAGCTATATATTATAATGTGGAATCGCGCTCTCCTACCAAGGTTTGTGAGAGCTGCACCTGCTAAGGGTATCCCTCCCTTTAGAAAAAATCCAAATTATTTTAAATGCTGGGCGCTCATCAATTGATTTATCAAAAGTGCAGATCTAATATTCTATTGATGTCATAAGGTCAATAGTTAATTTCAAACATTTATTAAAATACAGTAAAATACAATAAAATTAAAATCACAATGGAAGTATGATATAACCGACCAGCTATTGCAAGATACCAGGACTTACTGGTCCTTCTGTTGACAGACACTTTTGCCTGTGGAAGTTTTGCGTGGCTACGGTGGGTAGGGAACATTGCTGAGACTCCTATTGACACTGGTGATCTGCTGACCTATTGTTTAAAATGTGCAGTTTTAGAGCTTGTTGTTTTACTGTATGAAAAATTAAAGATAGTGTTGTATCTTTTGTTCTCCTTGTCTGGTATGGGGGTATGGAGGAGCGGCGCATGCACTGTGAGGCTCCAAAGTCGCTTCATGGTGCCTGCGCCAACTCTTTGCAGGGGGTTCCCGGAGATCCCAGCACTGGCCCTGTGGCTCAGCAAATATGTTTGTATGTTCAAATATAAAGAGTATTCTTAAATTTATCCTATATCACTCAGCTTAAAAATGTGCTAAATGATAGTAATTATAGCTTACTCAGTAAAGACAATGCATACTTCATTCTTAAAGCTACACTACCACTTAGGCAAAATATTTTTTTATGGTGCAACTCACTGTAACCTGAGCCCTGGGTCTCCTATATGCAGCTGTTTTTACCGGAGCTCTGATAGTTTTGTAATACAGAACTGACAAATCAATTAAGCTTAACGTCTTTAAATGCTAGCAGAGGGGAGGGTATCAGTGTTAGGATCAGTCACATCTGTTGATTGCAGCTTGTGATTGGTAAGAGACACAGAGGAGCTCAGGGAAAAATGACTGCATGGAGCAGCCCCAGTATTTTACTTGGTAGTAGTGCAGGTTTAAGGTCAACTTGTTTTAGATTTAAAACTTGTTGGAGATTAATAAATTAACATATTCATTCACATATGTGGCTACACAGTTATACTACAACTTTTGTCATATATCTATATAAATATATATATATACATACAAGTTAACCTGTGCATGATACTCATGCATTCTAGTCAAATCAAGCTACTTAAGGTCTTAAAAAGGTTCTTGTCATGCATTTGGACCTAGCCCAGGCCTCCTCAGGGGAAGAGCGTTAGTTCCCGACGCAAGCAGCCTTTTTAATGTGTGTTCATGAGGTAAAATTACCTCACGAAAATGAGTTTGAGCCCTCAACTCGTAAATTTAGCCTTTACTACCCCTCCCACGGGGGGAAGGGGGGATGATGGAAGTTAACTGACTTGACTATTCTAATTTTTTTGTCTAATAATGTCAGTATACCAAATTTCAGATCAATTGGATGAGCCCTTTCTGAGAAAATAGTTTTTTCCACACACACACACACACACACACACACACACACACACTAACGCACGCCTCTACACATGTGTGTTCATGAGGTAAAATTACCTCACGAAAATGAGTTTGAGCCCTAACAAATTTCAGCCCTTTTTGAATTTTTTTCCCACACACACTAAGAATTTAGTAGATCAGTGTATAACTCTGCCCAGCAGGTGGCGCTGCAACTTGGTTTTTTTTCCCCACACACACACAGACGCCGCTAAGCATTTATATATATAAAATACAAAAAGACAGGGGGCGCCACACTGTCTTTTTGTATTTTATCTCTTAGGTCTAACACTTGCAGACAGGTGTTGATTGACTGGGGAGCTGCCTATTACATTGAGTATAAATTTTCTATATGATTCACTGTGGTCACTTTTATTAAGCGCTGGTTAGCTTAAAGAACTTTTTGGGTGTCACATATATATATATATATATATATATATATATATATATATTACATCAGATGAGAGGTTTTTGAAAGTGTTATCATATTAAACATGTGTTTATATATTAGTGATATTTTGTAGGGCATAAGTGTGTAATAATTGTATGTACAATATGTGCCTACAGACCACCATCTACCGCTATCCAGCACTACATGGAGAATGGTAGAAATAAATGTTCATGGGCTACATTGCATTCCATTCAGCACTGCGCAGACCAGAATGTAGCTCAGATCAAACTATAAAAAGGTGTCATACATCATTCTCTACAGTGTGATTATCAAAAGGGCCATTCCAATGACCAACACGGGGTGAATGCTTGACGCTGCTTGCAGTATTTTGTTTTTCCATCTCTGCTGTATAGAGCGTTCATCCTGCATTGCCCCAAGTATATATGTGAATGGTCCATGTGATTACCACAGTGATCCCCTTTTAAAGTTCTGTTTGAGCTACAGTGAAGGGGCAACTCTAGCTAAATGCCTGAGTGCATGAACCCATAGTGATTTACCAGCACTTGTCATGTCTTGGTTAATTTATTAATAAAATTGTTTAATGTTTTGTTTCCATTTGTCATGGAGTTGCCATTAAGTAACAGGAATTAACCTTTGATCGCTGAAAAGAAGTTTCAGGTGTAGTACAAAGTTTATTTTTTTTACTTTAGGTTGCAACAAAGATAAGGATTGTTCAATAATCAATGCAGTTCTTTGTTTAAAACATTAAAATGCTATAGTATTCCAGTATATTCAATAAATTAGTATTATCATAGTATAGCAATGTTGTAGAATATAATATTATTATAGTAATAAAATTATAGTACTGTTATAGTAATATTATACAGGGTGATTCAAAAGTCGCAGTACACCCTTTTATTTCAAAAACTCTACAGGAAATTGGGAAACCTGAATACTCCAGTAAGGTATGGGTGACGTGGTCTATCTTTTACGGTATATACCAAACATGGGCGCCATCTTGAAATCGGGCCAATCGGCCCAATTCCTGTAGAGTTTTTGAAATAAAAGGGTGTACTGTGACTTTTGAATCACCCTGTATTACAGTAACCAAGCACTTAAGTGATAGCTAGGGAACATCAAACATTAAAGTCCTCTCTTTAAATGAGTTAAAATTGGCCATCAAAATGATTATATGTGTGTGTGTGTGTGTGTGTGTGTGTGTGTGTGTGTGTGTGTGTGTGTGTGTGTGTGTGTGTGTGTTTGTGTGTAGAGATAGCTGCACAAAAATATAAAATAGTTATAAATGTGTGAAGGCTGTGATAAATTACAGAGTAGTGTGAGTAGTATCATTACAGCAAAAATGGGGTTGTTTTGTAGATCTACTGGAATGCCATCTTAGTTCAGCTGCTGGACCCAGTGGGGTATATTTACTAAACTGTGGGTTTGAAAAAAGTGGAGATGTTGCCTATAGCAACCAATCAGATTCTAGCTATCATTTATTTAGTACATCCCACAAAATGACAGCTAGAATCTGATTGCTGCTCTTTCAAACCAGCAGTTTAGTAAATATACCCCAGTGAGTTTAGCCGTCTTTGCTGTTGCCATCCCTGTTCCTCCTTTGATGATCTCCGTGGTCTTTTTATTTAAACAGAAGAACTTGAAAAGCCTTGAGCATAATAACAAACAAATAAAGTGGGCACACAGCTACACCTAGCTGATAGATAGCCACAAGAGTGCCCACGCAGCATAAAAGTGAAAGCCTTCTCCAGAACCAGAAGAGGAAGGAGTTTCAAAAAAATGTAAAGAGTGAAGGATGGTATTGGTTCCCCGCAGCTGACAGTCTAATAATTTTTACAATGACTAGCTCATTCCACTGTCTCATCTCATTCCAAACATGCCACACTACCTGTGGCTGCACAAAACTGCCAGTCACCAATGGCTGCTTTAATATTGGTGGCTGTTAATGCTTCTGACTAGTTATAGCCACACTTACTTTCCCCGGCAGCGTCTACAATTGTTATTCTGATTCTTTAGGAATCAATGTTTCCCAACAACTAAGATTGCTCATTTAGGTTGGGCATATTTATCTTCTGTTTCAAGCCATTGTATGTAATTTATATTATATCCCCTCTATGTATAACACTGCATATTATGTCAGTGCTTTAAAAATCAAGGATAAAAATAACATATATGCATTTAATCCATCTCCACAGCTATCCGCACACGTGAGTAAATACAGAGGCCACATGAAATTGATGTTTACTGCATCACTGTGCAACTAAAGTAACCTCGCGAAACAGATACAGTACAAAATATAGTAATTAAAAGAATAAATCTTAACAACTTTTCACAAAGAAATATTAAGCATTTAATTCCAATACCAACATTCATCAATCTGATGTACACAATGGACTACACCAATTCCAAAAATGGTCTTGTCAGACTCTCAAGACCATTTATAGGTTTCCCCCCATTTAGGATGTTACCTATTTTAACATAGTTGTGCTGTGTGGTTAAAACTGGAGGCACTGTTTTTTTTATAGGAAAGTGTTTCCAAATATTGCTGTGTTTTCCTTAAAGCTGCAGCTTCATTGCTGTTTAAATCCTGAAAAGTGGTAATGACTTTAGTTAGAAAGTACTACTTACTTTTTCTTTGATGATAAGAGGCAATGGCAGTAGAATCAGTGGGGTTATGACAATCAGTAAAAGTCTCCGGTACATCCATATGTAACTGAGAAAAAGACGCATTGCAATGATGAGGAGGTGCTGCTTACCTGTAAGAGCACAAGAAAACTAAGACGACCGTTAAATAGACAACCTTGATTAATGTTTCTCTACAGAATCAACTTTAACCACTCACAGGCACAGACCTAGTTAACAATAAAGTTTTATTGTTTTACTACAAGAATTTCAGTATTGATTTAAAAATAATTTTAAATAATACTGTAGTCTTTTATGACAGTCAGCTCTGTTTAATAGAGACACTATCACTAGTCAATCTAAATATGTTAGTAAACTAGTTAAAAACTAGTTATATAGCTACACATTTTCTTTTTAAATGCAGCTTGAATACTACGTAGCAAAAGTAACCATATAAAAGTATTAATTGTGGATGACTCATTTCACTGTAAATAGGTTAGAAACAATTTTTTTTCTCTTTCATTTTTATTAAACTCAAATAACAATATAAAAAGTACAATTTAGAGTAATATCCAATAACAATCATATAAATAACAAATCTCAATATCACAATACATTAATAATAATGATAAATCAGTTCTTCCAAGTACATACTATTTATCTAAACTTAAATCTTAATAAACCACAGGGATACAATTTAACTAATAGCTTCCAATACTCCAGTGTGGTTTCCATAGAGACATAGTCATACATTTGTATCACCAAGTAACTTTTCGATAGGAGAGTCTTCCATCAAAATTCGATATTTTGTCAATTTAAAACATTGGTGGATTTAATGTTTGATGTCTTGCAATAATGAGTTTATATAACTTTCCCATACATCAAATAACTTCCTCACATTGTTTCTTCTCATAAATAGAGGCTTCTATCCAACCCATTCTAAACATATAATCCAGTTTTTCTATAAATAACATTACATAAGGAGGTTAAAGTTGTATCCAAAATTGTAAAATACATTTTTAGATACTGCTGAGATAATAATAAGCAATTGTTGGCTACCTTTAGTGCTTTTAAACATTTTATTTAACATCATCATCATCATCATTTATTTATATAGCGCCAAAATATTCCGGAGCACTTTGCAATTGGGGACAAACATAGTAAACTAATAAACAAACTGGGTTAAACAGACAAAGAGGTGAGAAGGCCCTGCTCGCAAGCTTACAATCTATGGGACAATGGGAGTTTGACACATGAGGTTAAGTCTACAATTGCAGTCTGGCTGGGCCGACTGCAAAGTTAAAGTGACTCATAAGCTAAATGATCCTGCCACACAACAATGTTGGATAAGGGGTAGTTGAATAACGGGTGGTGATAGGGTAATGTAGTGATGTTAAGAGGGTGGTTGAGGAGTATTAAACGCTTGTCTGAAGAGTTGGGTTTTCAGAGAACGCTTGAAAGTTTGTAGACCAGAGCAGAATCTTATTGTGCGAGGTAGAGAATTCCATAGAGTGGGTGCAGCCCAATAAAAGTCCTGTAACCGGTAATGGGAGGATGTAATGAGTGTGGAAGAGAGACGCAGATCCTGTGCAGAACGGAGTTGCCGAGTTGGGAGATATTTTGAGACAAGAGAGGAGATATATGTTGGTGCAGCTTTGTTGATGGCCTTGTAGGTTAGTAAAAGTATGTTGCCCATTCAGATGATAATGGGGCAAAATTTACCAATTTATCCATAACATATCCTTTAACTTGAATCCAAACTGTTTTGCTGTATGAACAATCCCATAGACAATGGTACAATGATGCCTCAGGGTGTTTACACATTGGGCAATGAGAGACCTAGAATATGGGACTTAGAGGGTGACCAATAACCTCTATAAAGGAGTTTAAAAAACATTTAATATATTCACAGTTAAAGTACGAGTAGAACACAAACATTTTCTTCATAGATGAAAGTTGAACGTGTGGGAAATGTAACAACCATTGGGACATCCCTGTATTTCTATTAGGAGTATAATGAGGTATGCATAAGATTTTTAAAGCTTGGATAAGGTTTTCTAAATTAATCTAATATTTGCCAGGATGGATTCATGAGAATTATCCCAATCTGTTGAGGAAAGATCAGACACAACAGAGGCCACATAATGTTGTGCTTGTAAAACTGCTAACGAAGGAAGCTGTATGAATTAGAACATATTTCCAAAAAATATAGGATAATTTGGGTTGGTATGATCTCTAACGGAGTTAATACCTAATTGTGCCCATAGGCAAAATAGGTTAGAAGCCATACCCATTTGAAAATTAAAATTGCCCAAAAAGGGTAATAATAGACAGTATTTATGCTGAAGAATCTATTTAAGTCTAATCTTATGCCAGGCTTTCCAGAATGTAATCAATAGAATAATATTAAAAGTCTCCAAAAGGTATATCTGATCGATGTTGATGTAACAATTATCGAATATCCAAAAGTGGAATAAGTTGTTGTTCCAATATGACATATTTGTAAAATGGTTTTGTTGCTTAACCCAATCTCCTATATACATACAGACAGCAGCCTGATTATATAAGGCAATATTTGGGAAATTTCCTTCCTCTATAGATTTTTACAGAATGAGCACTTACTTTAGCTTTTTTTTATTCCAGATCAATTGACAAAATGTATAATTCAAAAAATGTTCAGTAGTGCTGAGACTGGGAAAGGGTATAGTAACATAGTAACATAGTAACATAGTTGATGAGGTTGAAAAAAGACACCAGTCCATCAAGTTCAACCTATTTTGGATCTCCTGCAATCCTGCACTTATATTTGAAATTAATCCAGAGTAGGCAACCGCCCATCTGTTTCAATTTTGAAAATCCCCCCAGACTCAATATTGCAATCCAATTTTTACCCTATATCCACTACTATCCTTTATTTTAAATTAACGGTCGTATCCCTGGATACACCTTTCCGCTAAAAATTTGTCTAACCCTTTCTTAAACATATCTATTGAATCTGCAATCACAACCTTCCCTGGCAATGAATTCCATATCTTGACTGCCCTTACTGTAAAGAACCCCTTCCTTTGCTGGTTGTGAAATTTCCTCTCCTCTAACCTTAGGGGATGACCGCGTGTCCTGTGTATGGTCCTTGGGGTAAAAAGTTCCCATGAAAGCTCTCTGTATTGACCCCTAATGTATTTGTACATAGTAATCATATCTCCCCTTAGACGCCTCTTTTCTAAAGTAAACATGCCTAAACTGGCTAACCTTTCCTCATAACTTATAGTATTTTAGGGAAAATGATTATTGTGATCAAATATACCCTGCCCACAAAGAAAATATGTAGATGTTACCATGATCTCATTTCATAGATGGCTCAACAAATTATATGATCAATGATACAGTTATATAAATTAGTTATATTTTTAGATTTTTCTGGATACCAATATATTTTATATAGCTATTACCCCATTTCAAAGGAGTGTTCCTACTCCACAAAGGTTGCTTATATGGATCTAAGGACATTGCCACAGATTTTTCTATATTAATTGTAAACCCAGAAACCAAACCAAATTGGTCAATTTTGTCAAGAATTATCTGAAGACACTATCCAGGATTAGAAATATAGGGTAGCAGGTTGTCTGCAAATGCCGTAAGTTTAATAGTGGCATTTCCAATTTGTATACCTTGAAAAATATTACATTTTTGAAGAAAACGGATAAGGAATCAATAGCTAAATTAAAGACTAAAGGTTATAAAGGGCATCTTTGTCTCGTACCCCTAGTTATGTGTACCAAATCACCTTTTTTATTATTAATACTATTATCTGTCCAGGGATTATCCTATAAATACTGTATGAAAACAGATTGGAAAAAAAAATGTGATGAAAGAGTTCCAAATGCCTGAATCTCAAAAATCCGACTTCGAAAAGACCACAAAACTTTATCGAAAGCCTTTTCTTCATTGTGACCCAAGACAATATTTTGTGTATTTTTAATTGTCACAGATGATATTACAGCGGCAATAACTGTTCTTATACCTTTAACTGTCTATCTACCATGAATAAAACCGAACTGATGTTCTGTTATTAGGTGGGGCTGTTAGTGGTCGCGGCGGCTCCGGGCACCGCCGCGACTCTATTGCTGTTCCTGGTGACGCCCCGGCCGTTGCTACAGCAACCAGGGCGTCACTTCCGGTTTCTGTGTCCCGGTTGCCTGGGCAACAACCGGGACGCTTTGGTCTTCCTGACGCCGCGCCCGGCCAGCTGTCAAACAGTCGGGCGCGTGCGCACAGGATTAGGTAGGGCCAGCCATGCAAGGCTGTGTAGGATCCGCTAATCAGGCTGATTACAGATTAGGTTACTGCTGGCACTCTGCCTATTCCATTGGCTGCAGGCTCTGCATCTCTATCATACTGCAGCTGAGGACATATTCTGGACTGTGTCCTGATTGGCCATCTGTACTATTTAAGGCAGTGAGGACTGAGCCTCACTGCCGGTTATAGCGTTCTGTCCTCAGTCCTGCTGCCTGCTTGTACTATCCATTTAGGTTCCTATTACCTTAGATTTGACCACCCGTGTTTGACCCCTGCTTGTTATTGGACCTGTGACCCTTCTCTTCTGACCTTGACCTTTTGCCTGGAATTTGGATTTTGCTTCTCTGCCTGTGAGTTTGACCCTTTGCTTGCCCTTGGATATTGCTTCTGTGCCTGTGACCTTTTGACCTTGGATTGCTCTCATACAATCACTCATTTGCTCTCATACAATGTCCACCAATCACTCCACTTCTGGGAAACTCCTTTAAGTCAGTATACGCTACTCGACCCTCGGCCGGCCCGCAGCCCAGTCTGTCCCCACCACTAGGGGCTCCAGCGAACACCTGGCCTTCTGAGTAGTTCCTGAGTTTCACTGTACTGACTTGGGAGTTCCTAACAGGGGCATAATCTATTTGCCATTACTTTGGGCAAAAGTTTGAAATCCTGTTTGAGGAGTGTGATCGGTCTATAAAAAGGAAACAAATTCCGGATCTTTATCTGGATTAGGTAGTAGAATAGTTTATGCTTCATTCAAATTTGGCACTGAGATCTGATGTCTGTGAATTTGTTGAAAAAGATTACTGAAAATTGGTCTAAAATTTAATTTTTATAATAATCTCCAGTACAGTCATCAGGGCATGGTGTCAGATATAGCAAGTTGGACCTCCGTGTAGGTAATATCACTATTTAGTGATTCTCACTGAAAAGTGGTCAATTTAGGAAGTTTGTTATCCGTGAGTAATTTTTGAATAAGTTCATGATCAAAAGGAGGTGCCGTGTATAAATCAGTGTAATACTTGTAAAGTATTGCTTATCAAACTGTAAAGTAATATCTTAGGGGCAGCAAGGTGGCGTAGTGGTTAGCACTTCTGCCTTACAGCACTGGGGTCATGAGTTCAATTCCCGACCATGGTGTTAGGGAATTTAGATTGTAAGCCCCAATGGGGCAGAGACTGATGTGAGTCAGTTCTCTGTACAGTGCGTCTAAATTCCCTACAGAATATTTTCTATACTAGTGTGGGAGATTTGTGAGAATATGGCATTGAAATTTAAAATATAATCAATGCGCGAGAGTGTGTTTTAGAGTGACAAGTATAAGATCTATCAGAACTATTCTGTAATCACCAAGGATCAAGCAAATCATGCTGGGATTTCAATATATGGATACCCTCCAATTGCTTGTATGGATTTAATACAGGTTTAGTAGATTTATCTAAGTCTGGATTGTCTGTGATGTTTAAAGCTTCACCAATAATCATGTTATGAGTTCTATGTTGCATCAAAATTTGAGAAAGTTTATAATAATCACGATTGGGAGTATTTGGTGCACAGATGTTAAAAAAAAGTAATTTTTTCCCCATTTATAACAATGTCCACTAAACTACACCTACCATCCAGATCTCAAACAACATCCCCATTAGTATAATGTATATTTTTTACATTTTATACATTCATATATCCAATTACTTTTCAAAGAAGATTTTTGTCAATTACACCAGTGAATCACTTGTAAGAATACTATATCTGGATGAAAAGTCTTAAGAAGTGTAAGTATCCTTTTTCTTTTTGTGGGCGAATTAAGCCCGGCTACATTCCAGGATAAAATCCTGATATATGAGAGGATGTGACTACAGGAGCAGTGAGGTAAATTTGAAGTAGTCATCCTATGCCAATTCAAGCTGATGATGAAGCATGTAAGTACCTATAATTAAAATAGGAGAACTTCTCCCAGCCTTTCAACGTCTCTGTTTGAGACTTATACAACCAAATAAGGACACCACACTGGAGGCTAAGAACAAGATTGTCAGATTTGCCAAGAACAGCCTAAATACATAATAATAATAATAATAATAATAATAATAATAATATTATTATTATTATCTTTGACTTATAAGGCGCCACAAAGGGTCCGCAGCGCCGTACATTACATATACAGAAAACAGAACCAAGACACAACATGATACACAAATATATACAAACACAGGTGACAGGGTAAAGCAAATCAGATTATATCTGACAGATAGAGAAAGGGATAGTAGAAATCAGCAAGAAGAAGGCCGAAGATTAATAAAACAGGGAAAACAGGGCTAGCGAAGCAGGCCAAGAGGTACAGAGGGTGAAGGAACAGTAGAAGGAACACACAAGGAAAGAGGGCCCTGCTCATGAGAGCTAACAACCTAAAGGGAAGGGGGAGACACATAAATGGGGGTACTAACTAGGGGAGAGAGCCAGGACAAGAAAGTTAGGAGGACTGATAGACTTGAATAAAGAAATGAGTCTTAAGGGCAAGCTTGAAGCCTTTGAGAGTAGATGCTAACCTGATGGAACATGGAAGATCGTTCCACAACAGGGGAGAAGCCCGGACAAAGTCCTGAAGATGAGAGTGAGAGGAGGTGATCAGTGAAGTAGTGAGGCGGCGGTCAGAGGCAGAGCGGAGGGGGTGGGTAGGAGTGTAGGTAGAGATGAGAATGGAGATGTAGGGAGGGGAAGATTGACTAAGAGCTTTAAAGGTGAGGGTGAGGAGTTTAAATTTAATTCTGTAGGGTATGGGGAGCCAATGTAGTGACTGTTGGGAGAGACCGCAGAGATAGAGCAGCGGGAGAGAAAAATGAGGCGGGCAGCAGCATTGAGGATAGACTTAAGAGGGTCAAGGCGAGAATCAGGTAGGCCAGAGAGAAGAAGGTTACAGTAGTCAAGGCGAGAGATAATAAGCGAGTGAACAAGGGTTTTTCGTGGCTTCCGTGGTGAGAAAGGGATGTATCTTGGATATATTCCAAAGGTGGAAGTAACAGGATTTAGAGAGGGACAAAATGTGAAGCTTAAATGAGAGGGAGGAATCAAGGATGACCTCAAGGCATCGGACTTGGGGGACAGAAATGAGGGTAGTGTTATTAACAGAAATAGAGAGGGAGGGAGGTAGGAGAGTCCTGGCAGGGGGGAAGACTATAAGCTCGGTCTTGGAAATATGGAGTTTAAGGAAGCGTTGGGACATCCAAGATGAGATGGCCGAGAGACAGGAGGAGACAAGACAGAAGGGAAGGGGAGAAGTCAGGGGATGAAAGATAGATTTGGGTATCATCAGCATAGAGGTGGTACTGGAGGCCAAAGGAGTGGATGAGGACACCAAGGGAGGAGGTGTAGAGGGACAAAAGCAGGGGGCCAAGAACAGAGCCTTGAGGAACGCCAACGGGTAGGGGGTGATGTAGAATCATAAGTAGAGACTGAGAAGGAGCGGTTGGTGAGGTAAGAGGAAAACCAGGAGAGGACAGTGTTACATAGGCCTAAAGATTTAAGCGTTTGCAAAAGGAGTGCGTGGTCAACGGTATCGAAGGCAGCAGAGAGGTCAAGAAGGATAAGAAGGGAGTAGTGTCTATTGGATTTAGCGATTTGTGTGACCTTAGTGAGGGCAGTTTCAGTGGAGTGGAGGGGGTGAAAACCAGATTGGAGCGGGTCAAGTAGTGAGTGAGAGGAAAGAAAGGAGGCGAGACGGTTGTAGACAACCTGTTCAAGGAGTTTGGAGGCAAAAGGAAGAAGCGAAATAGGGCGGTAATTAGAGAGAGAGGCGGGATCAAGGGACGGTTTCTTGAGTATGGGGGAGACAAGAGCATGTTTAAAAGAGGAAGGGAAGATTCCAGAGGAGAGAGAGGTTGAGGAGGTGTGCAATGTGGGTGCAGGCTTTGGGAGAGAGGGAGCGGAGGAGGTGGGAAGGGATTGGGTCCTGTGTGCAAGTGGAGGGGGGAAAGTAAGAGGGAAGGGTATGGACTTCATCTGCAGATACCGGAGTGAAGGAAGAGAAGGAGGGTAAGCTAGCTGGAGGGGAGGGGAGAAAGGAGATAGCAGCAGCAGAGGAGGGTGAGAAGGGGGACAGAATGGGCATGGAGGGGGAGAGGGGGGTAAAAAGCGACTGCTGGGAGATGTCATGACGTATATAGACTCAATCTTGGAGGTGAAGTGGGTAGCAAAGTCGACAACACAGAGCGTGGTGGGGAGTGGGAGAGGGGGAGGGGAGAGGAGGGAGTTAAAGGTGGCAAAAAGCCGACGGGGTTGGAGGATTGTGAAGAAATGAGAGCTTTGAAGAAAGATTGTTTAGAGAGGGAAAGGGCCGAACTATAAGAGGCAAGCATGAACTTGAAGTGGAGGAAGTCAGCATGAGTGCGTGACTTTCTCCAAAGCCGTTCTGCACTGCGGGAGCATTTTTGAAGATAGCGGGTAAGTTTAGTGTGCCACGGTTGTGGCTGGGACCGACGACTCTTGACTGTGACAGCCAGGGTGACAGAGTCAAGTGCAGCGGTAAGAGTGCGATTGTAGAAGGATACAGCCTTATCGGGGGAAGAAAGAGTGGTGATGGGGGAGAGGAGCGAGCCCAGGGAGGAGGAGAAAGTGGTAGGATCAACTGTGTCAAGATTACACCTGGTGAGAGTAACCTTGGGGGCCGGGGACGATGAGAGGGGTGGAGAGATGCTAAAAGTGAGGAGATGGTGGTCCTAGAGAGGAAAAGGTGAATTAATGAGGTCAGAGACAGTACCGATGTGTGAAAAAAACAGATCTAGGGAGTGGCCACTGCGGTGGGAGGGAGAGGAGGTCCATTGAGAGAGACCAAGGGAGGAGGAGAGGGAGAGAAGTTTGGAGGCAGCAGGGTTCCCCAAGATCAGGGAGGGAAGGTCAGAGGAGAGATATACAAGAGATAACATAACAAATCATAAATATAAATCAAAACAGTAGTTGAGTGTGACAATTTTCATCATTTTTTCTTCCATATAGACAAATGTAAAGGGCCACTGCTAATATGCAGTGCCAAAAACATGAAAAAAGAAACATTTAAATCATTACTGTACTGGTGACTTATGAGTTGTTTACCCAATTAGGTTGATAATTTTAAGGTATGCTCTTGCCAACTCAGGGTCTTGAAATACATATACTCTCAATTTGCCAGATATAATAATGCAAATTTTCTATTATACATAACTTTACATATTGATGTAAAATCCCTCCTTTTATGAGAAACTCTGGTAGAATAATCCTGCAAGATGTGTTTTATCGCCATCAGATGATACATTCATGTGCTTAAGTTCATCTGCTCATCGGCGCATATCCGACATCAAGACTGCCCCGCCACTTGCAGTCATCTGAAGCAGCACCCCCCAGAGGCTAGACCTCCTCCACATAGCGGCACATAGGGTGTCCAGGGCCCAACACGGAATCTGGTATCCTAGGTGTGCGAAAGTGTCTAATGGATTACTGACAGGTTAGGGATTAGATGGCACTCTGACCAAATATCCTGAGGCTGTATCTTGAAATAGAGAAGCCAATTTTCACACCGTCTGATGACGCAGTCGGTCCTGTAGGCCCTAAACAAAAGGAGGCCAACTCCAGTGGAATAAATGTTGCTCCCCACACTATAAATATCCAGCGGTACTTCAAACATATTTGGAGATGCACCGACTTTAAGTACCATAAACAAGAAAATTATTCTACCTGATGTGGAAGAATAAAATGTGGCCTTACATGAAGCGCCGCCAACCATAAGTCAAAAACTACTTTAACTTATGTTTATTTCACTAAACTAATGCAGCAGAAAAATCTATACATTAGGTTTAAAGTGTAAATAATATGAGTTGTGGAGAAGAATTTTATTTTAAATTTGAAGTCACTTTCATTTTAACATATCAGGAAGCTTTCATTGTGGGTCTTGGGGAGCAATAAAATAACACCTACAATAAGTTACAGGTTTGTTCCCTGATTACACGAATGTCAAAATAACTCATTTTTAAACCCGTTAGAAAGAGTAATATTTTTTTTTCTGCCATCTTTTCCTGTGTTTTAAGCCAATGGCTCAACCCTTGGTGCAACACCTCTATATAGAGCACATGTTTTTAGCCAAACTTTGCACACTGTTTCCCAGATGCATAGGCCGTTGAGCCATGACAGCTTGCAGTTATTTGGTTTATTTGTTTCTGACACACAATTTACTGTAATATAATATCCTGCATTAATAGGTAGTGTTGTAACTAATTAATAAATTGCATAGTTTACAGCAATAGCGCCTGGGTCAAGAAGATCCTCCCTTAAATGCTGAAAGGGTTGAAATCAGTAAGATGCAATCTCGACACTCCAGCATTAATTAGGAACACATGTATTTTTAGTAATTATTTGCACACATTGTATAATGTTAAAAACAGAAAGGGAATTATCATGTGAGTAACATACAAAAAGACTCCAATTTCTCACTAAAGAAACAATAGTTTAAGGAAAAGCTATACTTTGCACATCATTACACAACTCCTACAGAATACCCCCCACTCAGAAAGAAGTTGGTCTTATTACCGCCTGATGCTTCTACAGCACCCTAAAAACAGTTGCATTTCCCCACAAGAAGACTACTTGCCTAGTCTGCTGCTGTAATCTTTTGCAACTTCACCTACAGTATATCTATCTATTTGCACTACCCCACAACATCAGGTTTGGGATACTGGAAAGCAGGCCAGTCATTGTGAATCCTCTCCTTACAGGAGGTCCCTTCTTGAGGTCACAAAACATGAAAATGGCAGCATCTTCAGAATGGTAAGTGATATATATACTCTACTACAGCGTGAATATATAACAAATTGTTATTGGAAGAATAGAGCTTCTATTTTTCAAATGTAACCCCTAAAGAAACTCCACTCCAGTGGTGTTATCTGTTATATATTGTGCTTATCATAGCCATACATACCTAAATGTAGTGCAATGAGAAACTGAAACAATAATAATGCAACTAACATTTACTGAAATGTATATACTACACACTACAGTCATCATCGGTGTATATCTTTAGTTATTACCTGCTCTAGTTTTCATGAATCTGTCTTGTGAATTAAGATAAATCAGACTGGATTTTTAAATGTAATGTAGCCTTAAACATAATATAAAATCCTGAAAGCATAACACACAACGACTTCTTGATCTGTAACCACATCTAGTACAACAGGGTATCACTTCCAATTTAGTGTCTGTGCACACTGATGCACAATTGCAAAGCAGCAAATCCAAACTAAGATAAATATACAAATTAACCTGTGACTTTTTATTTTTAATACTACACTTTATAACTCCGTCATGAATTAAAAGTAACTTACTTGTAATGCTTCTCGAGGCAGGAATGAATGTGAAGCCACTGAGGGACATGAGGCTTAAAAAAAAGTGAGTTGGGGTACAGAGGGATATTTTAATTGTATTTAATTTACCTATGGTCTGAGTGATTACACTTTGAATCTAAGCTTGATACCCCATTGATTGTCAGCTATTCCAGTAATGCTAAGTGAACCTAACTGCTGTTTGGGTCCAGGTTCAGCCTAGGTGAGTGCAGCTCTAACAAATGCTGTTAAGTCTCGAGTATGCCTCGATTCCAAAAGGGAGAGTTCAGAATGCAAGGAAAGACCGATGATGCTGTAAAGTGTTGGGAGTGTTAAGACCGAGGGCCTGATTCAAGTTGTGCGCCCATTTGTGTAGCATACCTTGCGTGATTTCCCACTGCACCTGCCCAGAAACCAAACTTACATAACTGCATGCAATTGTGTGGAATTCATTTCCGGAGGCATCTGACACTTATAACCCCTTATGACTTGAGAGGCGGAACAGAAGGGGGAAGGAGTGGATTAACATAGGCCTTGTACAGTAAGGGCGTGTTCACGCAGATGCGGAAAATCCGCTTACGGAAAGTACACACTGTTTCTACAGAAAGTATTTCCACCCTTACATCTTAAGAAACGTTTGGATTTGAATACGGGCGGAACTATGTAAAAGTATTCTTTTTAAACATGGACATTATGTTCAGCTTGCATTCCGCCTTGAATCAGGCCCTGAGTGTGTAACTAGGGAGGATACTGCTGATTTATCCTGAATGTGGGTCCCGGGGTGTGAGCATGGATGCTTGCTCTGAGAATCACTCAAGAGGTTTAAGATTGCATTTGATAGTACTCCGTGTAGCCATGAGGAGAAGCCCGTATTTGGAGATTTGCTAACAGTAGTGCCTCATATAAATAATACCAGTAGGTTCCTATATTGATAATACCCATAATGCCGTATACTGATAATAATAGCCCTCATGCTAACTATAAAAGCACCCCTCCCCTACATTTATTACACCAGCAGTGCTCACAGTATTATTATAGAGTTTCCAAGGTTGTTTTTATGGCACTACTTAATGGTACTTTTGTTAGCTTTTTGTCCACTAAAATGTTTGTACTATGCAATGATACAGTGTATAAGGCACTGCTATTACGCGTTCTGCCCCTCTGTGCATTGAATTAACTTCTTATTCGCTGGAGAAAAATATATATCACATTGTACAAATTTATACAATTCTATTTGCAGATAAAAAATTCCAAATTTTCTAGTTATATAAAAAACAAGACTTGTTGCTGTAACAAACAATCAGAATACATTTCAATGTTGAAAATGGAAAAAAGTAAAAAGATCTAGACAAGAAAGCATTTTGTTTTACACATTTCCCTTGATAAAGATTGTACTTACTCAGGAAGATGAAAATGACGCAGTGCAGGAATAATGTTCCACTCATTTATAGTAACTCACACCATACAAATTACCAGGAAACTGGCAACCATACTTTGTATTAATTGCATCTGGGTGTGTCTAGATTGTTACTAATAAAAAGAATGCAAGTGTTTTACTAAAGTGTTATGTTTATACTGGATAAGGAAATCACATTATGCAAATGTCTTATAATCCATACAAATATAGCACCATTGTATTAATATGAATGTACAGTGTATGCCATATTTTCTCATTTTAGAATTCCATACCAAACAGGGATCATATACTGCACAATCCTCTTTCACACCTGATAGTGCCAGAAATACAAGAGACACCATCTCTGTGAGAGCTGAACATTGGTTAGACAATGGCTTTCAATACTAAATTTACAATATGCAAAACACAATTGCTCTAAAAAGATAAACAAGGTATTGTAGCCCACAGTTAAATAAGATAATGGTAATGTAAAATGGATTTGTTTCTATAGGAAACAGTGAAGATATCACACCAAGTGAACTGTACTTACCTGGAGCCATAAGATATAGAGTATTGAAAAGGCAGCTGTGTTCTTTTAAACCATAAATTTATTCTTAAGTACCTCTGATACTTTGTTTTGAGATTTAAGCCTTAAATTCCCTCCCTATAATCTTTCAACAATGAATGCATTCATGCAGACAAATATTCCAGGTACTAAAAGCAACATTTAAAATAAACATTGTCATGTTGGTGTAATTTTCATTTCCAGATCTTTTGCATTAGGAATTTCAGCAATCTTGGGTATTATCATTTAGGTTGTGAGGATACAGCCCTTAGCTGGGATGGCAGTTACCCTCTGTGGGATTCAACTCACTCGGGTAGACCAGAATATATCCAAAATAAGACTTTATTATGACAGCAAAACACCACAAGACGTTCACAAGTTACAGGGTAAATGGTAGCATGTATCCTCCAGCAGCCTCTTGCAGTCAGCACTTCAAAGTAATAATCTCTGTCTCTTTCAGGGTCTTATCCTCCCGCAATATTACCACTACCGATTAGCAAAAGTGTTAGGGTGTCCCCCAGCCTGGGATACTGGCTCACACCACTCCTGTCCTGGTAGGGTTTCCACCAGTGGCACCATGATGGCCCAGAGTCCTTTTTACTGATGTCTTGTACACCAGGATCCTCCAAACTAGAATAGCTCCCCTGGCATTCTCCTCTCCCTATATTATTTTCTGTATACACAGGAAGTAGGGTCAAATGTCTCAAACCTCCCCTTTACAGAAGGGGTCTCCCAGTCAACAATTTAGCTGCTAGACATACTGTCCCTGTTATCTTGATTATACAATAGAATGGCTTAACTCAATTAGCTGTTTTGGCTGGATACACCACACATGGGGTTACAATAGTACATCAAGGAATGACACTGCTCGCTTACATGGAACAATAAGACTTTTGACACATTATATCAGCAGTGTTACACAATATAAGTCTGTGATACCTTTTGATACAATAACATTTATATTGATACATATTGATACATTTCCCCATGCTATTTCAATCAATATATTACTGTGGAGGCACATTGCATATCATTTAGAAGTTCTAACCTCATTACCTCTCAGGTTACCTGTTGACCTAGCTAATTAACATGGGCTGCCAACTAGTTAACTCAGACATTGTTCTGATTACAAACCAAATCTCAGCTGCCCCTCTTAACAATGGACATTGGAGACAAATGGTAATTACATTAGCTAACACAAGCCAAATGACTGCTGCTGTTCTGTTATTTTCACACAATATGGCAATATTCTTTATATTTATACTACATACAATATTGCAGGTAATAGCAAGGGCAAAATGTACCTAATAACATGAAATAATAATACACATAATACACCGATGCTCGGACTGGGCGGCAGACTTGGCAGCAGGCCCGCCCTGGGCGGCAGACTTGGCAGCAGGCCCGGACTGGGCGGCAGACTTGACAGCAGACCCGGACTGGGCGGCAGTTTTGGCAGCAGGCCCGGACTGGGCGGCAGACTTGGCAGCAGGCCCGGACTGGGCGGCAGACTTGGCAACAGGCTTGGCAGGAGAACCGGACTGGGCGGCAGGCTTGGCAGGGACAGCACTTTGAGAAGCCTGGGGCAGACAGCACTTTGAGAAGCCTGGGGGCAGACAGCACTTTGAGAAGCCTGGGGGCAGACAGCACTTTGAGAAGCCTGGGGGCAGACAGCACTTTGAGAAGCCTGGGGGCAGACAGCACTTTGAGAAGCCTGGGGGCAGACAGCACTTTGAGAAGCCTGGGGGCAGACAGCACTTTGAGAAGCCTGGGGGCAGACAGCACTTTGAGAAGCCTGAGGGCAGACAGCACTTTAAGAAGCCTGAGGGCAGACAGGACTTTGAGAAGCCTGAGGGCAAAAAGCACTTTGAGAAGCCTGAGGGCAGACAGCACTAAGTGGTAACTAGGGCTGAACCGCATGAACTGGCAACTTGGGCTGAACCGCATGAACTGGCAACTCGGGCTGGACCGCATGAACTGTCAACTCGGGCTGGACCGCATGAACTGGCAACTCGGGCTGGACCGCATGGACTGGCAACTCGGGCTGGACCTCATGGACTGGCAACTCGGACTGGACTGCATGGACTGGCAACTCGGGCTGGACCGCATGGACTGGCAACTCGAGCTGGACCGCATGGACTGGCAACTCGGGCTGGACCGCATGGACTGGCAAGTTTTCTGGAACGGACTGTAGTTCTGGAATAGAGACAGCAGCTGGAGACTCGGCACTGGAGGCAGCGGCTGGAGACTCGGCACTGGAGGCAGCGGCTGGAGACTCGGCACTGGAGGCAGCGGCTGAGAACTCGGCACTGGAGGCAGCGGCTGGAGACTCGGCACTGGAGGCAGCGGCTCGAGACTCGGCACTGGAGGCAGCGGCTGGAGACTCGGCACTGGAGGCAGTGGCTGGAGACTCGGCACTGGATAGCACGGTAACAGGAGACTCGGGTGCAGAAGCTGCGGCAGCAGGCTCAGGACCGGACACAGTGGCAGCAGGCTCAGGACCGGACACGTTGTCAGCAGGCTCAGGACCGGACACAGTGGCAGCAGGCTCCAAGCTGGAAGCAGATGATGGGACCTCAGAGCTGGAGACAGAGGCTGGGACCTCGCAACAGGAGACAGAGGCTGGGACCTCAAAACAGGAGACAGAGGCTGCTGGCGCCTCAGGACAGGCGGCTGGAGCTGGCGCCTCAGGACAGGCGGCTGGCGCCTCAGGACAGGCGGCTGGAGCTGGCACATCAGGACAGGCGGCTGGAGCTGGCGCCCCAGGATAGGCGGCTGGAGCTGGTGCCTCAGGACAGGCGGCTGAAGCTGGCAGATTGGGTCTCATCCCAGAGAACAGAAATGGTGGAGCATAAACAAATTTGGAATGCAGAGAGGAAACAACAGTGGATGGACCAGTAGGCTGACGTGGTCTACGGATAGGACAGTCCTGTAAGAAGTGTTCATTGCTGGCACAGTACAGACACAATTTGTTATTCTGTGCTGCCGCTCCTCTTCGGAGAGATGGGGGTGTGGACCACCTGTGAACTGGGAATTAGTTAAACCATAGTTCTTAGTAAACGGCAAATTTGTAGGAGAAAAAATTAAGAGGTGCTGCTTGCACAGATTCCACAGCAGAAAAGGTTGGTGAAGACAAATCACCTGCTTCTGTATTAGGAGAGACAGAGTCTGACAGCCTCCTGAGTGGGTCCATAAGCAAGGTAGAAAATTTAGCCAGCTGGGAGCGTAGCAGGATTATATCCATCTGTAAAGCCTGTAGTTGTGGCAATTCAGAGGCTGATAACGCAGACATGTTCCAAAAATATGAAAATGAATTGCAGAACAAAAGGTCCCAGAATAAAAAAAACTTTCACCTGACTCCTAAGCTGTTTGTGGGCTGGTTATACTGTCACGGATCAGTGTAGGAATACAGCCAAGGAGCCATGGATAAGGGGAAAAAACATACAATGTTTATTGCTGGAGAGTATGAACAGATGATGTAATAATGAGCTTGCAGAAATTACCAGATATACAGATATACAGCAGTTGCAGGTAAATGGGAGGTGAGGAAAGATTCCAGGCAGCAAGTACAGGGAAATGCACAGGTAAGTCCCAGGTTCACAGATGAAACAGGTCAGCAGAATGTATGTTGAGATAGATCTCCACAGCATAAATCCAGGAGCACAACAGGAGGAAGTGACCACAGAGTGTAACATCAATAACCAGCAATGAATGCTGGGAGAGACAGGTATACATAGGGGAAATGAGAACACACCCAGGTGCATGGGATAATTGGTGAACAGGTTAACCCCTAAAGCAAACAAGAAAGGCACGATAGCAGCACCTCTGGTGATCAGAGGTACTGCTGGAAATACACACTAATAAAGTATAAAAGTCCAGCTGCCAAGCAAAGCATTATGCACTGCAAGGGGCTTGCAGGCAGATCCTGTCACTAAGGCAAATATGGACAAAAGAGGGTCACATTTCTACCCTTCCTTCATATAGAACTACTTTCCAATGCTTTGGGGAGAGTGCCTAGATGAGGATCTGAGACAGAGCTGCAGTGCACATACATGGCAATGAGATTAATCACTACCATGCGGTGTGTGCAACACTCCCTTCTCTTTGCGCCTAACCGTGTACTTTAACGTGTAATAATTCAATGTGAGGCATAAGAAACGCTAGCAACCTAGATCCAGATCTGTGGCTCACACCTTAATGGGTTGTCCATGCTTTATGCTGGTTAGAGACTGATATTTGCAACATCTAAACATTATTGGGATGTTGGTTGAGCTCAATAATTCAATAAGACCAAATTTGTGTGGTGTTCTTCTTTTAAAAGGTTCATAGAAAATGCATATTGTATACACAGTATCTATGTTATTAACAATAGTACAAAGGTGTTCAGCTGTAACTATATTTTATAATAGAGGTGTAATAGAGAGAATTATCATGAATCCCTTTAAAAATAAAAAGTTTGTGGACACCCTCTGAAAATGAAGAAGATTGATAATAGCATCTCATGCTTTACCTTAGTCCAGCAACAAGATTGAATGAACCTATCCAGATTGAAGATACCCATACACAAGCAGATCTGTCTGCAATCAGGCTTAAAAATCAATTTGAATGATAACCACATCAGACTGTGTGGTCCCCATACCAGTGTGCAGGATTTGCTGCATTAAGATGTGGCCAGATCTATGTGCGATTTGTCTACATGTGTGACCACATCTGAATGTGCACAGTTGTGTGGTGACCACACACAGTCTGATGCGGTTATCATCCAAACTGATTCATTTTTGGAGCAGAGCTTATGGACCACATTTAAAGTCAGACGCAAAGTCCGTTTAAGAAGTGTAGGAGTGGGAGTGTGCCGCAGCTTGGTAGGGTATTATGAGTGGCAAGCAACCCCAGTTGCTTCCCACTCTTAATACCCTATGGAGCTGTGAGCAGTTCCTGCAGCTAGCTAACGCTTGTGCCACCTAATTCCTGCTGCACAGCTTTAGCCCTGTTTTGACGTGTGTTGCGTCAGCGCCTCACTGCGACTAGGATTTATTTACATGGTCACGCCTTCACAATTCCGCGTTCCTCCCATTCTCTCGTAGTGAGTCGCAAGTGTTAATTGCGTCCAAGATGCAGGCGGATTTGGTGCTTTCTGCACATGCATGGTAGTGTTTTTTTGTTGGATGCTCCTAAAATGGACTTTGCGTCCGACTCTAAATAAGGTACTATATGTATATAGGAAGTCCTATGAATGGCCCCGCTCTGCTCCAAAAATGGAGTACTGAGGCAACTTCTGCTCTAGTACTTAGAGCCATTCTAATCAGATTCACATTGAGAAATATTTTCTTATTTAATGGCAATGGCTTTTTAGCATAAAAGAACAGGATAGAAAGTAATTTTTGTTTTCATTTTTCATTGATACTTGTCAACTAACCTGTGACAGGAGTGATTTAATTAATGTGAGATTAAGCTTATATTTGTGACTCAGTAAAAGTGATATTAAGCTTACGTTAGTACCACAAGGATGTATTTATAATGCTTTACCTAACCAGTACAGGTATTATTATAATGAAAGCACATGTATCAATCCTTGTATTGTTAAAACTCTGCAACTAAGACATCAAAGAGACAGAATCCGTTAATGGTTGCAAATTCTTAGAGGATTCCTTACTAGACATAGATTAAATGAGACATGTGAGAATAAATTGTTAGACTGTGTATTGAACCTTGTTTTGCTAGAATATATAAGCAATATATCTTTATATTGTAAGCCGTAGATGTAGTGCTAATTCCACCTACTGCTAAATATAAAATCACACATTTTACACATATATAGAATCCTACTACTATCTACTGTCTAACCTTAATATTGGATCACAAATATTTGTGTGATACTGGAGAAAGGTATGTAAAAAGTTGCAGGGTGAGGAGATTTTTTGGTGAACTAATAAACAGTATGCCCCAATTTCCTCAATGTGAAGACTGATTTGGAAATAAAACAATTTTCAACTTTGGCCAGGATATTGTATGGGATTCATGCTCTGATTTTGACATCGGTGGTTGTGTGACATGTTAACCATATTATCAAAGATAATTAAATAATTGACTACATCTTCAGTGTCGGTTGTCATTCATGATTGTAATGTTGATAAACTGGTACACAACCAAACACAATAGCAACCGGAATAAAAGTAGGACGGACAACAAGACCAATGTAAAATCACTTGACGTCTACCAAAAGTGAAGTAGGTGAGCTGAAAAAAGTGAAAGAATGCATAATCCACAGTTGTAGTAATATTCCTTTAGCATAATGTTATCAACTGTACTAAGCTGCCCATATACACTGTTGTCTGAATTTGTCTGACAGTACACTGAAAAATCAATTTGGATGATAACCACATGAAACTTTGTGTACGTTCACCGTACAACTCTGCCACTGTATAAGCAGTGTGCTGCAGGGATTTTCTATGAAAGAAAAGAAAAAGACCACACATATTAAGTCCTAGACCTTGGCCAACATCCCAATAGTGTTTAGAGGTTGTAGTTATCATGAAGTCCTTATTTAGCCTAAAACCAGAAAAACCCATTAAGGTGGCAGTCACAAATCTGGGCCTAGGTTACTAGCGTTCCTTACGCTTCACATTGAATTCCTACATGTTATAGCACAATTTTGTTAAAGCTACTGAAATTAACATAGCAACTTGTAATCATAACACCACACACAAGAGTTGCTTTTACTATATAGACATACAGCATGTGTGTGTGTGAAACACTGAACTTGCAATGAAGCCATGTAGCAGATGTATTTCATATGTGTCCACATTTACATGGATGATCTATCTATATAATATATCTGTAAATGGCTGTAACTGCATTATGTAAACAGTAAGTCAGAGCCATGGATTGCCAGACATAGAGTTAAAATCTTCATGAGCAAGCAGAAAGCTGATGATTTTTTTGATTATCACTAGCTATCCATCAATTCTGCCAAAATCACGGAGGAGGAAGTATGACAACAACAGAGTTCACGCAATTAGCAAATTAGGTCATATTTATTTATGGCGCTTACCCATGGCCTTACAAACACAAAACGCAGTCCTGTTCATATTATGTCACACACTAATTACTGATGCACAACGCACTCTTACAGTGAGTACCACTTATGACACAATATCATTTAACTAGCTAATTAGCCCTCTCTGCTGAGGCATGACTCCTGTGTTCCTCACGCCATTAGTCTTCCCGCTTTCAGCATGTGATGTCACCATGCGCCCTGCCTGAGAAAAGGTTCTGTGAGACCTTGTCCAGTTATTGATTTTTCTATTGTAGTTTTCTATTTATAATTGACTGGTGTGCAGTGGATCGTATGCTTTGACTGTTACTGTGCATGAATAAAGTAAAATGAGGACTAAAGCAATAGGATGTCCTGCATAGAAAAAAAGGCATTATAATGAAATTCTCAAAGGACAGGGTGAATTTGTGATAAAATAAAATAGGACCTTAAATTAATAAATAATCATAAAACATCATTTTGAATGGCATTATCGCATTATGAGAATTTTTTGTAGACTGCTGTTGCATAGTTAACCCTACATTACTCCCTTGTAAATAACTTTTGTTGTGAGTTTGTTATCTTACCAAACTGCTGTTATTTCTGTTTATAAAACCCGAAATGAATTCCTAATACCTAATGGGTGTCGTAGTTGAGCAAATAAGTGTAACAAGCTGTTTAGAATTTGACTCTTTGAATTATACATTACAATTACATAAATTAATGCAATTGTGTGAATTGTACAATTGCTGAGGACACCACATGAATAATAGGGGTAAGTGCTTGCTATGGAGGATATAGAAGACATATAGGGAAATAAACGTACAGAAGCTGCATATGTCTTCATATACTGTACAAAAGCAAAAAGCCAAGACAGTCTAAGCCAGCTAATATATTAACTGAAACAATAGATACAAGAACTAATTTGTTAGGATAGAGAGAGAAATTATCAAATAGCTGATCATCCATTACTACAACAGAGTTTGGACTTAAAACTGGGCTACAGCACAAATACAATTTAAGTAGTTGATTGAGAACTGTGTTTGTGTTTATTATAGAAAAAAATAACTAATTTAAAACATATTAGTCTCAAGACTGATGCTGTCTAAAAGCTAGCAATCTTAGTGTAATCATCTTTAAAAATGCTGATTTCATTGCAGGAATCAGTATGGACTTTTACATAGCCTAGAAAGTAAGTTGTTCACATTTTCTGGCGACAGTAAGTTATGTAGGGTTATTAACATGGAGCAGAATAGTAACTTGCAACTGAAAGATTGTTATAATGGCAAATTGGTCTGTGACGTGGCAGATGAAATGTAATGTAAAAAAATGTAGGAGTATTAATGTAGGCCATGCTACTTACTATGCTACTTACACATTTAATCAAATACAAGTGAGGAAAACTGAGATGGAAAAGAATTTAGGAAGCAGCTACTATGGCAAATAAAATCCTGGATTGTATAGAAGGTGGGTAAATGTACATGATGGAAAGTTAGTACTAACATTGTACAAGTCAATAATTAGACCACATCTTAAAATTGGGTTACACTTTTGGTCATATCACTATAAGAAGGACATAAGGATAGAGAGGCGGGCATCCTCACTAATAACGGGAATGGAAGGGTTAAATTATAAAAGGTCAAAAAAAGTGAAGTTTGTTTATTTTGAAAGGTACCTTACAAATTACTTTTTTAATATATAGTATAAATTTATCAGAGGTCAACAAAAAGATTTTTTTAAAATGAAATCTTTTTTCCAAGAACCATAGAAAAGAAAAGGGATCATCAGTTGTGAATGGAAGGAAGGCGGTTTTACTATCAGTTACAGGAACCGGTTCTTTACTGAAAGGATGGTTAAGCTGTAGCATGCCTCACTGGATGAGCTGGCACCTTTACAAATTGATGCCTTTGTTACAAGAAATCGTATCTCTAGTTATAATACTGTAGAGAATGTTATGGAGGTGATTGTTCCAAAAAATGTATTTGCCATATTTGGTTTAAGGAAGGAATTCTTTCACCCCTGTGAGGTTAAATTCTTAATCATTACACTGGGGGTTGTGTTTTGTCTTTCTCTGGATCAACATAATAAGAATTTGTGCAAGGTTGACCTAGATGAACCTGTGTATTTTTTCAATCTTACTATGTACAGTAAATGAATAGGGAAAGTCTTCTATGAGGAAGTACTTTCAGGACACTTTTTACTGTTGCTGGCAAGCACATTTCTCTTATGGATCACAAGAGCACAAAATAATATGTGATGTATCTGCAAATGCATACATAGAAATGTGTAATGGTGGCTTCTTCTAATGTATATCCAGAGTGAACAAATTGGTTAATTTACACATAAAATATGTTTTGCTCCCACTGATGTTTTACAGTTCATAAATTACCCTCCATCAGTGACTTTTGGGTAAGCTATGGCAGTATACAATATATTAAATAGTACACCAGTACTTTTGTGCACAGTGTACACTTCACCCAGTTAGTGCAGTGTGTACATCATTCCTTTTGATGACATTACTCCCAACCTGACTCAGTACCCAAAGAGAAGTAGCTGATGTCTATGGCTGCAACCTGGATTTATAATGTCATCCAACATGAAGCCTGTGAGCGAAGGTGAGTTCATTTCTAATGATGAAGAGGATAGATTGCTATTAGACAATATGTGACTGCTTTGCAGATGACCGAACCATGTGATTTGTTTATTAAAATGTATAAGTTATGTTCCTCGGTGGACAAAGATATATGCTTGGGGGCCGAGCAGGGCCGGCTCTACCATAAAGCAAAACTAGGCAGTTGCGTAGGGTTCCAGTAGTTAGGGGGCACCCAAAACACTAAATGAAGTAACTTTTTTACTTTTGCTGGTGAGCACTCACCCGTCTGAGACAGCAATTCCGCAAATGGTCCTGCAGAGGCACCCCCCAAAAGCCAAAGGAGGGACCTCGCCTATGTATGTGCAAGCCTTTGAAATAGGCACATTTGCAAAAAAAAATTATTACTGATCATTTTCAGTTAGTAAGTATCAGACGCTGTCCCCGCGCCTCCTCGCTAAGGAGGGACGGACGTCTGCTTCCGTCTGAGCGCCCCGTTGCTAAGCAATGGGGACTCTTCTTCCGGCAGCGTGGTGCGCATGCGCGCCTGGTGCCATAGCAACGGGACGCGCTGTTGAGCTTCTTGTCGGCGGTCAGCGCGTCTGACCGCCGAATCACTGCCCACCAATGAGGGATGGCCACTTCCTATAAATATCCTGCTCTGACACCACTAGGGTGCCAGAGCAACTAGTTATCTAGCCTCCAGCGTTACCTGTTATATACATATATTCTGTCTGATTCCTGTTACCGACCCGGCTCTCTCTGACCTCGCTCTTGGATCTCCCTTCTGTCCAGCATTGTATTCTCCGGTTTGACCTCGGCCTGTTGACTATTCTTCGCTTCCTGATTCGGTACCTTATCTGCCCGCTTGGTTCCTGACTCAGCCTGTATGACCACGAATATCTCCGCCATCTCGCAAAGTAGCTACCTGGGAGGGCCACGACCTGCACGTCGTTCGCCGTGAAGTCCAAACCTCCTTGAGGGGGTCCCTGGTGGAAACCGGTGACGTGTTAGACTCTGCGCCTCTTTGTGTAGTTGTGCCAATACTTGCAGGTACTGATACCTCCTTTGTGACAGTAAGCTGTCCTTATTGTGTGTAATTGGAAAGTTCATCTAGTCTTAGAGGTGTGTCTTACATGTATTAACTTGCATTATGACAGTCAATGAGTTGAGTAGAGTCCTAGGAAATCACATGTGCTTTTTCTGTTTTTGAATGTATTGTGTGTACAAAGATTATAAATATTTAATTGTATATTCATTCAATCAAGGAAATAGTATTTCCTTGATTAAGACACATTGATGAGAAATATAATTACTGTATATCATTCATGATGAAAAATACTAGTTTTTACCAGAAAAACTGGGGCTTATTTATAGGTGGACGCCTTTGCGATCTGAACATATTAATGGAAAAGTGCAAAAAAAAGTGTATATGGATGTATCTCCAGATGCATCCTGCGCAGAAACAAAAGTATCAGGCATAAAAGTGCGTATACTTACAGCCAGAGCCGTAACTTAGAATTCTAGTGCCCTGGGCGAGAAAGACAAATGCCGCCCCCCTAGCCCTCAATTTTAACCAAATTAACCTAAAATATTCCTAAATTGCGCCCCCCTTCAGCGATGCGCCCTGGGCGGTCGCCCCTATGGCACAGCCCTAGTTACGGCCCTGCTTACAGCGCCACAATATTGTGAGAACTATAGCTCTGCATGTTATACTCTCAGTGATGGAACAGAAGGAACACACAGCTCGGTCATAGAGACTGCCCCCTTTGACTGGACAGCAAAATGAGGCAGTACCACAACCTCCACTGACGGGTGAAAAACATATATCCAATAGGAAAAAATTAAATGTTAAGAAAAAAATACAAAATACTTGAAGCAGACTCCAGAGCAGGCCCAGACCCCCCAGATATGTCCAAGCCTCATTACTTAGTGTCCGTCTAACCCCTCCTCTGGACACTGCTGTGTAATAAAGTATCATGTACACAATAGATAATATTGTCTTGACAGCTATTAATAAATGCGCAAGTCGTATTTTCATTATAAAATTGAATTAAACACAAACACATCCATGTTTTTTGCTTTCCCCTTTTAAATTCCAATGGAAATGTCAAGTAGTGTGACCAGATGGCAGCGACTTGGTATAATATAGTACAAATTAATTATGTACTATCAGCTGGAGGGGTCAATATGTAATCAGTCAATCAGAAGCAAAACAATCTAAGTGAATAATATTTAGATGAAAAATGTGTCTGTCTTACACAGTTCGAATAAACATTTGTTATAACTTGAAGTAATGTATACTGTACACAGTAGGTAGACTTCTGTATCCAACGTCTATAACTCGCAATCATAGGCCCCGATCGTGCTAATGCACATGTACTGTCCTCTTTTCAGTATACTGCAATGAATATAGCAATATGTCAATTGTTCATCGTTTCTCTTCTAGTAAAACCAATTTGTGGGGTACTTCAGTATAAATCAATTTAATTCCGGTTAAGTTCATGCAAAAGGGGATCTAATCTACAACACATTAGTGCACATATACTCTGTTTTTAAATAACCCCTACAGCATCCTATGCGGAGTCATACTATGCAGATGAACCTGTAACTATCACCTATACTTAATGCAATGATATAACCATCTGCTATCATCCCATATACAAACTATTATAAATATTTGTATGAGTTGTGTGCACTGTAAAAGTGAATTATTGTTCTGTTTAAGCATTATTATACCTACCAACAATGTACATGCCACTAATTTATACATATATATTTATATATATATATATATATATATATATATATATATATATATATATATATATATATATATATATATATATATATATATATATATATAAATTAGTGGCATTTACATTGTTGTTATATGGTATTTACATTGTTGTTATATATTTTGAATCAAGATAATAGATAATGTTTTCATTAATTACCCTATCTTTTTGCTCCTTAAAATTCTTAAAATTGCCTTGTTATAGTCACACCCCAGTTTGGGGCACACCCATTCTTCAGACAGCCTCCTGTGAACCATGGGGTGTGGGGGGCTAACATTATCTGTTAATGAGATGTGAATTATGGTGACTTCCTCTAAATTACAGAACATCTCCTAATTTGCATAATAATATAAATATTATTTATTAGTGTAGGTGAAATGATCAGTTTCAGGTGATTCATTCATACTTGAGTGGAACACTATGGCAATTGCTCTCATTACACACATCTACATGAATCAACCCAAGTAAATGCAGACATGTCTGAGTTAAAATTATTTTATATTCTGCTATGTCTACACAAAAAGCTTCTACCTAGTGGTAGAGGCTTTTACTCAAGCTGAAATTGAAATAGAAAAAAAATAATATCCAAAACATATAAAAAACATGTGGAAAACAAACTGAAGCAGCACGTTTAGTGTCAGTCAGTTCATACTGTATCTCATGTTTTCTTTTCATGTTCATTAGCTTTTTCCCAGCTAATTGGAGAATGTTGGCGTATGTAATGACAATATGTAAGAACATTCTATTAGTTTCTGTAGCAACCTACTACTGGCTGACATCAAGTAATGACAGGTAGAGCCAAAGTTTAATTTGTTACTACAAGCAGCACATGTTTTTGATGGTCAGATGTTCAAAACCCCTATTTAATATATCCAAGACATTAACTGCTTTAACCAAATGCTCATACCGTAAACTAGTGTATGATTAGCACTTTCTGCGTACCTGGCAGCATACATTCTTGGTAATGTTTAGCCAAATAAACGCAGATAGTCTAAAGTAATAAAAAAAATTGGTTTGGTTTAACCCTTGGCTACTGCACTTTGTATAACCCTAAATTATATTAGGTATGTTACAAACATTTGCATTGGTAGCATGATTTAAATATTTTTTTTTTCATTGAAAGACACCTGTTTCTTTACCATTTGCATGCAGGGTTTGATTGCAAGACGAGGTTAATTGGTAGTTTGTAATAAATCTATGTGTCCTTATTGTGGCACAGTCCATAACAGTGGCTGGGCAAAATCAGGAAGCGGAAACGGAAGATTTAGGGGTATATTTACTAAACTGCGGGTTTCAAAAAGTGGACATGTTGCCTATAGCAACCAATCAGATACTAGCTAGGATTTATTTAGTACATTGTACAAAATGACAGCTAGATTCTGTTTGGTTACTATAGGCAACATCTACACTTTTTCAAACTCGCAGTTTAGTAAATTTACCCCTTAGTCTCTTCTATTTCTTCACTAATTGAAAATGTATGAAATATAACTCATTTATAAAACATATTACAGTATACTTGGTTTGCATATGTTTTTGGTTATTTTTCAAGCAACTTGAGGGCAATTATTTAGATATTACTAAAGTTTTTTTCATGTAATATATAATAATGTACAATGTTTGAAGCACATATTTTTGTTTAGGCTTTCTCCCTGGGTTATGCTCATACAAAGCAACTATATACTGTATGAGCTAGTAAATTGTTTCCTACATGTGTCAAAGAACAGCAATTGATAAAGAACCTGCAACTTTGGAAAACAGATGAAGTGTAGAAGTTTCATACACAACAGGCTTGTCTTATGACAAATCCAATGTATACTAATAATACAGGCACAATTTGCTTAAATAATTAAAAAAAAATGATGCATATTGTAGAGATGAGCGCACTCGGATTTCGTGAATCCGAGCCCACCCGAACGTTGCCGATCCGAGTTGGATCCGAGACAGATCCGGGTATTGGCGCCAAATGAAAACCTGAAACCAAGGCTCGGAGTCATAATCCCGCTGTCGGATCTCGCGATACTCGGATCCTAAATTCCCCGCTAGTCGCCACCATCTTTACTCGGGCATTGATCAGGGTAGAGGGAGGGTGTGTTAGGTGGTCCTCTGTCCTGGTAGATCTCGTGCTGTGCTGTTTAGTTCTGTGCTGTGCTGTGCTGTGTTCTGCAGTATCAGTCCAGTGGTGCTGTGTGCTGTGCTCTGTCAATTTTGAGTTCAGTGGTGCTGCTGGGTCCTGTGCTGTGTCCTGTTCAGTCCAGTGGTGCTGTGTCCTGTGCTCTGTCCTTCTAAGGGCATTGTTATTTCCCCATTATTCCCAAATTATAAAAAATTTCAAAAAAAAGAAATTATAAAAAAAAAAAATATATATATATCCGAAAACAATCCTGCAGTATAAGTCCAGTGGTACTGCTATATTACAAAGTTCACTGATTCTGCAGTATAAGTCCAGTGGTACTGCTATATTACAAAGTTCACTGATTCAGCAGTATAAGTCCAGTGGTACTGATATATTACAAAGTTCACTGATTCAGCAGTATAAGTCCAGTGGTACTGCTATTACAAAGTTCACTGATTCAGCAGTATAAATCCAGTGGTATTGATATATTACAAAGTTCACTGATTCAGCAGTATAAGTCCAATGGTACTGATATACAAAGTTCACTGATTCAGCAGTATAAGTCCAGTGGTACTCTCCTGTGCCGCATATAATTTTTAAAGGCTTTGTCGAGTCTGTGTGGCTTAGGGGTACGCTCTCTTGTGCTACATATAATGGAAAACCAAAATTTGGAGGATAAAGTAGGGAAAGATCAAGACCCACTTCCTTCTAATGCTGAAGCTGCTGCCACTAGTCATGACATAGACAATGAAATGCCATCAACGTCGTCTGGCAAGCCCGATGCCCAATCTCCTAGTACAGGGCATGTAAAATCCAAAGTTCTCAAAAAATAGCAAAAAGTGAAGCTTAAAATCATCTGAGGAGAAATACAAAGTTGGCAATATGCCATTTACGACACGTAGTGGCAAGGAACGGCTTAGGCCCTGGCCCGTGTTCATGACTAGTGGTCCAGCTTCACCCAAGGATCTAAGCCCTCCTCCTCCCCCCCTACCAAAAATTTAAGAGAGTTATGCTGTCAGCAACAACAACAAAACAGCAAAGAACTCTGCCTTCTAAACAGATGACATCACAAATCCCCAAGGCGAGTCCAAGGGTGTTGGTGGTTGTGAAGCCTGACCTTCCCATCACTGTACGGGAAGAGGTGACTCCATCCAGCATTTGCAGCATGCCCTCTGCATATGCTGGAAGGATCACCCACAGTCCATTTACAGATTTGGCTAATGAAGGTGTGAATGTTGTACACCGGGAGGAGGATATTGATGTAGCTGGCGCTGAGGAGGATGTTGATGATTATGATGCAGACAGATACCAAATTGCCTTTCTCAATTTCTATTTATATTCTAGATTATATAACGGCTGAATAGTTTTCTATTTTACTCCTAGTGGAGAGAGGATCTGATGCAGACAGATATAAAACTGCCTTTGTCCATTTCTTTGTATATTTGAATTTCTAGTTCTACAGTCTATGCAGGCTGCTTTTTTTATATTCAACTACAAGTGTAGGGCGGGGGGGGGGGGGGGCATAGATAGCCACCAAAGTAACGTGGTCCATTTAATTTCACTTTCTAGCTCCACAGTCTATGCAGCCTGCTTTTTTTTATCTTCAAAGTATTTACAAGCCTTGCAATCTAAATTAACTAGAGGTAGTGACGTGCTAGAACTCCACACTCTATATGCTGCAGAGGATGGAGGAGCATCAAAAGGCCATTCAAGCCTACACAGCCACCTACGACAATAGGAAAAGGAGTGGGGATGCGCCTGAGTCAAGCGCACTGGAGAATGATTTCCGTGTTGTGCAAGGTTCTGCAGCCATTTGAACTTGCCACACGAGAAGTCAGTTCCGACACTGCCAGCTTGAGTCAGGTGATTCCCCTGATCAGGCTTTTGCAGAAGCAGCTGGAGAAAGTGAGGGAGGAGCTGGTACACCATTGCGATTCCACCAAGCATGTAGCTCTTGTGGATGAAGCCCTTCGTACGCTTTGCCAGGATCCGAGGGTGGTCAGTCTTTTAAAGTCAGAGGAATAGATTCTGCCCACCGTTCTCGATCCTCGGTTTAAAGCGTATGTTGTGTCTCTGTTTCCGGCGGACACAAGTCTACAGCGGTGCAAAGACCTGCTGGTCTTTGGAGATTGTCCTCTGAAGAGGACCGTGACATGCCACCAGCTCCACCTTCATTTTCATCACTGTTTGTCAGACCAGTTGAGTTTTTTTTTTATTATATTGTGGGGACCACTCCGTCCACTACACAGTCCAGATACTTTTTTGGTGGAATTCAGACCAGTTGAGGGTTTTTTTTATTATATTGTGAGGACCACTCCACTACGCAGTCCAGATACAATTTTTGGTGCAATTAAGACCAGTTGATGGTTTTCTTATTATATTGTGGTGACCACTCCTCTAGGCAGTCCAGGTACAATTTTGGGTGTAATTAAGACCAGTTGATGGTTTTCTTATTATATTGTGGTGACCACTCCTCTACGCAGTCCAGGTACATTTTTTGGTGGGATTCAGACCATTTGAGGGTTTTTAAATTATATTGTGGTGACCACTCCTCTACGTAGTCCAGATACAATTTTTGGTGTAATTAAGACCAGTTGATGGTTTTCTTATTATATTGTGGGTGTCACGGTCGTCTGAATTTCTTGATCCGATTCGGGACCCTTGGGACTAGCTGGAGCAGGAGTGAAACAGAACTTAGCAGCCTGGATGAACTTCTTGCTCATGTTCGTGCTGATTGTAGAATATAGCAGGGGAATTAGCAGTCTGGAAATGTAGACAGGAACACTGCACTTGTAATGCAGTCAGGAACACTGCACTTGTAATGCAGTCAGGAACACTGCACTTAGGAGTGCAGACAGGATTACTGCACTTGTAATGCAGTCAGGAACACTGGAGCCAAGAACTATCCTCTGGAGAGAAGTGTGTTGTTCTGGCAATGAACAGATCACAGCAGCAGGTTTAAATAGGATGTCCCAAACAACTATTGGCTGATCAGTTCATGTGATCACAGCTTCTGAATCTGGTTGGTTTGGAATGATCACCTGACTGCATCCAAGATGGCCGCGCCCATGCTGCAGGACAGACAGTATGTGTTTGTTTACAAATGAAGGTGTGGAGAACGGGAATGCTGCAGATGACCAGAAGGGACCCAGGTAGCCGTGATATGACAGCGGCGGATGAGGTAAGTGCGGCTAAGATCCCGATTTGTGACAGTACCCCCTCCCTTACGAGTGGCCACTGGACACTTAGATTGGGGCTTAGTTGGAAACTTGCGGTGAAATTTTTTGATGAGAGATGGAGCGTGAACATCAGAAGCTTTGATCCAGGCCCTCTCTTCTGGACCATAGCCTTTCCAGTCGACTAGATATTGTAAGGTTTTATGTCGAAACCGAGAGTCCAAGATCTCTTTAATTTCATATTCGTCACCATGTTCAGTCTGCACTTCAGGAGAAACCAGTTTGGGTGTATAAAACCGATTTAGCACCAGTGGTTTCAAGAGAGAGATATGGAAGGTGTTGGGTACCCTGAGGTAAGATGGTAGATGTAATTTGTAGGACACTGGATTGATGACTCGGGAGATGTTAAACGGTCCAATAAAGCGAGGAGCGAATTTCATAGATGGAACTCTGAGGCGTAGATTGCGAGTAGACAGCCAGACTCTGTCTCCGGGTTTCAAGCTTGGAATGGCTCGTCGCTTTTTGTCGGCCTGAATTTTGTAGCGTTGGGACGCTTTAAGTGGAGATTCCCGTACCTGGCGCCAGTGGCCTGAAAAATTCTTTAGGAAAACTTCAGAGGCAGGTACTGAGGCTGTAGGAAGTGGAGTAAACAAGGGTACCCTGGGGTGTAGGCCATAGACCGTATGAAATAGAGTGGAAGCAGAGGATTCGTGATAATGATTATTATGAGCAAATTCTGCCCAAGAAAGCAGATCTACCCAGTCGTCTTGAGAAGAGGATATGTACAAACGGAGAAATGTTTCTAGGTCTTGATTAACTCTTTCCGTTTGTCCGTTGGATTGGGGATGATAGGCCGAAGAGAAGTTTAGTTTGATCTGTAGTGCTTGGCACAAGGATCTCCAGAATTTCGCCACAAACTGAACTCCTCTATCTGAGACGATTTCTTCAGGACACCCATGCAAACGGAAGATCTCCTTTATAAATTGCTGAGCCAGGATAGGTGCTGATGGGAGTCCACAGAGAGGAACAAAATGCGCCATTTTAGAGAATCGGTCAACGATGACCCAGATGGTATTGAAATTATTAGAATTGGGCAAATCGGAAACAAAGTCCATAGAAATATGGGTCCAGGGTTTGGTGGGAATAGGCAGAGGCAAAAGTTGACCAGCTGAAGATTGTCTTGAACTTTTATGTTGGGCACAGCTGCCACATGCGGAAACAAATTGCTGAACATCCTGATGAAGCGTAGGCCACCAGTAGCTTCTCAATATGAAAGATTGAGTTTTGCGGATGCCAGCATGACCGGCAAATCTGGAACAATGTGCCCATTGGAGCAATTTTTTCCGCAGATTCTCAGGAACAAAAGTTTTCCCCTGGGGAGGTGTATTGTCGGGTCTACTGACTGCGATGCTGAATGGGCTGATAATAGGCCGTGGATCCACAATGATGGAATCTTCTTCTTTTACCATAGAACGTGACAGAGCATCGGCCTTGCGATTTTTGGAACCGGGACGGAAGGTGACATGGATATCAAATCGAGAAAAGAATAGTGCCCATCGGGCCTGACGTGGATTCATGCACTGTGCAGTTTTAAGGTAGAGCAGATTCTTGTGATCCGTGTATATTGTGACAGGATAACGAGCTCCCTCAAGTAAATGTCTCCACTCTTCAAGCGCCAATTTGATGGCAAGCAGCTCTTTGTCCCCTATGGCATAATTTCGTTCAGCTGGTAAAAATTTTCGGGAGAAGAACCCGCAGGGATGCCATTGCTCATCAGCTGGTTTTTGGGAGAGAACTGCCCCTACTCCGACAGATGAGGCATCAACTTCCAAGTAGAATGGACAGGTTAAATCTGGTTGCCTCAGTATGGGAGCAGAAATAAATGCTTGTTTCAGAAGTTGAAAAGCAGATTGGGCTTCTTCAGACCACTTGGCAGGATTAGCTCCTTTTTTGGTGAGGGCGGTGAGTGGTGCTACTACAGTAGAGTAGCCACGAATAAATTTTCGATAGTAGTTAGCAAATCCCAGAAATCTCTGTACTGCCTTTAGTGTAGATGGTTGAGGCCAGTTAAGAATAGCTTGCACCTTCTCTGGGTCCATACGGAGACCGGTGCCCGAGATGATATACCCCAGGAATGGAATGGATTCAACTTCGAAGGTGCATTTTTCAAGCTTGCAATACAGTTTATTCCTTCTGAGACGGCTGAGGACCTCTTTAACATGTCTGCGATGGGACTGGATATCAGAGGAGAAAACGAGGATATCGTCCAAATATACCACAATAGTATGGTACAGTAAGTCCCGAAAGATTTCGTTTATGAAATTCTGAAAAACCGCTGGGGCATTGCTCAGACCGAATGGCATGACAAGATATTCGTAGTGCCCATCCCTGGTGTTAAAGGCGGTTTTCCATTCATCGCCACGCCTGATACGGATCAAATTGTAGGCCCCGCGGAGATCCAACTTCGTAAATATTTGCGCACCTTTGACTCTGTCAAATAACTCTGTGATGAGGGGCAGAGGATACCGGTTCTTGATGGTAATGTCGTTGAGACCTCGGTAATCGATGCAGGGACGTAATCCACCATCTTTTTTTTTTACAAAAAAGAACCCGGCTCCTGCCGGTGAAGAGGATGGGCGAATAAAGCCCCTTTCCAAGTTCTCTTTTACATATTCAGACATAGATTTTGTCTCAGGGATAGAAAGAGGGTAGACTCTGCCACGCGGTGGGGTTTTACCCGGAACAAGATCAATGGGACAGTCCCAATCCCGATGAGGTGGTAGAGTTTCAGTGGCCTGCTTACTGAAATTGTCTGTGAACTCTTGGTAGGCAGAAGGAACTGGCAAAACTTCCTTATCAGAGGTGGAGCAATGTGGAAGAACACGTTGTAAACAGGACCCGAAACAAGTTGGAGCCCACGCCAGCATTTGTGGAGTCGACCAGTCAATATGGGGGTTATGCGTTTGAAGCCATGGAAACCCGAGAACCACAGGGCTAGTGGCTTCTGGGATGACCAAAAAGGTAAGAGACTCGGAATGCAGAACTCCTATTTGGAGCGTCACTGGAGAAGTCTGATGCGTAATGGTACCCCCTGGAATACGGCTACCGTCAACCGCAGAGAGAAAGATGGTCACTGGAATTTTCTCTAGTGGAATGGCTAGTTCAGCAGCTAATCTGGCAGACATGAAATTCCCAGCTGCTCCAGAATCCAGCAGGGCTGGAATGTATTGGGAGCCTTGAGCGTGTTTCAGAGTGACTGGGATAATACAGTCCTTGCCTTGTGGGGAGCGAAGAGCCACTCCTAGGCTCACTTCCTCATTGTCAGCTAGGAGGTTGTGTTTACCCGGCTTACGAGGACAATGATGTAACAGATGTCCGGAACTGGCACAGTATAAGCAAAGTTTCTCTCTAACTCGCCGTTCTCGCTCGGTGGGTAAAAGACGTGCTTTGCCTAATTGCATGGGTCCTTCAGGGAAAGGAGACGGTACACGGACCCGTTGAATAGGGTGGAACTTGGGGTGTTTCAGCTTCCTCTTTTCTAGAGTTCTTTCTCTGAACCGAAGATCAACCCGATTGCAGGTGGTAATCAATTGGTCTAGCGTTGTAGGTAAGTCCCGAGACGCTAATACATCCTTAATGTGGTCAGACAGGCCCTGCCAGAAAACCGCAACAAGAGCATCGTTATTCCAAGATAGTTCAGAGGAAAGTGTTTGAAATTGAACGGCATATTGGCCCACAGACTGCTGCCCTTGCCGAAGGCGCAGAATATCTAAAGCGGCTGACGTTGTTCTTCCAGGCTCGTCGAATATTCTGCGGAAGGTAGACAGGAAGCTATCAATGTCAAATAAAATTGGGTCAGATTTTTCCCAGAGCGGTGATGCCCATGCCAGAGCTTGCCCTGATAGTAGCGAAACAATATAAGCAGTTTTGGTACGTGCAGTGGGGAAATTTCCGGGTTGTAATTCAAAGTGTATACTACGCTGGTTGAGAAACCCGCGGCAATTCTTCGGATCGCCATTGTATTTAGCTGGCGTGGGAAGATGGAGTCTGGATGAAGTAAGTAGTGAAGCAGGTATTACTGGCTCAGGCGGAGTATGGGATAGTTGACTGCGGAATAACTGCAAGGTATCCATACGTGTAGAAACATCCTGCAGCAATCTCAAAATTTGCCCCTGGTTAGTTTCTTGTCTCTCAATGCGTTCAGCTAATATTTGGACAGAGTCCTCCCTCGGGGTATGTTCCCCTAGCGGATCCATTAGGCCAGAACAAACTGTCACGGTCGTCTGAATTTCTTGATCCGATTCGGGACCCTTGGGACTAGCTGGAGCAGGAGTGAAACAGAACTTAGCAGCCTGGATGAACTTCTTGCTCATGTTCGTGCTGATTGTAGAATATAGCAGGGGAATTAGCAGTCTGGAAATGTAGACAGGAACACTGCACTTGTAATGCAGTCAGGAACACTGCACTTGTAATGCAGTCAGGAACACTGCACTTGTAATGCAGTCAGGAACACTGCACTTGTAATGCAGTCAGGAACACTGCACTTGTAATGCAGTCAGGAACACTGCACTTAGGAGTGCAGACAGGATTACTGCACTTGTAATGCAGTCAGGAACACTGGAGCCAAGAACTATCCTCTGGAGAGAAGTGTGTTGTTCTGGCAATGAACAGATCACAGCAGCAGGTTTAAATAGGATGTCCCAAACAACTATTGGCTGATCAGTTCATGTGATCACAGCTTCTGAATCTGGTTGGTTTGGAATGATCACCTGACTGCATCCAAGATGGCCGCGCCCATGCTGCAGGACAGACAGTATGTGTTTGTTTACAAATGAAGGTGTGGAGAACGGGAATGCTGCAGATGACCAGAAGGGACCCAGGTAGCCGTGATATGACAGCGGCGGATGAGGTAAGTGCGGCTAAGATCCCGATTTGTGACAGTGGGGACCACTCCACTACGCAGTTCAGAAAGATACCTCGTTGCAACGTTTTGGACTAATAACAATATTGTGAGGTGTTCAGAATACACTGTAAATTAGTGGAAATGATTGTTATTGAATGTTATTGAGGTTAATAATAGCGTAGGAGTGAAAATAAGCCCAAAAACTTGATTTTTGAACTTTTTATGCTTTTTTCAAAAAAAATCTGAATCCAAAACCTTAAATCCGAACCAAAACCTTTCGGCAGGTGTTTTGCGAAACAAATCCGAACCCAAAACCTCAAGAAAATCCGAATCCAAAACACAAAACACGAGACACCAAAAGTCGCCGGTGCACATCCCTAGCATATTGTATACAAATGATGTATTATGGTCTTTAAAGTAGTAACATTATATACAGAAGACTGGGGAATTTTCAGTCTCCAACCAGAATCTAAACTTATACTTATCACAATTTACATTTCCCCTCTGTAGTATATGCTGACAGTATATAAAAACACTGTGAATTGTTTGTCTAATGAAACACATTTCTGTAAGCAATTATTTTTATTATTTTTCCAACATCTTAAAATAGATTTTTATGACATTTTGCATTTCAGTTTTGAGTGCCAAATTTTAAAGTAGTAATGTGGATAAGTATTGCAATAACTATATCTTCCTCAACACAGATTCAACACATTCAAATATATATACATACAGTACTAAACTTGTTTTAAAAAATAATTTAAAAAATAAATATCCAATCAAATTATACCTTTCAATACAGTGGCGCACGCAGGGGGGGTTTCTGAGTCTCTAGAACCCCCCCCCCCCCTGCGCTAACTAAGTGGCCACTGTCCTATACAACAGCCGCGGCGCTGTCAAAGAAGCGTCTGCGGCGGTGCTGTATTGTATACAGCACCGCCGCAGACGCTTCTTAGACAGCGCCGCGGCTGCTGTATAGGACAGTGCTGGCGAAACGGAGCTCTCTCTCGTGGTTTTTTTTTTTTTCCGGTCGGCGGGGAGAAACCCCCCCCCCCCCGACAATCCTCCGTACACCCCTGTAATATCAAATTAGAAATGTCAAAAATGACTGCAAGCTGTTCAAACAATATACTAACAGAAAACATGGTAAAACTACCAAGTGATTATCCAACACTATGCAGATGAAGGAGTGAAGAATGTAGGGGCTTTGCAGTGGAGATATAGAGATAATAGTGGGGCTCCATGGAGTCTTTATACCAATTAGGCAGAGGATATCTCTAGGAGTAGGGGTTTCCTCTTTGGTGGAATTATACTTTTTTGTGTACAATGTACTGTGTATTAGTAATTTACATATTCAGTAGGTATGAGAATGACTTATAAACATCATATATTTTTATTTATTTACTTATTAGCCATTTATAAAGCACCAAAATATTATGTAGATAATGTTTAATCGTTCTCATCAGTCCCCAAAAACTGATGAGTTTCTAAATTCTCTACCAGACAAACCCACAAAGTAGGGTCAATTTTCTCCAAAGTCAATTAACCAATTCTTTTTTTGGACTGTAGGAAGAAACCAGAGCACCCGCATGAAACCCAGCAAATGCAGGGAGAACATACAAACTTCACCCAGATAGTACAGTGTATGGAATAAGCTCATAACCCCAGTATTGTGTGACAGTTGTGATAATTATTGTAACTTAAAAAATATCATTAGTGTTATATGTTTGTATTTAATGTTTAGTAATTCTGCATCATTTTGCATTGGACACTGGAGCCATAATACAAAATTGAAAGTGTACCTCATATCAAGACAGTAAATGGAATTTCAAATTCTTATCAGCATGTGAATAGAATTGCCATGGACTTGCTCCTGGGTGCTGCTCCTATAAGGTATCAGATTTAGGCTGTGTTAGGTCCTGGGTGGTACTTTACAAATGGGTCCACTCAAGATTCAGCTCCTAATGCTGTTCACTCACTGTCATTTAGGCTTGATTTTGGCACTGTCTGGATGACCAGGAAACAGCTAGCACTGTACAGTAGGTGCCATTGTTCTGCACAGACATATAGACATGACACCTTTTATGTATGAAATTATATTAATAAAATTCTTGAGTGTCCTGATTGCAGCGAAGTCGGTATTGCTGGCATCTCAGAAATGTACAATTATTTATTAGTTAATCTGATACATAATCTGCCAAATGACAGAAGGTGCACTTTTAAAAACAGCAATCATCCATTTAATTGACAAATTGTGCAGGGAAAGTACTCTGGGGGAGATTGCCTTTACCATAAAAGAGCAGAAAGCAGGTAACTCACAGGACCTGAATGGTTCTCTAAAGAGTATTTGAAAGCATTCTCTAATTTGCTATAGGCCACTCTCTCTTTTAACAATGATATTAAGATTTTTTTTCAACAATCCTAGTCAAGTGCTTGAAGTTACCCCTGATCTCTTATCCATTACAGGCAGATTGGCTTCAACCCAGGGTGTCAGGCAACAAAAGATGGGCCATAGATTTTTCCTTGTCATTAACTCCAGGAGATCTCCACCTATTATTCTATCTATTAATAAAGAAAAACATTTGATAGAATCTCCTTCCAGTTTATTACTCACATCCTTCAGATAGTGGACATTTCTGGAAATTTCTTGAACTGCATTTTGTCTCTTTCCACTGACCCCTCATCTAAAATCCTGATCAATGGTGACTCTTTGGATACAAGATTACTAACCTGAGGCCATGCTTCTAAATGTCTCCCCTCAGGACAAAGAGTGCCTGACATTGAACTTCAACTTTAAATGGCAGCATAAAAAATAAATTATCTGGGGGTTAACATAACCTCTAGATGTTATTTTTTGAATCAGGCAAACTTCTACCAATTATTTTATAAACTTCAGGCTTAACTTTGACTTCCTGCAGTCGGCTACTTATCTCGTGGTTGGGCAAGATAATCGCAGTTAAAATAAGTGTTATGCCAAAATGGTTTTATTTTTTCCAAACACTCACTCTTCTGCTCACTTTGCTAAACAATGTACAAAATGATTTGTTGTGATTTATCTGCAACTCTAGATCTCCAAGAAAATCCTTAAACATACTCAAAAAAACATTTCCAGTGTCAGAGAGAGGCCTTCCAGATCTAAAATCCTGGTTTTTACTGTACCAACTACCTTCTAACAAATTGTCGCCTCTCACAGATCTCATGGTATCATCTCTTGCTTAGATATTGAATTGACTTTCTGGGGAATTTCTGTTTAGCAAATTTATGGGGTCCAAGAAAATTACACCGACCCGCCCCATCACACTTGGTGCCAATAGCACATATCTCTGTTACACTTTGGCATCAGTATACATTCAAGTGTAACCTATCTACCCCTAACTCCCCCATACTTCAATATTAGGCAATTCAGCCTTCTTCCAGGTTTGTCCACTAATAGATTCTCTAGATGGTTTCATGCAAGTGTAGGCACCCTGAAGACTTTGCTGAAATAGGGCAGTGTCTTCATTTATCAGACCAGTTACCCTTTATGGAAGCAATGATCTATCAATTGTATGGCTTATTCCTTGAGTAGCTGTAAACTTGAATAGTAGTGAGATTTAGCCCCTACACCAGATGAGGAGGCATGGAGGAAGACAAGGACAGCAGTGGAGAAAACAAAAAAGCTTAATTTCAATTTCGACTTAAGGAAATCTCCTAGAAACTCTATTACAGTTGGCATTACACCTTGAATTGATTGGGTAGTATGTTTCCTAATACTGATCCTGAATACTGGTGGAATTGTGGCCACAGAGGAACTCTGCTCCATGTCTTGTGGACCAAATTGGTACATGGTATATAGCATTCTGGATTCTATGTTGGAGTATCCAATTTTAAAAGATCCATGGATTTTCCTCCTCTCCTATCTCCCCCAAAACCTTAATACACATTCTAAGCTTTTTTTGCACTTCCTAGCGGCTACTATAGGCATACCTCCCAACCGTCCAATTTAGGCGGGACAGTCCAGATTTGAGGTCTCTGTCCCGTTATTCCGATCAGAACAGCTGAGCAGCAGACATGTCCCCGAGGTGTGGTCATGTCCCTATCATGACATGGCCATGCCCTCTCTCCCCCTTCACAGGTAAGGGACTCATCTGTGACTTCTAATATATATTGTGATCTGTCCACTGGTGGGATTCTGTAAGTGCTGACAGGTCTGCTGCTGTCAGGTAGGGGAATTGGGGAAAAGCAAGAAACCACAGAGTATGATAGGAGCAGAGTCCTCCATCAGTACAGAGTAGTAATATGAGGCCCTCATGGTACTGATGAAGGATTGTGGTGTAATTTTTTTATTTTCAAAACATCTAATTTACAATGTCCGAAATTGACTAATTGTTTGCTATAGGTTATAGCATGTGTTCTTCACAATTACTCGTGGAGCAGTTTTCAGAAATGAGCCTCAATATTTTCAAGTATGGATGTTGGTGTAATGTTAGAATTCACAAGGTTTTCTTCTAGCTATGCCAGATTTGCTCCCATTGACCTCTTCACTATTTCTATACTTTTCATCCTTGAGAACTCCAAGACTTGGAAGCACCATCACTCCAGAATTCCAGTCCTAGTTACAGTGCTATGTGACCAGTTTGCTCATTGTAGGTAGATATGGTTATTGTAATGTACACTGAAGGCAGAGATTATTCAATTAACTTGCTTTAGTTATGAACCATAGGCTCTGTACCTTTATTTCATTCGACAGCCTACTCATGTAAGCTTGCCATTAGATATTTATAAAGCTATGTAGAAATAGCATTACAGTATTTCAATCTAAAGTGTATTATATATAATAGCAGGAATCAAGAAAATACATTTGTTATTACTGTTGCCGGTGATTTTCATGGGGTTGGTTAGAAAAAAGTTCACATTCATGTAGGCTGAAACCTTTAAAAATAGTTGGAGAAGCTGGGTACACAGAATAAACTTAGAGGGCCATTTTAAGGTAGATACTTTTTCATCAGCGAAGTGTTCAGCAATGCAGTTAGGAATGGTGATGGCAAAGCATGAGCAATTTCTATGCTCCTCCAGTTATTTACAGTGTAGCAGTCTAAATGAAATGCTCTCAGTCTCCTACTTAACAAAATTTCTCTACGATTCACAGATTTGCACAAAGAAATATGGCCTGTAGTCAGAGAAGGCATAACGTGTGCTTTGTTTTGTCATTTCAGCTTTTTATACTTTATCAGTATCATCTTAACTATTATTCAAGATTAGATTTTTCAGTTTGCTATAAGGGTGGTAACAAATACAAAACCTAACTTCTAACTTTCATGATTCATGTATATAGAAGTTTAAATAATAGGCTCAGGTGTCTTATAACCACGTCCAATAGTCATATATTATACAACTTAGGCAAATGATCTATATTAGCTGTATATGAAACACTATGTATAAAATGTGATAGTATTTCACTTGCTGAAAGTGGTAAAATAAACAAATACCACTTTGACACTTAATTTCATCTTTAATTTGTACTTTTTAAAAGCAAGTTAGCAATGCAATTAAACACAATTATGATAAACTAAATACAATGTAGTATATAAAGTCTATACAAATGTATCATAACTGTCAAAGGTTCAACTGTAAAACTACTGAGCCTATAAACCATAATTTGGAATTCAGATGCACCACCTCATGTACCTTTGACGCTAGGGTCCCTAAATGTTATAGTATTCATGGGCTTTCCATGTTTTTATAAAGCAAAAATCTTTAACTTTGAAAGATAATTCTCTATGAAGGTAATCTCTTGGAGTAAGAGAATTAGTTGGAGAGTCTATAGCTATTTTAATGTATTTGTAACTGCTGCATTACTGAATATTTTACATTTGTAACTTAGAGTCACTAATTGTACTTTTATAAAAAATTATGATTAACTAAAGTATAAATTAGGCTAACACTTGCCTCTCTTTTAAACTGTACCTGGACCACTTTGCTGAAGAAAATAATTTACTAAATGATAGAAATATTTAGTGCTTTCAAGATGAATACATGCACGAAGACAAAACTAGCATAAATCGCTATTCTCCTTGAGGGACGGACAATGCTTGGCTTTTAGAGTCATCAAATTTATCATTTGTTGATAGCTGCATAATCATAAAAATCCCATATGACAGGATCCACAACAGGATAATAGAGGACACAAGCCCCATCCAGATTCCAGGAGTGAAAAAAGATGTGCAATCACCTGCATAGGAGAAAAGGTTGTTCTTGATGTTGAATCCTTGAATCTGCAATATTAAAATATGGGTTACTTTAATAAACAACAGTTTGCAGAGTATTTTACAGTTAAATTAAAGGTTTTATACCATCCGGTTCCGAAATAAATCTTAAAGTAGACCTGTATGGACTATTGTTTTCAGTGTTTATGTTGTTTTTTTTATATAACTTATACCCTTCTCTACTGCAGGTAGCAGCATTCTTCTAAGAGTTATATACCACACCATACCCTAAATTGTTATAATATTATAAGCTGCCGAGTTGCTATGTTACCTTATAAAAGCAATGCAGGTCTGAAGTGACTTCTAATATCCTTTTTATCCTTTTTATTTTACAGTATGATTTATTTTACACCATATAATAAATAGGTTGTAATCTCAAACAGTGCAAGCTTCTTACAGGATACAGGATCATTTATATAATGAAATCTAAGATTAGTGCAGGTCATGTATCTTGTGTTGTAATAGAGCAAATGCTTCACTGAAAACAAAAGGTATAATATCATTTTGACACCTTCTTTGCTACCTTTTGCATATTTAATAGAGGAGATTTTGTTGTTGTCAAACATATGGCCTTGATGCAGCCAAAGTTGAAGGTTTTCATTCAGACTAGTCTAATGATACGCAGAGGTACGCCATTCCTATGTAAAAGTGAAGAACTGTCCTTGTCAAGTGACCTGTGGCATAGGGCAATACCCCCTCCAATTCTTTCTGGAAAAATCAGAAACATTAAGTTCCTACAACTGTGTTCCATAGGTTTCATGTCCCTAATACCCCTGTAGTATTTATGCGCTATGGACCAGAGAAAGTTCACCCAAAAAATAAATATAAAACCCTTATATCATATTTAATAAAGACACTCTCAGATCTCAGATTAACATAGTGAAAATCATAAAACTACACGATTCTCCTAGACATCCTCCAATCCTCCACACTAAGCTCTTATCCTCAACACCACCCACAAGCTCATTGGTAAAGTACATTTGTAGAGACTGTGCTAGGCTTCCCTGTGACCTTTAGTTTTTTTCACATATTGAGATGTTCATTTAACCTAAAGACAATTGCATACAACCAGGAAGACAATGTACTCATCTTATCCATAACTGTGTGGCCAGCTCTATCTACAAGGAGCATGGCCTTGCAAAACAACTCTCCTACCCTCAGCCACATATGGAAATTGTGGCTGACCACCCATTCATTAAAATAAGAGACCAGAGGCAAATGTTAAGTGAAAGCAACGGCTACAGCTTTTTTCAAAATTGTCAATGTTTTTTTTACAACACAAAACACATACCAATAATAAAACTTTAACCTGAACACAAACAACTTAAAATAAAGACACATGAGATATTAGACTGGGTTGACAAGTATGAACTCCACCACTGGAAGGGTATACTTCTAGCAGGACCAACAGATCTAAAGCCTAGCCAAGGTCAGTGTTAAAGTCTGAATTCAGAATGTTCAGTTCAATGACACTGAGATGCTTGCCATCCCTATCTAAAAGTGAAAAACGATCCTTTTCAAGCCCCTTGTGACATAGGACAATACCCTGTCCTGTCCTTGGTACCCTTGTAGTATTTACCAAATCAGCAGTATTGAATAAGTAGACAACTTTTCCCCAGACCCTGCTTTGTACTTTGTCTGGCCCAGATAATTACCACTCACAAGAACAATGATAACACAATTAGAAACAAATGTACAAACATTTTTAATAAAATTGTGAATCAAGAAATACTCCTCCACCTAACCTTAAGCAAATTAGGGGAAACCAAGCTCTCTGCCATTTGATGAAGCCTTTGCATATTTAGATTTCCAAAACATCCAACGTCTCCAGATATTATGAAGACAAAAAAAATCTTTATTGGGTCATGTAGCCTTACTCAGCAGCAGTCAAGAAGTTATTATGTCATTAATTTACATTTAGTTCTTCACCTGTCCAAGTTACTTTCTATCAGCTCTTGAATTACTCTGAAGTGACTTCTAATATCCTTTTTATTTTACAGTATGATTTATTTTAATACATATGTTGTAATCTCAAACAGTGCAAGCTTCTTTAAATATATATGGGCAAAGAAGACACACTATATAAATGAGATCATACTATTTGAAATGCCCCAGTCACCTAAACAGTAAAGGCAGCAATGTTGGTGTGGGCTGAACTGAAATTCATAAGAATCCATACTAGAATATGTAGGCGCTTGATTCATCTTTCAGAAAGAGAAGACAAGTGTGCATCTATAGAACACTGCCAGGACCAATTAAATATATAAAGGGAGTATAAGGAAAAGGACATTATATCCTCCACAGTAATCAGGCTTGAATGGACCTCAGTGTTATTCCTCATACTATATCAATTAATATTTTTATTTATATTGCTGAGTTAGGAACAGTGATCAAAATGGACATTTAGAAGTGGTGATATAGAAAATGTGAATGGAATTTGATAGTTTTACAATGAAGGCAGTGGTAATAGTGACGGACTGGCGTACCACCATATACCAGCCCACTTTGACCACTGGTTATGGTAATATTAAAGACACTGTGTTAAGTGAGGAATGTACAGGGGCTGGCTGACAAATTTTAGCCAGAGGGGTGAGATTCAGCTCAGCATTATATTAGGAAAATTTTAAAGGAAGAAAATGCAGATAGCCCATTGACTCCATATATAATTATTGCCCCCATTAGCAATCAAATAGTTTTGTCTCCTTAATAAAATGAACAATAATTGTGCCACTTAATATAATGAAAAATTTAATTTGACCCCTTAAGATATTTATAAATTAATTTTGCCCAATTAATGAATAAATAATGATTGTACCTATAATTCATAAGTGAATGACAAGCAGCTGCATGCAGTTTGAGGGATTGCTCCTCTCACAACCGCTTATTTTTCCTGGCTATTTTTCCCTCTGCTTTTCCAGCGGTTTGTCAAACCCCCATCTTTATAAATAGAACGAATGGTATCCTTATAATGTTAAAAATCGGGATGGTAATTTGTAATGTGGCGCTTTGTAAAACTGCATTTATCTGTCGATTTTGTCTTTATTAAATCTGACAATTTCAAAACCACCCAAAAAAAAATGCCAATAAAGCTCTTTAGTAAATCTAGTCCTAAGTGTTTTATGCTTACTTCAATTACTTAAAATACATTTTCGAAAGTAATAACTTAAAGACACATCATTTAGCGAAATTTGGAAGCAACTAAGAAAAAATGCTGGCTATATATTATTTGCAAACATACACAACATTACATAGATTCCATAAACATTGATTAGCTCCTTAATTTCATTGATTGGAATGTAGAAATTGACTTGCATTGTCATGATGAATGAGGAAATTGAAATGAAAAGTCAGACATTTGTACAAAGGACTATGCCAGTAATATCATATATGCTGCTATATTTTTATTGGTTTTATTGCTTTTGGAATTATGTATAGTAGGTATACACTTTACTTACTTGAAATTCTGAAATGAATATTCCCCACTGTTTTGAATCAACATTGTCTGGAACTAGCACCTCTCCAGTTAAAGAGCTTGTCCCCACTTGTTGGCAATGGAAGGAGTACTCTGCCGGTGCTGAGGCATAAGTTGTTCTGAATGAGGCATTTCTCAAAATATTTTGGTTGGGAATTATCATGACAGATTCTAATTTGAACCAATTTCTAGCAGAACCAGTGTAGAACATATTAGTCATAAAAAATCTAAAGAGAATCAAAGGTAAGATTATAACGTAACCTGTTTCCAAAAAATGAAGTTCTTAAAATTGCTTTAAATATCATGGCAGTTTATACTTTTTTATTTACAATTATAACAATGCTTTTTATGCTTAAAGTACTCTTGTTTAAGATCACATATGCATATGCTCACTGCATACATTAGCACTGCCTGTAATAAACTGTAATACAAGTTGTGAGGGATTTTTAATGTGAAACTTCTTATTATTTCTGTACATTTACTACGCATTGCTTTGTGCAAGCAGTGTTCAAACCAATGTCATGGTGACACAATGCTTATCATTGGATTGCTAACTGGATTGTTAACACAATGCAGGGTAATGCATATTTTTGTCACTTATTTATTTATTACCCTTTCCCCATTCCTCGTCTGTGTTAGTTCACAGACTGGATGCTATTACTGGGATGCATTACAGCACAATGGTAAGCCTTTTTTGGGAATAATCTTTGCAATAGTGTATTAGTATTAACTTTAACACATTTATCAAGTAAAATAACTCCCACCAGCTAATGTAACAAGCGGTGATGGGGATGCAGTGCCTAGAGGACCCACAGAGCTTCCTCTGGCCATGGGAACAGGATATGCAGTGTAGAAGAGCATTGCTTATGGTTACTAACTAGAGCGGTATCAGGTATTGCTGACAGAGTACTGGTGACAACATCTTCTGCTCTCGTCTTACTGGGAATGTGGTGCTGGGCTGTGACATCATAGGCCGGCACCACACTCCCAGCCTATCAGTAACATAGTGGAGCAGTAACAGGCATCTTCACAGGTAAGAAGCAGCTGCTTCTCTATGTCAGTGGACGGTGCTCAGTGTAGGGGTGCTATGGGAATATTAAAAACATGTCACTTGTTCAGTGTTTCAGGCACCCTCTGAATATTGGCTCTCTAGGCAGACACCTAGGTTCACCTAATGATAGCACTGGTCGTGCCTGTTCCGTAAATGCATAACTTTGAATAAGCTTCGCTTAGATTTTACAGACCCCACAAAATGCGCTTCCTACTTAATTTACTATTGCAGATACCTGTGCTGAATTAATTTACTGATGTTTTAAAAACACCCATTAATATCAATGAATTCAGCACAGGTAACTGCAATAGTTAAGTGTATATTCGGGAGCAAAGTATTGTGTACCCGATGGAAGGGTGCAGGGAAGTGGGGAGGAGGGAACCAGGGCCCACATATCACTAGTTTCCCATGCAGCGGCCCTATTATCTCCCTGGGCCCCGATGCACCGCACCTGCTGCACCAGTGGTAGTTCCGTCACCTGGAGGTATTATATCAGACACAGCAGCTGCCACATGAGTGAGGCATTGATTATCTTCCAAGTGATTCTAGTGACACTCACATAAATAGCTCAGTGTACTCACACAGTCTATGTAGAAGGTTAGATCATGTTTGCATGGTAATATCTTCTCACCAGTTTGACTAGTCAGTCAAACTTTATCCTATTGTTTGGGTTATGTGACCACTTCATCCTGCTTCTCTGACCTCATAATGTGACCTGATGCTCCGTCACAGAGATAGCATTGGCCTCTCTTTGGGATTAAGGTCTTATAGCTAGATTATTAAAGAATGCAACTTTGTGTTACACAACATACCTTACTTCAAGGCTCCTTAGTCCAAGTCCAGGAGATGAATATAATAATGACAAGCTAAAAAATGACAATATTATTTTATATTAATAATCTCAGAAATAATTGTATGCAAGGAAGCTTGTTTATATGCTAGATTGTAGTCACATGAATACATCAACAAGACTTGGGAGTTACAAAACCTATATAATACATACAACTCTATAAAAATAATAGTGCATAGCATCAATGATCTGCTCAAATTAAAAGTATTATTATTATTAGCAGTAGTAGTAGTAGTAGTATTATCATAAATTTGTAAGGTGCCACAGTGCTCCACAGTGCCGGACAGCGGGGAAAAGAACATGCATAAAACAGTGACATACAAGGTAAACAAAATAAATGCATATGTGAAAACAAACAGTAAGGAAGCCCTGCTCACAAGACAGCTTACAATGTCGACAGAAGGGGGAATGCTGAGGCGAGAGGAGTGAGTGTGGCTCACAGTGGACACTGGGATTTTAGAGAGGGTGTAATGGCGTGAGTAGTATATGTGTAACTATAATAAACAGGTGGGTTTTTACAGAGTGTTTAAGGCTGGGGGAAGGTCTGCTCAGGTTTGGTAGGGAATTCCGTAAGTGGGGAATAGCACAGCAGACATCTCGTAGGTGGGAGTGAACTGTTAGACATGGCAAAGCTTAGGTCAGAGTTAGATCTAAGAGGACATGAGGGAGATTATTTCAAGATGAGGTTTCAATGTATAAAGGTTTGGCTTTGTAAGTGAGTAAGTAATTTGAATTGGATTCTGGAAGATATGGCAAATTGTGTGTATCATTGTAGAGGTTTGCAGAATGTTGTGGTATGTATGAGACAGATCAATCGATCAGTTTTGCCACTGCATGTAGGACTGAAGTGGAGATAGATGGGTGAGGGGAATGCCAGATACGAGCAGGTTGCAGATGTCGAGGCTGGAGATGATGAGAGTGGATAAGTGTTGGTTACATTTTGGCTAAGGGCATATTCTAGCAATACTTCAAAAGCAACAGGATTTGGCAGACTGACTAAAATCACGATTTAACATGGACATTGAGGACGTACTTACGTAGTGTTGGTAGCGGAACATTCAGATAAACTAGTATTTGCTTGTTTTGCTTCAAATGTTAAATTTGTCAAATCAAGCTGAGTAGAATTAACTGTGAGTAGAAATTGTGTTGCGTAAATCAAGATACAGGTGTCTGATCCATTTGCCGACACATTTAATGGTGGATACAGAACCGCTGTATCAGTAGCTAGGAGATCTCTTCCCTGTTTATGGACCATGTCAAAACTCTTAGCAACCTATAAAAAATTTGTGGGGGGAAAGATCAAATTAGTGGTTTTACATCAGTTAGCCTTACCGCATAGCCAAAATGAATAGCATTCTCGTTTTTAATTCAAATTATTTTACTGTAAATAACAGGTTCAGTTGAGTGACAAAGTGTTGTTTCCTTAAATAGTATAAGATGTTATCTAATAATAACTAGGGATGTGCACCGGCGACTTTTGAGGTCTCGTGTTTTGTGTTTTGGATCCGGATTTTCGTTATTTTTGGGGTTCGGATTTGTCTCGCAAAACACTTGACGAAAGGTCTCGGTTCGGATTTAAGGTATTGGATTCGGATTTTTTTTGAAAAAAACATAAAAAGTTTAAAAATCAAGTTTTTGGGCTTATTTTCACTCCTAGGCTATTATTAACCTCAATAACATTCAATAACAAGCATTTCCACTAATTTACAGTGTATTCTGAACACCTCACAATATAGTTATTAGTCCAAAACGTTGCAACAAGGTATCTTTCTGGACTGCGTAGAGGAGTGGGTCACCACAATATATTATAAACCCTGAACTTTTATGATTCGCACCAATAATTGTACCTGGACTGCGTAGAGGAGTGGGTCACCACAATATATATTAAAAACCCTGAACTTTTATGATTCGCACCAATAATTGTACCTGGACTGCGTAGAGGAGTGGGTCACCACAATATCTTAAAAACCCTGAACTTTTATGATTCGCACCAATAATTGTACCTGGACTGCGTAGAGGAGTGGGTCACCACAATATATTAAAAACCCTGAACTTTTATGATTCCCACCAATAATTGTACCTGGACTGCGTAGAGGAGTGGGTCACCACAATATCTTAAAAACCCTGAACTTTTATGATTCGCACCAATAATTGTACCTGGACTGCGTAGAGGAGTGAGTGGGTCACCACAATATCTATTAAAAACCCTGAACTTTTATGATTCGCACCAATAAATGTACCTGGACTGCGTAGAGGAGTGGGTCACCACAATATATATTAAAAACCCTAAACTTTTATGAATCGCACCAATAAATGTACCTGGACTGCGTAGAGGAGTGGGTCACCACAATATATATTAAAAACCCTGAACTTTTATGATTCGCACCAATAAATGTACCTGGACTGCGTAGAGGAGTGGGTCACCACAATATCTATTAAAAACTCTGAACTTTTATGATTCGCACCAATAAATGTACCTGGACTGCGTAGAGGAGTGGGTCACCACAATATATATTAAAAACCCTGAACTTTTATGATTCGCACCAATAAATGTACCTGGACTGCGTAGAGGAGTGGGTCACCACAATATATATTAAAAACCCTGAACTTTTATGATTCGCACCAATAAATGTACCTGGACTGCGTAGAGGAGTGGGTCACCACAATATATATTAAAAACCCTGAACTTTTATGAATCGCACCAATAAATGTACCTGGACTGCGTAGAGGAGTGGGTCACCACAATATATATTAAAAACCCTGAACTTTTATGATTCGCACCAATAAATGTATCTGGACTGCGTAGAGGAGTGGGCACTGGGCACCACAATAAAATATATAAAAAACCTTCAACAGATCTGCATTACACTACACATACGGCTGCTCCTCCATCCTCTCCATCATATACATGTTGGAGTTTTAGCGTGTGACAACCTCTTGTTTTTGATAATGTCAGTGCATTTGGAATATTTTTCAATTTGCCCCACACCACTGAATGTACTTTATCTATGATACGCAATACGCATCTATCTATCTTGACTGCGTAGTGTGGTGGCCCCGGTACACAATTTGGTACCGAGGCCACAATATAATTTAAAAACCCTCCACGTGTCGGAATTCCACCAAACAAGTATCTGGACTGCATAGTGGGGTGGCCCCGGTACCCAATTTGATACCGGGGCCACAATACCTCCTCCAAACATGCTCCAGACAATTCGTCATTGACAGACCCCAGACAGACAGGGTCGTAGTGTTATTGTTTGACTTTGTAAACCCAAAAAAATGTCCCTGTTGCACATAGTCGTGCAATGAAGACTGACTTTTTCATTTAAAGGCACGATCTTTAAAGTGTAGTGTTTGTAAGTCTAAGTCATATTATACTTTTGGTAAAATTGGTTTTTTTTGTTCCTCTTTATGGTAATTAATTAGTAATAGAATTAAAGTAGGAAATAGAATTAAATAGAATTAAAGTAGGAAATAGAGTGGTATAGAGTTGTAGTGTGGTATAGATAGAGTGGTCCACACAATATAATAATAAAACCCTCAACTGGTCTGAATTCCACCAAACAAGTATCTTGACTGCGTAGTGTGGTGGCCCCGGTACACAATTTGGTACCGAGGCCACAATATAATTTAAAAACCCTCCACGTGTCGGAATTCCACCAAACAAGTATCTGGACTGCATAGTGGGGTGGCCCCGGTACCCAATTTGATACCGGGGCCACAATACCTCCTCCAAACATGCTCCAGACAATTCGTCATTGACAGACCCCAGGCAGACAGGGTCGTAGTGTTATTGTTTGACTTTGTAAACCCAAAAAAATGTCCCTGTTGCACTTGCACATAGTCGTGCAATGAAGACTGACTTTTTCATTTAAAGGCACGATCTTTAAAGTGTCAGAAAGAGAGAGAAGACACAGGAGAGGAGAGTTGTAGCTGGGGACCTGGGGTGGAAGCTCCCAGGCTCCCCCAGCATTGCCTGGAAGTCTGAGCGTGGTGACTGAGCCAGGGCAAGGAATGTGTGCCCTGGATGAGGGGGAGAACTCCATGCCACTATAGTGAACCCAAGAGAGAGGGGGACACTGCACATGGAAGAGGCCCTGGAGTGAGGGCTGCTACAAGAGGCATGGTAGCTGTAGTGTCAGATCCTGAGGCTGAGAGTACACAGAGTGACGTGTCAGAGCACAGGAGACATTATCCCCGCAGAGGAGGGATGAGCTGCAGTTGAGAGGTCTGTTGTTGAAATAGGACATGCACACTTTAACAAACCAATCATTTCAGCGACAGGGCCTACCAAACAACTTTGACTGAAATGATTGGTTTGTTTGGGCCCCCACACCAAAAAAGCTATTCATCTCTCCCTGTACAGACTAAACAGGCTCTACTGAGGCAAGATGTCGTCCTCATCCTCAACCTCTGATTCCTCTCCCCCTACAGTGTGTACTTCCTCCTCATCACACATTATCAATTCGTCCCCGCTGGACTCCACAACCACAGGTCCCTCTGTAGTATCTGGAGGGCAGTGCTGTACTTCATTGAGGAATTGATTATTCATTTTTATAAACATCATTTTTTCAACGTTGTGAGGAAGCAACCTCCTTCGCCGCTCACTGACCAGGTTCCCCGCTGCACTAAAAACTCTTTCCGAGTACACACTGGAGGGGGGACAACTCAGGTAAAATAGAGCCAGTTTGTACAGGGGCTTCCAAACTGCCTTTTTTTCCTGCCAGTAACAATATGGACTGTCTGACATGTCTACTTGGATGGTGTCAGCAAAGTAATCATCCACAATTTTTTCTATTGTCACAGCATCCAATGCAGCGAGAGTAGACATGTCTGCAATGGTTGGCAGGTCCTTCAGTCCGGACCAGATGTTATCAGCATCCCCGCCAGTGCCTCTTTTGGGAAAACTGAGCTTTTTCCTCGCAGCCATAGATGTGGAAGAAAATGAGGGTGGAGCTGTTGGCATGTCACGGTCCTCTTCAGAGGACAATCTCCTGACCAGCAGGTCTTTGCACCGCTGTAGATTTGTGTCCGCCGGAAACAGAGACACAACATACGCTTTAAACCGAGGATCGAGCACGGTGGCCAGAATGTATTCCTCTGACTTTAAAAGAGTGACCACCCTCGGATCCTGGCAAAGCGTACGAAGGGCTACATCCACAAGAGCTACATGCTTGCTGTAATCGCAATGGCTTACCAGCTCCTCCCTCACTTTCTCCAGCTGCTTCTGCAACAGCCTGATCAGGGGAATGACCTGACTCAAGCTGGCAGTGTCGGAACTGACTTCTCGTGTGGCAAGTTCAAATGGCTGCAGAACCTTGCACAACACGGAAATCAGTCTCCACTGCGCTTGACTCAGGCGCATCCCCACTCCTTTGCCTATGTCGTAGGTGGCTGTGTAGGCCTGAATGGCCTTTTGCTGCTCCTCCATCCTCTGCAGCATATAGAGGGTGGAGTTCCAGCGCGTCACAACCTCTTGTTTGAGGTGATGGCAGGGCAGGTTCAAGCTTTTTTGATGTGCCTCTAGTCTGCGGTAGGCACTGGCTGAATGCCGAAAGTGTCCAGCAATTTTGCGGGCCACCGCAAGCATCTCCTGCACACCCCTGTCACTCTTGAGGTAATGCTGCACCACCAAATTAATGGTGTGGGCAAAACATGGGACGTGCTGGAAATTGCCCATATTTAATGCCCGCACAATGTTACTGGCATTGTCTGACACCACAAATCCCCATGAGAGTCTAAGTGGGGTAAGCCACTGGGAGATAATTTCCCTCAGTTTCTCTAATATGTTGTCAGCGTTGTGCCTCTTATTAAAGCCTGTAATGCACAATGTTGCCTGCCTTTGCATGAGCAGCCATTTTGTAGATGCTGCTACTGATGCAGCTGTTGCTGTTGCTGCGGAAGGGGATGCATCTACCCAGTGGGCTGTCACAGTCATATAGTCCTTCGTTTGCCCAGAACCACTTGTCCACATGTCCGTGGTTAAGTGGACAGTGGGTACAACCGCATTTTTAAGAGCACTGAGGACACTTGATCGTACTTCTCTGTACATTTTTGGTATCGCCTGCCTAGTGAAGTGGAATCTCGAGGGGATTTGGTACCGGGGACACAATACCTCCATCAACCCTCTAAATCCCACTCCACTGATGGCGGACACCGGGCGCACGTCTAACACCAACATTGCAGTTACAGCCGCAGTTATACGCTTTGCAATAGGGTGACTACTATCGTATTTGGTGGTCATGGCAAACGACTGTTGGACGGTCAATTGTTTGGTGAAAGACTTAGCGGTCTTACGACTTCCCCTCTGGGAAGATGACCGACTAACAGCAGCAACAGCAGCAGTGGCAGTAGTAGGCGTACCGCTGCAGGATTCCTCGGATGAATCCCGTATTGAGGAGGACTCAGTCTGGCTGCTGACTTGGGCTGCAGGACTGAATCTGATGGAGATTGTGGAGGAAGTTGACGAGGAGGGTGTTGCTGGTGTGTATCCAACTGGACCACGGGATTTAGGTGTCCCTGTACCGATGAGGGTCCTAGCCCCAGTTCCTGAACTAACCACTGAACTATGAAGGTTATTCAGGTGACGTATAAGGGAGGATGTTCCTAGGTGGGCAAGATCCTTACCCCTGCTTATTTGAGCTTTACATAAGCTACATATTGCCATACATTGGTTGTCTGGATTTGGATAAAAATAACTCCAGACCGAAGAGGTGCATTTTTTGGTCTTCTGACCAGGCATGACGATGGGCTTTTTCATCCCATGGACATCAGCTGTTTCCCCCCCTGGTGCCTCATTTACAATAACCACATCACCATCCTCATCATCAAGTTCCTCCACAGCGCCAGCTACATCATCAATAGCCTCCTCCCGAGCCACCTCTTCCCGTACAGTGATGGGAAGGTCAGGCTTGACAACCACCAACACCCTTGGACTCGCCTTGGGGATTTGTGATAATTTCTCTTTAGAAGGCAGAGTTGTTTGCTGTTTTGTTGCTGACAGCATAACTCTCTTCAATTTTTTGTAGGGGGGGGGAGGAGGAGGAGGGCTAAGATCCGTGGGTGAAGCTGAACCACTAGTCATGAACACGGGCCAGGGCCTAAGCCGTTCCTTGCCACTCCGTGTCGTAAATGGCATATTGGCAACTTTACGTTTCTCCTCAGATGATTTTAAGTTTCTCTTTTTGCTACTTTTTCTTAACTTGGGCTTTTTGGATTTTACATGCCCGGTACTACGAGATTGGGCATCGGGCTTGGAAGACGACGTTGATGGCATTTCATCGTCTATGTCATGACTAGTGGCAGCAGCTTCAGCATTAGGAGGAAGTGGGTCTTGATCTTTCCCTACTTTATCCTCCAAATTTTTGGTCTCCATTATATGTAGCACAAGATACTGCAGAATGTGTGAACTTGGTAATATTGCAGTACCAATGGACTTATACTGCTGGATTGGTTTTGCAAATTTGGTTATAATTATTATATATTTTTTTTTTTTTAATTTTTTATTTTTTTTTACTTTTTTTTTATTTTTAAAAAACTTGGGAATAGTGGGGAAATAACTATGCCCTTAGAAGCACAGAGCACAGGACACAGCACCACTGGACTGAACAGGACACGGCACAGGACCCAGCAGCACTACGGAACTCAGCAGGACAGAGCACAGGACACAGCACCACTGGACTGATACTGCAGAATGTGTGAACTTGGTAATATTGCAGTACCAATGGACTTATAATGCTGGATTGGTTTTGCAAATTTGGTTATAATTATTATATATTTTTTTTTTTTTTAAATTTTTATTATTTTTTACTTTTTTTTTATTTTTTAAAAACTTGGGAATAATGGGGAAATAACTATGCCCTTAGAAGCACAGAGCACAGGACACAGCACCACTGGACTGAACAGGACACGGCACAGGACCCAGCAGCACTACGGAACTCAGCAGGACAGAGCACAGGACACAGCACCACTGGACTGATACTGCAGAATGTGTAAACTTTGTAATATTGCAGTACCACTGGACTTTTACTGCTGAATGTGTGAACTTGGTAATATTGCAGTACCAATGGGCTTATACTGCAGGATTGGTTGTGAAAATTTTGTGGTAATTAAAAAATATTAAAGTAGTTTTTGGTATTTTTTAAAAAAACTTTTTTTTATTTTTTTAAACACAGGGGAATATTGGGGAAATAACTATGCCCTTAGAAGCACAGAGCACAGGACACAGCACCACTGGACTGAACAGGACACAGCACAGGACCCAGCAGCACCACTGACCTCAGAAGGACAGAGCACAGCACACAGCACCACTGGACTGATACTGCAGAACACAGCACAGCACAGCACAGCACAGCACAGCACTAAACAGCACTAAACAGCACTAAACAGCACAGCACTAAACAGCACAGAACTAAACAGCACAGAACTAAACAGCACAGAGGACCACCTAACACACCCTCCCTCTACCCTGATCAATGCCCGAGTGAAGATGGCGGCGACTAGCGGGGAATTTATAGGATCCGAGTATCGCGAGATCCGACAACGGGATTATGAGTCAGAGCCTCAGTTTCACTTTTGAATTTGGCGCCAATACCCGGATCTGTCTCGGATCCGACTCGGATCCGCAACGTTCGGGTGGGCTCGGATTTCAGAAATCCGAGTGCGCTCATCCCTAATAATAACTGGTGTTTAATAATAAAATCTGCAATTGAAAATGATAATCAGGCACCACCTCTTCCCGTGACCCTCACTGGCAACGCATAAAGACTCCTGCACTACAGAACAGGTCAGTGTTATTTTTAGATATTTAATCAGTTGAGTGGGTCTCATCCTTAGCACTTTAGAGGTATATGTGGAGGACAAGCCCCACACGTTGTTATCACTGGAGGGATAAATGTAAATCCCCACATTAATCCCTTACATAGATCTTACCATCATACCAAATAAATACTGTGCTATAAAATTAATATTAATCTCCCCTCACACCCAATAAAATGTACAAATTATTAAAATTTGGTTTGCAGTTATCTAGTGTTTCATATCAAAAAAGGCCATTTGCTTTCTACAATATATTTTTTTCTATTATCAGAAAAACACAGGAGCGCTACACCCAAAACATAAATAAAAAGAATACACTAGAGACAAAAACTGAGTAAGATCAGTTACAGTGGCCATTTAGTTGAGACCAATGTTCATTAAAACATATACTTACAAAAACAATTCTTAGCGGTAAACGTAAAAAGCTGGAGAGTGGAGTGGAGATGTTGCCTATAGCAACCAATCAAATTCTAGCTATAATTTTGTAGACTGTACTAAATAAACGATAACTAGAATCTGATTGGATGCTATAGGTAACATCTGCACTTCAAAAACCCTCCAGAAACCCGCAGCTTGATACAGTTACCCCTTAGACTTTTAATAATGTGTTAGAGGTTATGTAATACAGATACAACCTGGAATGTTGCTAGAATCTGGCAGTTCACGTGTTTGAAACCAGAGAGGTGTTTCTGGGCAACTAACTGTGCACCTGACTGCAGAACAAGAGACTTCAAAGACTTTCTCTCACAACCAGCAGTGGATCTAGACATTTTATTAGGGGGCCTTCACTCCTAGAAGGGCTACCTGCGGCCGCACACTAAGTACATGTGCCTGGCGGCCGACAGGCAGGCAGAGGATGTTGCCCGGCTGCTAGTATTGTGTTTAAAACACATGTACTGTATATTTATTGATATAGCACCAGAATACCCAGAAACACTTCATACTTGTCGAGAAACACAGTGATAAAACAAGACCCGGTATAACCGACAAAGAGGTAAGAGGGTCCTGCTCACAAGCTTACAATCTATAGGAAAAATAAGACTTCAATACATGATGTTAAGCATCACAACTTGAACATTAGTCCATGATTCATTAGGCGCTTTAAATAAATATACTACAGTAAAACTAAAATATTCTATTGCATCAAATGTTATATTAATGGAAAAGTATAATTTAGAAGAACAACTAGGCATTTTACTTGTTTTCTATATGTTATATTCAGGGCCTGATTATCCAATAAGCTGACTAGGCTGCAGCCTAGGGAGTGAGGCTTTTTTTGAGGGTTGGGGGGGGGGAGGCAAGACTGTCAGGGTGCAAAACTGTGACATGGAGAGGTATAAACTAAAATTCATTTAAAAATATAAGAGAAGGGTTGTTCTCCCAAGAAAACATGAAAGAAAAAAGTATTAAGGTTTTAATCTTGACATATTCCCATTTAAAGGCTGAATACAATGAGTTATCCTCAGACGGACGTTTAAGGATAAGCGAGTAGGAAAGACAAGGATGGAGACAGGTGCAGGTCTGACAGCCCCCCTCCACATTCACATCTACGTCCTCAGTAGAGCTTGATCACTACAGATCCACTTGCGGTCTGACAGCCGCCCTCCACATTCACATCTACGTCCTCAGTAGAGCTTGATCACTACAGATCCACTTGCGGTCTGACAGCCGCCCTCCACATTGACATCTACTTCCTCAGTAGAGCTTGTTCACTACAGATCCACCTGCGGTCTGACAGCCCCATCCACATTCACATCTACGTCCTCAGTAGAGCTTGTTCACGACAGCTCCACCTGCGGTGTGACAGCCCCCCTCCACATTCACATCTACGTCCTCAGTAGAGCTTGTTCACTACAGATCCACTTGCGGTCTGACAGCCCCCCTCCACATTCACATCTACGTCCTCAGTAGAGCTTGTTCACGACAGCTCCACCTGCGGTGTGACAGCCCCCCTCCACATTCACATCTACGTCCTCAGTAGAGCTTGTTCACTACAGATCCACTTGCGGTCTGACAGCCCCCCTCCACATTCACATCTACGTCCTCAGTAGAGCTTGTTCACGACAGATCCACCTGCAGGTCCGACAGCCCCCATCTACATTCACATCTACGTCCTCAGTAGAGCTTGTTCACGACAGATCCACCTGCAGGTCCAACAGCCCCCATCCACATTCACATCTACGTCCTCAGTAGAGCTTGTTCACGACAGCTCCACCTCCGGTCTGACAGCCCCATCCACATTCACATCTACGTCCTTAGTAGAGCTTGTTCACTACAGATCCACCTCCGATCTGACAGCCCCCATCCACATTTACATCTACGTCCTCAGTAGAGCTTGTTCACGACAGATCCACCTGCAGGTCTGACAGCCCCCCTCCACATTCACATCTACGTCCTCAGTAGAGCTTGTTCACTACAGATCCACTTGCGGTCTGACAGCCCCCCTCCACATTCACATCTACGTCCTCAGTAGAGCTTGTTCACTACAGATCCACTTGCGGTCTGACAGCCCCCCTCCACATTCACATCTACGTCCTCAGTAGAGCTTGTTCACGACAGATCCACCTGCAGGTCCGACAGCCCCCATCTACATTCACATCTACGTCCTCAGTAGAGCTTGTTCACGACAGATCCACCTGCAGGTCCAACAGCCCCCATCCACATTCACATCTACGTCCTCAGTAGAGCTTGTTCACGACAGCTCCACCTCCGGTCTGACAGCCCCATCCACATTCACATCTACGTCCTTAGTAGAGCTTGTTCACTACAGATCCACCTCCGATCTGACAGCCCCCCTCCACATTCACATCTACGTCCTCAGTAGAGCTTGTTCACTACAGATCCACTTGCGGTCTGACAGCCCCCCTCCACATTCACATCTACGTCCTCAGTAGAGCTTGTTCACTACAGATCCACTTGCGGTCTGACAGCCCCCCTCCACATTCACATCTACGTCCTCAGTAGAGCTTGTTCACGACAGATCCACCTGCAGGTCCGACAGCCCCCATCTACATTCACATCTACGTCCTCAGTAGAGCTTGTTCACGACAGATCCACCTGCAGGTCCAACAGCCCCCATCCACATTCACATCTACGTCCTCAGTAGAGCTTGTTCACGACAGCTCCACCTCCGGTCTGACAGCCCCATCCACATTCACATCTACGTCCTTAGTAGAGCTTGTTCACTACAGATCCACCTCCGATCTGACAGCCCCCATCCACATTTACATCTACGTCCTCAGTAGAGCTTGTTCACGACAGATCCACCTGCAGGTCTGACAGCCCCCCTCCACATTCACATCTACGTCCTCAGTAGAGCTTGTTCACTACAGATCCACTTGCGGTCTGACAGCCCCCCTCCACATTCACAACTACATCCTCAGTAGAGCTTGTTCACTACAGACCCACCTGCGGTCTGACAGCCCCCATCCACATTCACATCTTCATCCTCAGTAGAACTTGTACACGACAGATCAACCTGCAGGTCCGACAGCACTCCTCCACCTTCCCCATCAATAGAGCTTGTTCATGCCTCCATTCCAATAAACAGTTCTGATTGTAATGAACACAAAAGATTCCCGTGACCCATTTAAAAAGCCAAGTGGCAGGGGTGCACCCAGGGGGGGTTTCCTAGTCCCCAGAAACCCCTGTCCTACCTGAGGTTTTGTATGCTTACAGTGGCTGGCCCCTCTCCCGGGACCAGCCACTACTGCTTGCAGCTTGTAGTCGTCTCCAAGTCAATCTCCTGCTGTGTGAGCACAGCTCTCTGCCGGCAGTTTGGCCCCGCCCCTTCCTCCCACACGGCCAGCATGGGTGTTATACAGGAGGCAGCAGCAGAAGAAGAAGGTAAGAATGTGTGTGTGTATGTATGTGTGTGAGTCTGTGTTTGTCAGCGTACATAACAGCTTACATGTCTGTGTGTTTGATCCTGTGTGTTTGTGTGTGTCTGTGCTTATCTGTGTATATGACAGTGTACATGTCTGTGTTTGATCCTGTGTGTTTATGTATGTGTGAGTTTATGTATGTGTGTGTATGTGACAGCTTACATATCTGTGTGTTTATGTATGTGTGTGTTTATGTATGTGTGTGTATGTGACAGCTTACATATCTGTGTGTTTGATCCTGTGTGTTTATGTATGTGTGTGTTTATGTATGTATGTGTGTGTATGTGACAGCTTACATATCTGTGTGTTTATATATTAGGGATGTGCACCGGCCACTTTTCACATTTTGGGTTCTGGGTTCTGATTACCTTCAGGTTTTGGGTTCTAATGGGTTTTGCCAAAACACCCCCCTCAAGGTTTTGGGTTCTGATTTTTTTTTTTTTTTTTTTAAAAAAAAAAAGCATAAAAACTGCTCCCTCCCTCTTCCCTCTCCAATGCCCGAGTGAAGATGGCGGCGGGAAGTGGGGAATAATATGAATCTGGATCTTGCGAGATCCGACGGCGGGATGATGACGTTTTGCCTCGTTCCGAGTTTTGCGACGGGCGGGAATCCCCGAACAGTGCTCGGATCCGGGCTCGGATCGGCACTGTTCGGGGGTGTTCGGATTTCAAAAATCCGAACCCGCTCACCCCTAGTGTTTATGTATGTATGTTTATGTATGTGTGTGTATGTGACAGCTTACATATCTGTGTGTTTATATATGTGTGTGTTTATGTATGTATGTGTGTGTATGTGACAGCTTACATATCTGTGTGTTTGATCCTGTGTGTTTGTGTGTCTGTGCTTATCTGTGTATGGGACAGTTTACATATCTGTGTGTTTGACACGGTGTGTGTTTGTAGCCACGCCCCTACACATACTGGACACGCCCACTTGTATCGTGGCGTGGAAACCCCCCTCCTCGAATCCTGCGTTTGCCCCTGAGTGGAGCGGAGTTTCGAAACACGCGAACAGAAACATTGGTGGGGGAAGGTGAAGCAAGCCGGACTTTAATTTAAAGACAAATTCATTTTTAACTTTAGCTTGACATGGAAGGCAAGGGGTAGCTACAATCATAGTTGCCTAAGGCGGCCTGTACCCTTAATCAGGCTCTGATTGTGCAAAGGCATCATCTGAATGCTACACTACTAAACTATCAACACCAAGAAGGATTGCATTGGTTTGAAAAAAATAGTAACTAAACAGCTGTTCCATTTAATATGCAACATCCATAAAATACTTAATGTAATTTATGAATGGCAGTACAAGAAGAAATGTGTTGCTATCTGTGAACTGAAATGTGCATGATATGCCAAAAGGAAGCAAGCACCCCAGATTATTGTACTATCATCTGCACATTGTGCTTCAGTAATTCACTTTCTATATACTGCTCATGGATATTCCATCTGCTTACTTCTGACAATAAATGATCATTCAAGTGTCATTTTATGTGTTGTGTTTATATTTAATGAGTACATTAATGCTTGCCTGTTGCACGCGTTTGTGAACGATGACCCCATGGTGTGAAATAGTTTTCATATATATGAAAAAATGCTAACAAACTAGTCTGGAAAAAAGTACGAATCTGCAGTAAGTGCAAGCTTTGTAACCAAACAGAAGAGCAAAGGGAACACTAAACAGTTGGTGGTACAATATTGCGATTCACAAAACAAAGCTAATCCTTGCTACTGACAGCCTAGAAATGCCCATCATGCAGCCTGTTTTTTTGTATGTTTACAGCCTTGACCATCCTCCACACAACAATTCTCTTCTTAGTGACACAGGAGGTTGCAGGCATACATGATAAGGTCAAACAAGGGCAACCCAATGGCATTTGTGAATTAATGGCCATGTGCTGCCTGAGTGCCTAACAGACGTTCAGAAATACTGTGGATGGCAGAAAAGAATCCAATAGCAAATCTAATCCAGGTAGAATTTTAACCAACCCTTGCAACATAACTATTATTTTAGCTATTACAAAGTAAACAATTAAATAGTATAATAATCAGACCATTTTATAAATGAAATGTTATTTTTTGATAAAGGATTTTAAAGCCTTCTTTTAGATGGGGCTGAAGATGAGAACAACACTTGACTAAGCACAGAACCAACCCCATAGACAAACAGTGTTAGTCGTTATCATGATTAGGGTCTAATGAAATTAAATATGAAACAATATATATATATATATATATATATATATATATATATATATATATATATATATATATATATATAGGTCAGCACTGCAAATATTGACTCTTTGCAAAAACGTAATGTAATTGTCAATAAAAGCCCTTGACACTTATGAAATGCTTGTAATTTTACTTCAGTATACCATAGCAACATCTGACAAAAAGATCTGAAAACACTGAAGCAGCAAACTTGGTGAAAACCAATATTTGTGTCATTCTCAAAACTTTTAGCCATGACTGTATATTCCTATAACAAAAATCCCCATGCTCCACCATTTTCACAGAGATGCCCAAACCCAGTTTTCAGGATTTCTGACTGTAGAAACAGGTGGAATAATTACTGACCCAGAAAAACAGATGAACTGCCCTGTGAATTGTTACAGAAATCCTGAAAACATGAGCTGTTGGAATCTCTAGAGGACTAGTTTTCAGCATCTCTGATTTATTTCACTTTTAAGTTTCAACTTCACTATTGAGCAAACTGTTGCATGTGGTAGTGTGCAAATGCAATGCTGTTTCCTAAGAGGACACCCTAATTAGCAGAAATAATCAAAATAGTTCTGAGTAATAAAGTGGACTGGTGTACTTAACGTGTCACTACTTTAATTACTGCTATAACTTACCAATATGAATATATGTATTTATTTTTCAATCTCTATACTGCATTATTTTGATTCACCAAAAGATTTAAGGGACAGGTATTTAAAGATTGTTCTGTGTCTTGACACAGCACTAATCAAAACGCCATTATCCTATGTGAATGTATTTTGATGCTTTTGTCATAAGATTCTTATTTTATTAAACTGGCAGAGCGGGTAAAATGCTCCACTGAAGGAATGAAAAAGAAAATGCTAAGATCTTGCTCCACTTTTCCAGCAGTGGCACAAGGTTATGTAAACATAGTTTCTTGTTTAAAGCTTGTTTTGTTTTATAACAGAGCCTTTGGTGAAAGAGATTTTCTAATGAACTCTGACTTTCCATGTCTTCCCCTTTAGACTATTTGGCAAATCAAAAGCCTAAGATACCAATGATTAGACTTTATACTAAAGGAATTTTCTCCATCTACAAGAGTACACAATGTTCAGCAGCAATTTTCAAATAATATGACATGACTGAAAAGTGGAAATACAAACTTACAGACTAGACATAAACATTTAAAGTATATTAATAAACATAGAGAACAAGTTGCTTGCAGCATCGTAAAACATAAAGTTTTTAGACACTACTAGGGTCATTTACAACCAGACTGAGGAGCACAAATCTGTGAATCTTGGTTATCAACACTGAACCTATTTGCTACATGACAAAAGGTGAAATATTTGCTTTGATGGTTTTGCACACCCTACACCTTTGGACTACACTGTGTAGTCCAAAGGTGTGAAACATTTCAGTTTAGGGCTTGCCTATTTGAACATTTGGACCTCTTCTCTTATTAAATTGAATGTTTCCCATTTGTTTTCCTTTCTGCTGCTCTTAAATAACTTTCAATAGAAAGAGGACGCCAGAGACGACATTATTTCAAATGCCGTATCTGTATAGTATTCAGGGCCATAATCATCATCATCATTTATTTATATAGCGCCACTGATTCCGCAGCGCTGTATACATAATGAGGGCAGTGCGGCCGATGCAAGTGCCCAGGGCACAAACCCGAGATGGTGCCATAGCTGCCCACAATTTGCACCAGCATACAACAGTATAAATGCGTTGCCATCATCATCATCATCATCATTTATTTATATAGCGTCAACATATTCCATAGCGCTTTACAATTGGGGACAAACATAGTAAACCAATAAACAAACTGGGTAAAACAGACAGAGAGGTGAGAAGGCCCTGCTCGCAAGCTTACAATCTATGGATCTGGACAGCTTTCCATGTGGTGCCAGACCAGGCGCTAATTGGGGCTTCCTGGTGGCTGGTCACTCCCCACAGCAGTATTGCTGTTATGTAGGGGTGGTGGTGGCTGTATTGTTGTAATGTTGGGGTGCAGTGTTGGCAGTATTGCTGTAATGTGGGGATGGTGGTATTGCTGTAGTACTGGATGGTGCTGATGGTATTAGTAAGGCATAGTGAGGGTGGTGCTGGTACTATTGCTGTAGTGCAGGGATAGTGAGGGTGGTGCTGGTAGTATTGTTGTAGTGCTTGATGGTGCTGATGGTACTGCTGTAGTGTAGGGATAATGAGGGTGGTGCTGGTACTATTGCTGTAGTGCAGGGATAGTGAGGGTGGTGCTAGTGGTATTGCTGTAGCTGGCCACCGCATTTTACATCTATCATGTAAAGTCAGAATCCCTGAATATAAAAAAGCCACTGTGGCTTTAGCCGATTATAGATTAGACACTGAAGTCTATTCTCAAAGCTCAAAGTACTTTAATTTAATTTCCACCAAGGAGCATGACAGGGTGGTGTTGCTGGTGCAAGCCAATCGGGGGGGGGGGAGGGATGGAGAGAAGGGGGGATTTTCATTGTGGTATAATATATGCTATATAAATACTATAAAACATAATCAGTAATTAAATGTAATTATAAAAAAAACTAAGTAAAATATTCAAAAGGCATTGATATATTTAATAGCAATAATAGTCTGTATTAAATGTGGGGGAATTTCTAAGCTATTAATTTATTTTGGGGCTGGTGGGGGAAGTATGCATTTTTATTTAATGGGAATGCTCTTAATTTAATAATGGGTGGAAGGAGGTTTATTTATTAAACATAAACATTATTAATTTGTATATTTATTAAATGTTAATGCTATTAATTTAATACTGGGGTTGATTTGGTAGAAGTAGGCTTGTTTATTAGGCATAAAAAGCTACTGATAGGCAGGCTGGTAGTGGGGGGGGGGGGGGGGGCGGGAGTGAGGCCTGGATTGCTCACTCACTGCTTAACGTTTCAGGAGGTGAATACTACCTATCTTTTTTTCAGTCAGGGCCCCAACATTCCAGTGACTGGCCAAGCAGCAACTAAGTTAAGACACCAGCAGCAGCACCAGGTAGTCAAAGCTGCAGGAACAGGTAGGAGAGTGCAGCACAGGGTTGAAAAATGATCTTGTGTTTGTAAAAGGCTAGGCACATCCCTACCGCAGGATGACTATGCCTCTTCTGGTGGAGCTCTGCTGCTAAGTGGCGGCATCTACTACCAATAAAATGGGGACTTGGTGGGCGTCAGTGGTAAAATGTAATGACAGGGTTGGGTAGTTTTCCCAACACTGATATCACCGACAAGTAGGATAACTAAAAAAAAAGCAGAATACTATAAAATCGACATGAATACAATAGATACTTATCTAAAAAGTGACACAGCACATTTCCGAAGACAGCGCCATGCTGACAGGTAGTAATTGCAAACACTCTGCTTCCCGGCACTTAAGTATGATGTCACTTCACAGAGCGACATAGTGAAATCTTTATTTAAAGCGGCAATGTCAGGACCCCGCAAGTATAGACTGTACATTAAAGTGTATAGTTCCAGGGTCCTGATTCTGCCGCTTTAAATAAAGTGACGTCAAACTTAAGTGCCGGGAAGCAGAGTGTTCGCAATTAGTACCTGTCTGCATGGTGCTGTCTTCGGAAATGTGCTGTGTCGCTTTTTAGGTAAGTCTCTATTGTATTCGTGTCTGTTTTAGCTGTAGTAAAATCAAAGCCTTGCATTCAGTGGGGACTCATTCAAGAGTTAGCAGTCTGTACATCACTTAGCTCATTTTAATATGATGTACTCATAATGAAATCTTATTTTAGCCATTTACATGCTGGCAGATGGACATCATAAAATAGACTTGCATAAATATACCCCAAATTATTATTACTGCTATTATTTTTATTATTATTAATAAATAATAATAATAATAATAATAATAATAATAATATATAAGATGCCACGGTGCTCCTCAACATCAGACAGTAAATAGATGGGTTTTCAGAGGGCATTTAAAGATTTGAAAGCTGGGGGAGAGCCTGATCAGCTATGGTGGGGAATTCCATAAGGCAGTAGTGGCACACAATAAGCCTTGTAGACAGGAAGGAGAAGAGAGAAAAAGCTTATTATCACTTAAAAAACACAAACCGTTTTTCTAATTTTATTCAGCTTTCGAGTTTAATAATTAACTATTGGTCTGCTTAAGTATTTCTTTTTCCTTTTTTAAAACAGTGTTAATTAAGTTGATTTGATTTTTATTATTTTATTCCTTTATTGTAGTGTTTTGAATGAGACAAACGCAAATTATGTTTTCTAGCATGCAATAGGATTTGATCTGCTCTGTTAGAAAGTTTTTCCTAGGGAAGTGGGATGATCCCACAATATGTGTTGAAAAAATGGTAATTTGGACTTAATGGTAAAAAGGAGTTTAGTCTCTTTATTGAGAAGCAGAGAACAGCTTCCGTGTCTGAATGGGTAAGATTTTGTTGAGTCCTTTCCATGTGAGTGCAACATAAATTGTTACTTGTAACTTCGAGGCAATCTTAACATTTATTTCAGAATAGAAAGAAGTGAAAAATCATTTAGGAGTCCAGTGATTCCTGGAAAATATTTTACACTTTTCACTCACACAATAAGGTAAGTGTATTCTAAGCACAAATATCTCTATATTCTGTTAAATAGATTACATTATTTTTCGCATTTCTTTTTACTGAATAGTACCTCAATATCAATTTACATATTGGAGAGTATTCCTGTCAGAGGAAACAGGATCATCCACTTTAAGTTTGGTTAGAAGCACAGATAACACCTTCTAAGGATATGTCACACAACAATGCTGGTCAGGGGGTAGTTGTCTTGTGTGAAATTGTGTAACAGGCAGTAACAGGCTAAAGGTAGTGAGGTTAAGAGGGTGGTTGAGGAATATTATAAGTTTGTCTCAATAGGTAGGTTTTCAGAGAACGCTTGAAAGTTTGTAGACCAGAGGAGAGTCTTATTGTGCGAGGGAGAGAATTCCATAGAGTGGGTGCAGCCAGAAAAAAGTCCTGTTACCGGGAATGGGAGGATGTAATGAGAGTGGATGAGAGACGCAGATCTTTTGCAGAACGGAGTTGCCGAGTTGGGAGATATTTTGAGACAAGAGAGGAGATGTATGTTGGTGCAGCTTTGTTGATGGCCTTGTAGGTTAGTAAAAGTATTTTATATTGGATTCGGTAGAAGACAGGCAGCCAGTGTAGAGACATACAGAGTGATTCAACAGAGGAATAGCGATTTGCAAGGAAAATCAGTCGTGCCGCAGCATGCAAAATAGATTGTAGGGGTTTGAGTCTGTTTTTGGGAAGACCAGTAAGGAGGGAATTGCAATAGTCAATGCGGGAGATGATAAGTGCATGAATTAAGGTTTTTGCGGTGTCTTGCGTGAGATATGTGCAGATTCTGGAAATGTTCTTTAGATGTATGTAACATGATTTAGATATAGAGTCAATGTGGGGAACAAAGGATAGGTGTGAATCAAGGATTACACCTAGGCAGCGAGCTTGTGGGGTGGGATTTATGGTCATGTTATCAACAGAGATAGAAATGACAGGTATGCTCTTGTTGGCGGGTGGGAATATTATTAACTCTGTTTTAGAAAGATTAAGTTTGAGTTGGCGAGAGGACATCTAAGATGAAATGGCAGAAAGACAGTCAGTTACACGGGACAACACAGATGTCGAGAGATCAGGAGAGGATAGATAGATTTGGGTATCATCTGCATAGAGATGATACTGAAAGCCAAAGGAACTTATTAGATTTCCAAGAGAAGCGGTATAGATAGAGAACAGCAGAGGACCTAGCACCGAGCCTTGTGGTACTGCAACTGATAGGGGAAACGGAGCAGAGGTGGCTCCAGAGAAATTAACAGTGAAAGAGCGATTAGAGAGGTAGGATGAGAACCAGGATAGAACAGTGTCTTGAAGACCTAGGGATTGCAGCGTTTGTATGAGAAGAGAGTGGTCAACGGTGTGAAATGCAGCCAAGAGATCCAGGAGAATTAGGAGAGAGTAATGGCGTTCAGTTTTAGCAGTGATCAGATCATTGACAACCTTGGTCAGCGCAGTCTCCACTCCAAAAACATACTGGTAGGTTAATTGGCTGCTATCAAAATTGTGTGTGTCTCTGTGTGTGTGTGTGTGTGTGAGTTTATGTTAGGGAATTTAGACTGTAAGCTCCAATGGGGCAGGGACTGATGTGAATGAGTTCTCTGTATAGTGTTGCGGAATTAGTGGCGCTAAATAAATAACTGATGATGATGATGATGAGAGGAGGCAGCATTTTCATGGACTGAGACCTGGGGCATCACCTGCAGGGAAGTCTTATACTGCATGGAGCTCTACAGGGGAAGGGCATGTAGGAATTAAGGGCTGAATAGAAGAAAGGAAGCACTATTGGACTTTTAGTCATACAGTAAATCATTATTCCTGGTGATCACAAGGCATTGAGTAAAAGACTGCAGTGTAATCAATCATCAAACTTTCAAACAGTGATGTAAGAGGTTCACGTCAGTCATTAGCAGTTATTATCCCTCCCAGATGAAGTCCCAAATAGAAGAATCAAATATAGCATAATTTGAATGGTTTTTCTAACCCTTTTGCTTCCAGTAAATTGATTGTGTCCCCAGGCCCTGCAACAGTGTGAGTAAAGTTATTTCCTGATGCCCCTCCCCTTCCAGCATGCATTGCTCAGCTGGCAAATTATGGGGTAGAATTTCTCCTCTCCTTTCCCCTCTTGTTGGGCGTGACATAATCATCACATCCCAGCAGAGAGGAGCAGCTGTCTAAAGAAAAGTTTAAGGTAAGTGTTCCTGGTGTACAGGAGAGAGAGGGGACACTGAGCTGGACGGAGACAGTGTGATATGGGGGGGAGTGAAATGGAGGAAGACATTGAGCTAGAGGGAGACACTGTGATACGGGGGGGGGAGTGAGCTGGAGGAAGACATTGAGCTGGAGGGAGACACTGTGATATGGGGGGGGAGTGAGCTGGAGAGAGACACTGTGATATGGGGGGGAGTGAAATGGAGGAAGACATTGAGCTGGAGAGAGACACTGGGATATGGGGGGGAGTGAAATGGAGGAAGACATTGAGCTGGAGAGAGACACTGTGATATGGGGGGGGAGTGAAATGGAGGAAGACATTGAGCTGGAGGGAGACACTGATATGGGGGGGGGGGTGGAGTGAGCTGGAGGAAGACATTGAGCTGGAGGGAGACACTGTGATATGGGGGGGGGGAGTGAAATGGAGGAAGACATTGAGCTGGAGGGAGACACTGTGATACAGGGGGGGAGTGAGCTGGAGGAAGACATTGAGCTGGAGGGAGACACTGTGATACAGGGGGGGGAGTGAAATGGAGGAAGACATTGAGCTGGAGGGAGACACTGTGATACAGGGTGGGAGTGAGCTGGAGGAAGACATTGAGCTGGAGGGAGACACTGTGATATGGGTGGGGGAGTAAAATGGAGGGGGACACTGTACTATGGGGGACAGTGAGTTGGAGGGAGACACTGTGATACAAGGTGGGGTAATGAGCTAGAGGGGGGCAGTGTGATGCAGGGGGGGCATTGAGATGCAGGGGGGACATTGAGATGCAGGGGGGCAGTAGTGTGATGCAAGGGGGGGCAGCAGTGACGCAAGGCAGGGGCAGTAGTGTGATGCAAGGCAGGGGCAGTAGTGTGATGCAAGGGACATATAAGTGTGATGAAGGGACATGTTAGGGCTGTCTATTCGGATTACTTGTCATTTCCCTTTGGACCAATAAAGGAAAGAAGATACCCATTGCTTTTAACAAGTGCATAATACATAGACTAATTGTGTCAAGTTTTTTGGTCTGAAATCTAACACCTGAATACCTCCCCTCTAGAAATTCTGTGTCTGCAGTGAAGTCTGGACAGCGTTCTGCATCAAACATCACTGCATCTGGACTGCTGGTGGAGGTAAGGCTTATCTTTTTTTTTTTTTTCTTTTGCAAACGTTAAGTGTATCATGGTCTTGAAAGTGGGTACTTGATGTGTACGGGGAGGGGCGGCGGGTTGAAATTTTGCCTAGGGCGCCGAGAAACCTAGCACCGGCCCTGTGTGTCCCCCAAAAACACTTGTTACCTATAGTCTCTTTGTTCACCACCACCAAAAATCCATAAAATAAAAAAACATAGCATAAGGGTGCATTCAACTTGTGTTAACCACAACACAATGCAGCTCAATCTGAACATTTAAATAGAATCTCTTGTAGTAATTGCAAAAGTCAATCACAGGGACAAAACCATTAGAGATCATATGCTTGGTGGAGTAATATAGAGTTATGTTTTCAAACAGATTATCTCTATATTCTTGGTAAGCCTACAAAAACCTCATAGCACACTTCCTAGTTGAATTACTGTACTTCAGTAAACAGCATGATTCACCTGATGTTTATTCTCAAATCAATGATCAGCTCCTGAATTCTCTGGCCTAATGATCCTGTCTGCAGATTCCTGCTTATATTAGAATTGTCTCAGCTGAGGTGTCACAATGCTCCATAATTGTTTATTAACTTTTAAAAAAAGACTGTTATGTAAAAGGTACAAGTTGTACTAGGGGTTTCTATTTCTTTTGAGAGTTTGAACTTTGTGACACAGCAGAACTTTAACTTTATCTTAACTGTGCCTAGACAATGATTGTTGAAATATGCTTTTTTTGACTATGTGTAGTGCCATAGAATGTTATTATTGTCTTTCCTTTCCTGCAAAACTAAATGTTCTACTTCACTGCAACACAGGATTCTAAGTGAAGTAATGTTAGTTTTTATAAACTATCATCTCATTACCTGTACTTCATCCCTTCTGGATAAACAGAAAAAAAATCTTGAGAAAATAAAAATTGCATTGCTTCTTTAGTGCAAATAAGACAAGCTATAATATCATAGGCAGGGGCAAGACTCGACTCAGCAGCCTATTAGGGACATTTTAAAGGAAAAAAGATGCAGGTGGCCCAGTGACCCAGCCCAAGGTAGCCCACTTTAGAACCAGCCCAGCGGGCAGATGATCCCTGCCCCCAGCCCAGCCTGCCCTTTGGCACAGGATTCACAATAATCATAAGAAACTGTTTATGGTACTCTCATTTTAAAGCACTTTTTTAAACTAGACTAACGTGGTGAACACACTCCTATTAATAAAATTGTATTACTTATACATCTACAAGTATTATATTACTTATACAATACTTATGTCATTGCAAATATGTTATTGTCCACTATGGATTCTGTGTTTAATGAATGCTGGTTATATAGTACTATAACAATCTAGGAGAAATAATTTTGTAAGCCACCCAATACAGACCATCATTATGTAAATCTTTTCTTTCTCAAGAGTGCTGGCAATATTTTTTGACAGATACCTAAAATCCCCCTGTTGGTAATGGGTTATATACCTGTAATCTCCCTAAAACATCTATCTACAGTTCATCACAACTACCCATAGCATAGGCAAACCGAGTGGGGGGGGGGTTTGCCCCAGCTTCACATGGCTCTGTTTGAAAAGGGAGAGCTGCATGCCGCTAACAGTTATGCATGCAGCATTGCCCATGTATATTATAGGGATAGGAAGAGTTAAAGAGCAACCAAGCACTGTCTAATATTATAGCCATGCCCCCATGCATGCTGGTCATGCCCACTGGTGGCGTGCTGTGGAAACCCCCCTCTACAAATCCTGCGTTTGCCTCTGCATAGCAACCCGTAAGTTAACTCAAGCATACTATATTTACCAATTAAAATTAATTTATTAACAATCCAATAAATAAAAATTTATGAAATTAAATGTATGATTACTAATTAACTGTAAATCAGCATTTATTGTAAAATGCAAAATGACAGCATATTGTCAATATAATCATTACCAGCCTGTCTTAAGTAAGCCCTTCTTCTCAAGTTAGAAATCATATACTTTGGCTTTACTAAAAATATTTTTTGCTTTTGATAAACTAATACTTCACAATTTGTTTGCCCCTCAAACCTGTCACCTTAGACAGCTGCCTGAGCTTACCTAATTATGTGCACACCACTTAATTAAAACATGATTGTTAGCTAATAGAGCTGTCTAACAGGACTAATATGAATATTATAGGGCAAGAGAAACAATTTAGTTCTTTTAATATTTTACTTTATTTATGCAAAGTAACAGTGTAGCCAGCAGATCGCTCTCAAACATACTAAATAGATCTGAGAGGAAGAAGAGAGAGCTAGCAACTAAACTTACTTATCTGGAATCAATGTGATTGGCTCTTTCAATGATTAATAGACTAGAAACCATACTGTAACATTGCAAGCACAAGTATTATTATTTCAGAATGCAGCATGACAGTTAATAACAATAAAGTGGAAATCATCATATTCTTAGATGGGGAATATACATTTAATAACAGAATATGGACTTCCCATTTAGGCTTCAGCAACTTGTCATTATTCAACTTTCATTCACTTTAATAGTAATAGCAGTCCAGGGCAAATCTAACACTTTCAAGTTAAATGGAATCTCCCTTCTTGTGGAAATATTTTTATGTTATTGTCATATTTCTCCATATGTTTTATGTATATGTCAACAATATGTCTCTGATTTACATATTTAGTTGATCAAGGTTCAGCACAGTATACGTTACTTCGTGGATCAGAGATTGCAATAGGACACTTCTGAATTCAGAAAGATGTTACGTATTCTTAAAGCCAAGCTCTCAGGTTGGTGATTAGCATTGTAATTGTTTATTACAAAAGTTTCTTCTGTATATATACTGTATATATATGTGATGTCACATGCTCACTTTTGCTCAAACATGCCTAAAATTACAAAGCAGCACATAGATTTGTGGGGAAAGATAGTGGAGTCTGTGTAGGAGGAAAAGATTACACTGGCTGATGTGAGGAGTTGGACATTTGTGGTGATTAGGCAAACCAATGTGCCTTCATTTTCCAGAAACAAGATTTAATTTTGTGTGATAGGATTATTTAAAATAGATAAAAGGGTGGATAGGGCACGTTTTTCCTGTAAAAGGCCATGAATTGAGCACCACCTCTGAGGTCCCAGATATCGAGTGTTGTCACTCGTACATCTACATTGGGACACATTCTGCATTTTCCCCGGGCACTTCTGGGCCAAAGCTCAGGTCTCTGTGCACTCCATCTAATATAATGAAAGGCTCAAACACGAAAAGTGACATGTAATGAAGAGAGTACTGGTGTCCCCTTAAGCTCACAAATTTAAGGCTGAACCAAGTAATGTTTTAGGAGAAAAACGTAGTGCATAGTAATGGAGGCGATGGTCCTAGATTAGTAGAGGGAAGGACTTTGTCATGTGATATTTTATGGTTCTATGTAGTGTATTTTTCATATCCTCCACCAACCAGCAAAGCTAGAAGAAGACGGCTCTTATGGCAGTGTTTCCAAAGCCCATTAAATGGGGTTGCATGATGAAATGCACTTGGAAGGCAACTAAGTGCTTTTGCACATATGAAGAAGCGTTGCTGGTCTACATCTTACATCAGGTAATATACTACCCTATTCATCCTTGAAAGCTTCACTTTAAAAAAAAAATGTACTTGAGGAAATTTGTTTGTCCCATGATGCTCCAGGGCTCTTATACAGCAGATATTAAAATGAAGTGCTAATATATTACCATGAACTATACTGTAATTTAATGATTATCTAAATGGTGTTAAAAAGTAGTTAACAAGTTTCACTTCAGTTATTTGCCTATAGAGCATTGGAGCAATGTAAATATTTCACACACAGTAGCAATTTACGGGCTGGCTAGAACCAGATTGATGCAGAAAACCAGAAACCGCACTTCGACCAATTTAAAAAAAACAAAAGTAAAACATGAAGTAACAACATTCCCAATCTTCCCTCAATCTTATGATTTATTTGGAACATAAATGAGGCTATAGAGAAAAGATGAAAAGTTACATAGAGCAAACTGGAAAAATTTAAATTGATGAAAGGAGTGATTCTACAGTTGTCGTACGAAGTACTTTGAAGTGACATTTTTACTGAGATGAGCTGTTCGGATTCAGAGAAATCTGACAGATCTGAATTTTTGGGTTCTGGGTCAAACCAAAACATGATTAGGTTTTTTGTGCAAATTTCAGATCTGAAAACAAGGCAAAATATCATTTCTGGTGAAATGCCAGCTCACGCGAATCTTGGACCGATATTTTCTATATATAGTGGATAGGAGGTTTTCTGCAAATCTGTGCTAGGAAAATCGCCTGGACAGAGTGAAGATGCTATTTATATGGTAAAATATGTGATTTTACTGCAGTGTATTTAGAGATCAGTCTGCTAGAACTTTGTGCTGACAGCTATGAAAGACAGAAGAGTCTGCCTCTGAAATCTACAGAACAAGATGGCAGGGGTTAGGTACGATATGGCGACAATGAAAATGTCGCCATTCAAAACGGCAGCACCATACTGTCCACAATCAGAATATTGACACAGTTAAAATGTCGACATTCAGAATGGCAACATGTTCATTATGTTGACATTGTGATTGTAGGCAGGTTGTAATGTTGACATTCCCAATGTCGACTAATGGCATTAAATAAAATAAAAGTTAAAAAAACATTTTTATTTATTTTTTCCTCTGGTTTTGTCTCATGTTTGCCTTATGTTCTCTTGGCAGCTGTCCATCAAACCTATTAAAGGCTCAATTGGGTGTGGCTCACAACCCAACCCTTGCTAGATGTAAGCCCCTATACCTGGGAGGTGAGTGCATCTGATTTTAACTGCACTTTAATGGTGTTTAAAGCATATAGGTCAGTGTAGGACCTGCATATAATGAGGTGCCCTTGATGCTGGCATGCAGGCTTAAATGTTTTGATAAAAATATGAAATAAGGGCCTTATTATTGTGGTGTCACAAAGGCTATAGGTGTCTTAACAAAAGTTGTTTGGGTTGGGCTAAAAATATTTCTGCATGCAAGAGAAGCATTTATTTGGTCTTATGCCCAGGCATGACAATGCAGTTATCATGGGCATGATGTGGTACCACTAGTGACTGACTTAATTGAATAAATACCTCATTCTCCTCATTATCTTTTTCAAGGACAACCCATTGCAACATTTTCAGATCCACAATTATCCCTCTAATCCTGTTGCACAGTTGCAAGTTCCAATGCAGAATCCTTAAGTTCTATGTCCAAATCATCATCCTTACTACTCATCCTCACATTTCCAAAGGCATGTGGTCGACAGCTAGACATTCATTTAGGTGACATTCAGAAAGTCGACAACATTACATCGACAATTCAAATATCAACAGTAATTAAGGCTAAGAAAAGGGATGTTATTGTCGATCTAATAATACTGTTGTTGTCATTACCGTCTATATTATGGTGTCGACCATATAAATGTTGATCATGTAACTGTCAAACATATGTATCACACCCAGCAAGAAGTAGTAATAAGATGGAATTCAACACTCTATATGCTTCAGCAATTTTTCTTAAACCCTTTCAGCTATGGGGTGGCAGTTGTGAAGAGATCATTAGAAAATAAATTGCAAATTAATGTTAATGCTATGAATAGTAATGTAGGAACAAAAACAACTCAAAATCTTAAGATCTTACCCATTTTTCACAAATTTTTAATTAAATTCAGATCCAAAACCAAAACGCATGTGGATTTTTGGGCAAAACCAGCAACAAAATACAAAGTTGGTTTTAAAACCAAAATCAAAACACAGGGGTCTGCGCACATCTCTAGTTTTCACTATATGCATTGGCAGTTGGATCTGCAATCCCACAAAAGTAGGTGCATTAATTTTCCATTGGCAGTTAGCAATGTCAGTGTGAACCTATTCTGGATCAAAAAAACTCAGGCCGAATCTATCCTGATCTGTACCCAAATATGGATAAACCACAAAAATCATACATACTGTTTTGTTCTACATTGGGTCCTATATCTTGTGTAATGTTCTTATACCGCTAAAGAGTAGAAGCTCTGGGTTCTCAACATTTGTGTACTCTGGGGTATTTCTCAAATTTCTCTTTTTATAGTTGGGTATTGGTCAACAGCAGTCAGGACTCAAGCCATTTATGGATGCACAGACACTGTAATGCCAAGAAACACCCATAGGAGATCTATACCAGGTAGTTAATAGATGCCAGGGAGTATATTTACTAAACTGCAGATTTGAAATAGTGGAGATATTGCCTATAGCAACCAATCAGATTCTAACTATCATTTTGTATGATGTACTAAACAAACAATAGCTAGAATCTGATTGGCTGCTATCGGCAACATTGCCACTTTTTCAAACCCTCAGTTTAGTAAATATATCCCCAGGAGTGAAGTTATACTGGATAGTTACAATGTTACCAAGGAAATAAATGCATCATATACACAACAAAACACAAAACATGATTGCACCCACATGTGGCTCAACATACTGTATGTGCACAATTTTGCACATGTGAATAAAGACCAAGTAAATGAATTGCTCCAATCAAAAGCCTGCAAGAAGGAAGTAAACTTTGAACACCCCAATTAATAACAACGTTGATCAGTTTATAAATATTACTAATACAGAAACAGTAGCATCCATTAATAATGATAAAGAATAGTCTTGTGCAAGAAAATAATAAATAACTAAATTTATGAATGAATAATTCATTGACCTGTATGAAACAGGATGTGAGCATGTGTTATTTTTTATTATATATTCTGTATTGTTTTTTATTTCAAAGATAAGCAGTTTTCAAATTTAAAAACTATTTGTTAAACTATTAGTAGCCAGAGTTCCTAATGGATATAATGTGTAACATTTTAAAGAAAAGAAACAGAAATCACTTCATTGTTCTTTGTTGCCAGAGTTTAAAAAAGTGAGATAAAAAAAGTAAAAGTTGGTTCTATTTAGCAGTTTTTGCTTCTGCGTGCATTGAAATATGCACTGCTCTGCATAGGTCATGCTCTTTATAAATGCCCAGGTTCTACATATTCCTAAAAATGAAAGACTGGCTGCACTATATTAACTATTAGGTGTAACGTACCACGCCTCATGTCATTGTTCTATTCAACCCTTTAATTGTTGCCTACAGATAGTAGAGAACCAACATGAACCAAAATTCATGACAATGCTGCCAATAAATGCAATAGTTTCTGCAGTTTAGAAAACATTTTGATTGAGTGAAATGATTCTACAATGCCCTAACCCGTTTCCCAACGCTGTGGCACAAAGCATACACATCAGTGTAATTCAAGGAAGGATGCACCACTGCTACAAAGAGCCAGGTAATTCATTAGGAAAGAATGAGTAATGGTCTGTGTCACCTCCTGCCTGCATTATGCAACTATGTTATGGATGTTCTTTTCTTCCATCCAGCTTTTATAATGTGTGCATTCACCTGTGACCATGACCCTGTCCAGACCCTAGGTATAGTAGTTAGTATGTTTAGAGTAGCCTTGGAGGAAATATCTACAGGAATGGTAGAAAAGGATAATTTGGTCCACTAGAAGATGATTGGGATTATTTCTATTACTGTAATTAATGTCAGATAGTCTTTTATATATTAACTACAAACTATTTTTCAGCCACTGTACTATGGTATACTGTGTACTAGGCAAGTGCTTTTAGTAATACTTCTCACTATCACCATTCATCCAATAATAACAGAGGTCAGTGCAAGTAAGACAGGCATCAACAGTCCCAGTAGCCTCATAATGTTATAGAAATGTAAAGAGGCACTTAGAAAGTCATAACACTGTGTATAAGGTCACTGCTTAGAATATGTAACATATATATGGCACTTATCTTTGTGCTCTGCTTGGAAGCAATGGCCAGATCCATCAGGTCAACCCTAAAATCTCAGGTGTCAGCGTAGGCAACATCAACAATAAAATAGTTCTTTTCATGGATGACCTTATAGGAGTGGTTACCAACCCTGTAATCTCCATCCCAAACTTGGTTAAAGATATTTGAGAATCTCTCCAATTTCAAAATAGATTATTCGAAGTCTGTGGCGCTCCACGTCTCCTCTGCTTACAGACCTCAGGGTCTCTAATATGCATTCAACTTTATATGACACCTGAACCAGCTTAAATACTTAGGAGTGATCATCAATAAGGATATCTCTCAGCTTTATAGTGACAACTTCCAACCCCTTCTAAACGAAAAGTTGTAATGATATGAGAGAATTGCAAACAAGGGTTACTGCTGGATAGGGAGGACCCAAACTATTAAAATGCATGTCATGCCAATCAATCCTGTAACTCCCACAATCTCTCCCCATTCATATCCCACGCTGCTGGTTCCTAGACCTTCAGCACTTGATAATAGACTTTGTGTGGTGTGGGAAGAGACCTCGCTTTAAACATGACACTTTATATAGATGCAGACACCTAGGTGGACCCCAGGTCCCTCAATTTCCCAAATGCTTTGATGCTATTATTCTGGGAAGGATCCTGGAGTGGACAAGAGCAGACAAAGACAAACAGTGGGTAGTAATTGAGGAATACTCTCTGCAATGTGACAAGACATTGGCTGCGTAGATTACTGTCTGTTAGGCATCCAACAACTAGCCCTACCCTTGTTTGGTGAACTAAGCTACAAGCACAAATATATGTTTCCTCTCTGACACCGCTGTCTGCTAACCCCTTTTTCCTTCAGGATCACCTAACGGTGTCTTTAAATTGTGGTCTCATGCAGGCAACACACATGCAGGCCAATGTGGAGTACCTGAAACACATACCTGGTGCTATCGCTAGATAAAACACTTTCTGTCCTTAGGAGATACTCGTAGGGAGATAAACAGAGACCTCACAATGTTTCAATTGATGTGTTGGTCTTCAATCTGCTCCTCTCACGTACTCTCCAGCATTTACAAGTTACTTCTAGAGAAACTATTTAGTTCCAAATTCACAAGGTGGCCTAGGTAGAGAATACCACTGTCCTAACATTTTCCAGATGACCCAATCTTGATCAGTTAGTACAGCAGTAATAGAGACCAATTACAAAGTACTTTCCAGATAGTATCCATGTCATGATCATCTGTGGCATCTTTACCAGGGGACCCGTAACACATGGTGGGAATGTAATAATGGTCTGTGGACACCCCTCCTCATTTGCTGGGAACATATCAGAATCCGTCAGGTAATTTCCACTTCCAAACACATTCTGGGTGATGGGGTCCTTAGCAAGATAAATACACCACTGAGGCATGACAAAACACTGTTGAAGTACCTGAACTCTGTGGCTAAAGCCGTGATTCCGGTCGATTGGAGATCTCCATCCCCTCCAATGTTGAGAGCATGGTTTATGTGATTGGAATTTTCTTGAAGCATGGATGAACTTATATTTGAACACTATTACACTATCTGTGGTTATCGGCTGGAAATTACAGACATGGAGAAATATCCCTTAATGAATACTTCCCTGAAATTGGAAAGACTGAAAGTTGTTTCTAAAACAGGTGCACATATACTCCCAAGACCAGTAAGATATATTTACCAGGATACCATATACAAGGATACTAAAACGCTCCTAAACACTCCCAGCGTATATTATTCACCTTTCACCTTTATACACTTATATTTCGCTATTTTTATATTATTTTATCTAAGATAATAAAAGTTATGTTTTAATATCCTTGTATATGGTATCCTGTTAAATATATCCTACCGCTCTTGGGAGTATATGTGCACAAGTTCAGCTACTAAAGTTTAAAATGTGAAGACAGAAAGTATGTTGTATGCGTATTTGTACATTCCAGTGTGAGAAGATAGGAGTGTCGCCTATGGCAGCTTCAAAGAACTCCTGCTGTGAGATATACCCTGGCCTGGAATGGAGTTGTGACACCTGAATAAACTTTTAGCAACCGCACAGCATGTTGTCTGGCTCAAAGAGGCCATGTGCTGACGTAAGCTATATGTGATATAGACAAAAAGAATTCAGTTTTAAAAAATGCCACTTAAAATCAATAAAAGTAGTGATCAACCACATATTCCTCAATAGCATGAGGAAGGACAGCTCATATGTCAAGTTAAGAATTCTGCCCCACAGAGAAGTTAAGGAAATGAGTGTAAGCTATGAGAATACACTGTATTTAGGCATGTTTGGTATCAAAAGATGGACAGATTCATAAGGGATTTATTAATAATGAAATTGGGTCTGTGTGACTCTCCACAGAAAAGTTAGGTCACATAGTAGAAATCGGTAGTAAATCAGGCAACATGCAAATGGTGATTGAAAAGGTATCACAGACACAACCTCTATGGGCGGGGACAGGTGTGGAAGTGTCTTTAAAAAACTGAGATCAGTAACAACAAATTGTCAGACTTTTGGGAAAATCAATCCACGTTGATATGCTGTCCACCTTCCTTGCCATTTTCCCTTGCAATTCATGTAAGTGACACTCTGAATGTAACTCCTTTTATTTTAAACTGTTTTGCCTGTGTATGTTAATCTATTAATCCTTTATTAAATATTTTTTATATCCGAATGCCCTGTACTTTTGTATATTAAATCTATAATTTAATATGTGGCTTCCTTGATACTCTAACAAATCCATTAGCCTGTTAATATAGCTCGACCAAGTTAACCCTTTGAATGCCAGTGTGTGATTTGTTGATACATTTGATTAACAAGCTGGGCGTGCTTGTATTTACATTTGTGTAACAGTCTGGAGCTGTGAAGAGTTAACCCTTTGCTTGTTGGTGTGGGTCCTGCTAGTCTGTGAGCAGCTAGAAGCCTTGTGTGCCTGTGTGGGACAGTATATTGGGGTCCTATTGCCCGTATTCAAGAGGGTGGCAAACCTGAAGTGTGTGGGAGTGTGAGCGCTGTTTGGGTGATTCAACAGGTCTATAACCTGTGTGATAGGTAGAGAGACTGCGGGCTGGAATCGTGTGACCTCATATAGCAAACACCCCAAAGTCACAGCAGCTGGATGCATGTTCGTGTCAAATTGGTGGCATAGCGGTGGGATTATTTAATTTCTTAGAGTATTAAGTGCGTGGTTTAAGCAATTAACCCTTGCACTTATTAACTGATTGCAACCTTGCAAGGAATACAATAGTTTTACAAGGACAAAATTCATGGCTTATTATTAATTTTGAAGACATACGTGCAAAGCAGTTCCCTTCCCTTCTCTCTGTTTTTTCTTTTCTATCTTTTATTTTGCAAAGTAGCTGCAAGGATGGCAGCTGCTTATAAGAGAAAAGCCAAAGCAGTTTTAATTGCCCTGTGTGAGCAGCGAGGTTTCGACTGGACAGTGTCACATCAAGACTCGAAAGGAGATGATTAATCACCTCACCTGGGCACAGGAAGACCCGCATGATGCTTTCAGCCAGTATCGCATGTGGACTCTTATTCCGGGCTACAAGACGAGTCCTGTGGAACAGCTAGAATGTCTAGAGGCGAGCTTTGAAATTGCTCAAGAAGAGGTATATGCTTGGGGACAGATCCATAACCCATTTTGGCAAAACCAGTGTCGCAGCTGCAGAAAGGGACTGCCTGCAACGGCTTCTTTCATCAGCTGGAGAAGCAATAGCCCAGCCTATAGAGTTGGCCCAAGAGGAAAAGGTGCCCCAGTCAGCTACAGTCAATGTGGGATATGCTACAGAGATTTTGCATCCAGAGTTCCCGATTACTCTGCTGGGGAAAGCGGATGATGCTAGCAGCATACTACCAGAGGCTGCACAGAATTTGGTACTGGAGGAGGCTAATTTTAAAGAGGACATACTTGTTGAGAAGACTAATTCTGTGGGAGAAATGGAAGTGCCTGAAAATATTTCCCCAAATGTGTTAGTAGATACTGATCTTGAACGATTAATATCCCAATATATTCCCACAAATGTTGTTCCTGCTATCTCTAATGCTGTTGCACCATGTGACTCATCTCAGGTAGTATGTGATAATGCTGAACCTGGCAATGATGTGACTTTGTGTAAAGAACCTGAAATGCTCTGTGATCCTTTTGCATCTGGTAATTTGCTAGTGATATGTGAGGGCGAGAAGCGGATAGGTGCCAGTGTTAACTCTTGCAATTATGATGATTTATGTGAAGAACCTGAGGTACTAGGGGGTAATTTGGAAACCCCTAATAGTGAAATGTGTAATGATTTTAATGCCACCCATGTTACAGTATTAGAACCTGCTGAGAGTAATCATGTTTCTTCCCAGGCACCAGGATGTGACAAGGAAATGTTATCTTCTATTGTACCTGAAGTGAGTAAGGATGATAATGCAAAAAGTAGTATTGCGTTAGAATCTACACATGTTCTTCCACTGACATCTTTTCATGAGGTAGGGAAAGATGACCGTGTTACTGCAAACATTGGCATTGATTCTGGTGTAGATTTTATGCTTGCTAGAAATGGGACAGATGACAATGTGATTAATTCTGTTGTGTTAGAGAAAGGCAATGTTTCTACCCAGGTAATATGCTCAGAAGATAGGGCACAGGTTAAATGAGAGAGAGGACAGAGTGAAACTGTGTGTTCTGTACCTGAACCAGCTATACCCAGGGGTGTTGAGAATGTGGGGGAGACACATAGTCCTGACCAACAGGAAATAGCAAGTGATAGCATTTATTACATTGCTGCAGGGACCTGTAGTTCGAATGTTCACCACTCAGATCTACATCTGAGTTCTGACCATTCACCTGAATCTTCTGTAGAGACAGCGGGGTCAGTTGCTTCTCCCCACTCATTTAGTCAGCCGTCTAACGGCTTAGAGGAGGTAGATGAGGGGCCCATACTCCCTGTTATACTACACCCCCATATAGATGAGTCCAAGGGGGAGGGAAGTGTCCTGTCCAGAAGCTGCCCGGATAAGAATTACCTAGTGTGCAGAGGTTAGCACACAGCTATTGAAGGACCAGAAGTCCCAGCTGAATGAGATCTTTAACCCCTTCTTAACGCTTGTCACCAGAGAACCTATTGAGACCCAGCTAACAGCTATTCCAGTTGAACCAGGGGGAACCTGTGGGAGTTGGCCTTGGCAATGACCTGTCAGTCAATCCCCATGCCATCTCTTAAAAAGGGGAGGTGTCATGAACATGGAGAACTTACATTTATTTATAAGGGTTAACCCATCACATAATTGTGAGGAATAAGGGATAAATCATAACTGCAGTGTAAATTTGTTATATCAAATGAATCCATTGATAAGTTCAGCTACTAAAGTTTAAAATGTGAAGACAGAAAGTCTGTTGTATGCATATTTATACATTCCAGTGTAAGAAGATGGGAGTATCACCTATGGCTATTCATAGTAAGAATGTGCTCTATTTTCATCCACAAGGTATTGTATTGTGTTGTTCACACTTTTATTTAAAATTATACCATAGTATATTTTTCTATAAAATAACAGTTTCAGTTCAATAAATGTTCCGAATTGGCTTCTGCAGCACACAGTGTGTCATTGTGTGTTAGTACTGGGCAGAGGGTTTCCCGAATCTCCCCCTGGTGTATTTCAAGAACAACCCCAGAAGAAGAAAGTGGTGATTCGGGTGGAGGCACTGAAAACCATGTACAGAGGTGAGAAGCAACTAAATCACTCAATATATATATATATATATATACTCAATATATATACAATATATACAATATATATACAACACATAATACTGAAGAGCGTGTTGCATACATTATTGCCTTAAGGTGTATACTGTAATGGATTAATTTATACACGTAACTTGTAATGTGTTTCCATAGGCTATGTTCTCTAATTAGATATTGAAGCTCATTTCACATGCTATAATAATGAATAAATATGCCTATGTTAGAGCTCATTTGAGATGGTATTTTAAATCAATGTTGTACTAGTAAGGTACTGTTAATGAATAATCTGTATTGAGCTGTCACATATCTCATTGTAATTCAGAACATGAATAATATATGATCCCATCCTCTCACAAATCCCAAAGCATCAATTTATTAGCACATATATTGGCAAGGACAATGCTCTGATATACAGCCAAGCACTGGTATTCATCACCATCTTATCATCTACTCTGGACATTTTGGAGAAGACTTACTAATTCTATCTCAGCTGGAAACTACTGCATGGGAAATGTAACATGTCTCTGTAATGAAAATTGAACAAAAAAATGTGCTTTTTACTTACCTTTGAGGGTTTCATTCCAGTGTAAATAGCAGTAAATTTAACTCTTCTGTCCTTCAGTTCTTGTGTGATTCTTCCAATATGTTTATCTGTGAATGGAAATACTTTGTAGGTTTATGTGCTAAAAGAAACACTTTCAAAGAAAGTAAAAAAAAAAACAAGATATACATTTTAGCACATTGGATGAATCTGTTTATGGATTTTAAAGTAGTATTTCAGTAAAACTTTTCTGACTTCCAACAGTGCTTTAATCGCTACCTTTGCTTGTTTCTTTGGTGAAGATCTGTCTCAAAGGGGATCATCAGCAGTACTGCGCAATGACAGCTATATGGTCGGGCCTATAATAGGACAAACTGACACAGCTGTCTCAGCAATTTTATGCAGAAGCCAAATGTGAGAAATTCACTTTAAAAAGGCTGCCATTTATACTGCAAAGTGGTGGTGTCGTGTTGCTTTATTGGTAGATTTAATAAAGATTTCAAATGTAAAATATCATCCTAAAAAATATAATAATGTTACCACACTGATCCACATTTGTATGGTTGTTTATACAAAGAATAAGGAGGATACCACATTAGGCCTCTGACAAATGTCAAGGCGTTTGTGGCGCTTTGTGATGTAGTGCTTTAAATTATGGTGTAATAGCTCAGACAACTAGAGTTCATTTAACCCTCTGACAAATGCTCTTCCTGTATGCACTGGCATTCAATGTGAATGAGGAGCTGCTCGTAGCCTTGCCTTGAGTCCAAAGACCTCCTCGTATTCATGTTTATGTACCTCAGTGTGATGTACCACAAATCCATTATTGTTATTGGCGTCTATGTGCACAAGGCATTAGAAGGCACTTCAGGCAGTAAAATCTTTGCTCTGATAAAGCTTTTTAAATTGTAATTTGAATAAGTCCCGTAAATTAAAATATATTTGAGATTTTTAATATATTTTATAAAAAGTTAAAAGTAGGCAGTAAGAAATTTGTTTCATATAGAAGGTATTTTGCCACAATTTTGCAGCATCAGTTTGACAGGAGCCTCCTATCACTACTCTGTGCTGATGTTACATTTTAGACACCAGGGGGTAAATGTATGAAGCTCCGGGTTCTTCAACACCCGCTGCCTTTACAAGTCAGCGCCGCTTTAAATTTAAGCGCTGAAGACGCCGAACTCGCGGGTGTTGAAGAACCCAGAGCTTCATACATTTACCCCCAGATTTGGCTACACATTGGTCTAACTCCTCCCAATTCAAACTTACCAGCACATGGATATACAGAAGTTGGTTGAGCTGAAACAATCTGTGCTGCTTTTACAGCTCTATTTCTTATAGAGCGAAAAATCCTATCACTAGCACAAACAGGGCTTTGCCCTAAATATCAAGGGGTCACTGCAGGCGACCACAGTCCTGTCGCCGGCAGAATCCCCCACCAACTGTAAAATTTGTCAGGTCAACCTGACATCTCAACAGGAGCCTTAGTATAGCCACAATCCTTCTTCTGATATCTGAGTATAACTGCAAGATTTCAATAATAAATGACGTGCGATCATATCCTGTAAAATACTACACTATTTGGTGCCCTTTTTCCTTCTCTTTTTAATATATATATATATATAAATATATATATATATATATATATATATATATATATATATATATATATATATATATCTATAATATAAATGTCTAGTGGCGTGTGTTAGTCACCTGCTGGGCGGAGTTATACACTGACCTACTAAATTCTTAGTGTGTGTGGAAAAAAAAATTCAGAAAGGGCTGAAATTTGGTATACTAAGATGTTTTTAATTTGTTAATTTAATTTGTTAATTGTTAAAAGTGTTTATAAAGATTTAAAAAAATATATATATATTTCTTGAAGGAGAAGTGACAGTTGGGAGTGGTTGGTGGTTGCCGGGGGTGACAGTGGGGAGTGGTTGGTGGTTGCCGGGGGTGACAGTGGGGAGTGGTTGGTGGTTGAGGCCTGGGCTATGGCCCAAATGCATGACAAGAACCTTTTTAACACCTTAAGTAACTTGATTTGACTAGAATGCATGAGTATCATGCACGGGTTAACTTGTATATGATATATATATATATATATTTATATATATATATTTAAAAATACAAGATACAGCAATTGGCGCTTGTAACAAATCACCAATAGTCCAGTATAAAGTCTATATTCTTTTCAGTAGACACTTCCCATGTGCCGGCGGCTGCCAATCCTCTTTACCAAGCGGTGTAGCATGGAAATAACCTATAAAAGAAAAATGGAGGAGGAGGCGCACAATAATGTAGTATATTGATATAGTATTGGGATCACACAAGAACCCACAGTAGGACCGGAAACACCAGTGGAGAGGAAACCAGGAAACAAAAACTGTAATATAACATCCAATGTGTAGATGTAGAATACAAGTTACAGCTTATTCTCAAACAGAGTCACAGTGGGTGAACTCGCAGAATTTCCATATATTAAACACCCAGGACACACTTATGCAGATGTATGCGTACCAGTTAGCAAAACTTTTAAGCTTTGTGTACGTAGATATCCTTCATCTGGTCACAAACGGGTCACACGACTGGATACATAACTGTCAGCTTCGACTAACACTAATCAGTGTCCTCTTTCCATTAGGATGTCACTTTGCAAAGAGAATGCGATTAAACGGGTTGCACTGATAACTGTTATGTCTCCGCCGACTGATCGATGACGGAATCCGGGTTCTACATCTACACATTGGATGTTATATTACAGTTTTTGTTTCCTGGTTTCCTCTCCACTGGTGTTTCCGGTCCTATTGTGGGTTCTTGTGTGATCCCAATACTATATCAATATACTACACTATTGTGCGCCTCCTCCTCCATTTTTCTTATATATATATAACAAAATAAATATAAATATACTTTTCCTTTTGCATCAAATAATTGTATCCATCACACAATGTTTAGTTGTACTCTGAATAGCATATTTTGAATTGCAGCTACATGAATCTATGAATTACTGCCAGAACTGCAAAAGCAAACATAATTATTGCTGGAATTTATTGATGTCATACAGCTTAGGAATTATGTACATGCGTTCGAACCTAATGTGAATACTATATATGTTGTTGAACTTTGACTAGTTAAAAATATAACATTGCATTACGAGTCAGTAGATCTAATTCACTGTATATCAGTTCTATTTCTGTTCTCTTCTTGATAACACTGTGTAAAAATACAGTTACAATCCAAAAATATGTGTCCTTCTCATTAAACCGTTCTGATGCCCTTAGAGACAATGATACATTATTTAGCATTGCATGGAAAAAAGTGACAACTGTAGCTATAGCTACCAATAACTGACCTTTTCAGCAAGGAACAAGCCTATTTAAAACCTTACCAACATGTTGTCATTTGTACACAGCTAAGGACAATTATATGTCTCAGTTTATGTGGCGTATATATACATTAATTTGCATATGAAAAGATTCACATTGACATTATAATTTGCACTTATTAATAGATTATTATTCATAGTTGCCTACTCTCCCGGAATGTCTGGGAGACACCCGAATTTCTGGCAGAGTAGGCAATTCTCCCGGATCCCAGCCAGCTCTGTTAAATTAAATGGAGGGGGCGGGGCTTAGTGATGCCGGGCATGTGTCATCGTGGCCCCATCCCTGTTTTTATTAATTCAAAATATCAAATCGAACTCATGACCCCAGTGCTGTGAGGCAGAAGTGCTAACCACTAAGCCTCCATGCTGCCCCCATAGGATTCCATGGGAACTGATAATTTTTGTGATTTAGCAAGTTCTGAAAATCAAACATTTTCAGAACTTGTGCCTGATGTCTAACGCCACTGAAGTCTATGGGGAGAGCATTGCTTGAGAGGGATCTTCAGATCTCTCACTGCAACTTGTTTGCTCTCCTCTCCGGTTACTATCACAAAGGTAGCCACTTCGTGATAGTGACCATAGAGGAGGTAGGAGACAGGTAAATTGTAGTGTTCACCAGAACAGCCGTTTGTCGTGACTGCTGTTCCGGCCTAACCCTTTTAATAAATGCTCACGACCTTTCATTCCTTACCATTGCGTTAAGGAATGAAAATGATCAAGCCAAAAAACGGTAATTGTTAAATATGCCCCACAGCAACAGAACAGTATCACCCCTTGGCTACATTATCATGGAAAAATGGTGGAAAGCTTGAATGACTTCACCAAGCAACAATTGTTAGATTTGGCGCCTCACAGATGAGAGAGCTATTGTTTTATACAGCCATGCACAACATATGTTCTGTTCACAATAATATGTTTCATAGAATGTCAGCTGAAAGAGAAACAAATAGATACATGGGATGAATGAGTATAGTACTTTATCTGAATGAAGTAAAGTTTGTTATGCACAGTCTCAACCTCTTTGTTCTGAAGACCATTACATGTTTTTTTTATGAACTCTCATTTAAGTATTTGGTTTGCTTACCATTTTCTGCAAAGGCAGTTGCAGCAGATATTTGGCTGGACCTGCATAGAGGAAAAATATGTATTTCAACATAACAATTGTAAATTGTATGTTTTAAAACATTTTATTACATGCATCTACAAATAAATTAAGCAAAAAAACAATAAATAAACATAAATAGAGAAAATGTAAGAAATATAATTAGTTATTTGAAATGTTTTACCACCTCATAGCATAGTGCCCTTATTTATTGTAAAATAGGAATAAAGCTTTCAAGCGTATAGTGTAGCTTAAATCAATTGCACAGTTCATTTTGTTTTATATGTTTTCTCATCTACTGATGGCGAAACATATTTTTTAATAAACATTGTACAAGAAAAACTATGTGCTACACTGTATAAGTATAGGTACAATCAGGACCAGGGCCGGATTAACCATAGGGCTAACTGTCCAGGGGCATATGGCATCCAGGGGGCCCTTGAAAGTGCTCAGCAGCAGTATTGAACGGGCGGGAGCGCCCCCGGCGCGATCAGTGCTGCTGAGCACTTTCACTGCTGTCCTTCTCCGGCGCGCTGTAGTCTCCTTACTGAGGAGATCTCGTGAGTCTCACTCTCACGAGATCTCCTCAGTAAAGAGCGTACAGCGCACCGGAGAAGGAGGTAAGTGCCGGGGGGGGGGGGGGCTCGGATCATGGGGGGGGCGGGTAGCTTGGATCACGGGGGGGGAGGGCCCTCACGGGGGAATGGAGGCCCCCTTAGCCCAGGGGCCTCCATTCTCTTAATCCGGCCCCGATCAGTACAGTTCCTCCATGAAGTTGAGGTGAGAAACTGCTTACATTCCCTTCTCATTAGCTGCTGTCACTGGATTATATGATAAATGATTGAAGGAAGAAGCTTTGTGTGAAACATCAATCGTCTGTGCTTTATCCTGAATTCACTGGTATGGGAAGCAAGGAAGTGCCAGGGAGGGGAAGAGTTAAAAGTGCCACTTCAAATGGCATCAGGATTTGGGATAATGCTGAGGATAATGTCAGGACCATTTTAATAAAAAGGCAATTGCCCTGAGCCCGTCAGGACAGAGACCCACCATTACTGATAATATAGTCTGGATTACAGAGATTCTGTCTCAGCCTCCTAGTGTCCTTGGACACATTTTAACCTTAGCCATAGTCCAAACATTAAACCAAAGCTAAACATACACCTGGCTCAAGCTGTTGAGGTTTTTACAGCACCTCAAATTATACAAAATATAAAATGCCCTCACACATATTAATTTGTATCAGTGGAATCATTTTTGCTCTCAAGCAAACAGGATATATTCTTCTTTTGGGATACAGTCACAAGTCACCCGTGGAACCGCTAATATCTAACTTCTTAAAGCATAATGTGCATAGCCTATACATTATATATGAGAAGAAATACTCCCTTACTGTAAAAATACTAAGGATATTTTAATAAATCAATTAGTTATGTGACCATTTAAATACAGGTCACATATTTTCGTGGTAACTTTTAATATCAGTAATAATTTACAGTAAGAGGTACATTATTCTTTAACATGCATGCATTTCCTAATGAATACTCCAATGATGACCTCCGAATATACAGATTATTAGCACTAATATCAGAACTAACCATACATACAGATATTATTTCCAGGAGTATATACATATATTAGCATCACTTGTTTAATAGAAGGATACAGAAGAATCTAAAGCGTCCATCTACAATATAGATGCACCAGACCACAAATCTAGTCCCTGGGGTCTAACACGCAACGTTGGGCTCCATCTGCAAAGTGGGGGCCTCTATTGGGTGGGCCAGAATTACATGCAGGCCTCTAGTTGGTGGGCCAGCATTACATGGGGGCCTCTAGTTGGTGGGCCAGCATTACATGGGGGCCTCTAGTTGGTGGGCCAGCATTACAGAGTTCCGCTCGCCTCTGAACCCCCGACAGTGGCTGTAATTCCTTTACACAGGTCATGGAACTCCATTGTGACTTCTAATATCATCATAACTATATCAGTACAATATATGTTATGCCTTATAAAACATTGGGATTTTAAAATACTTGAAATATAAGTAAAATTTTACCAAAAAAATAAGTGTAAGTGATGTGAGAAAATAAATATGGAAAATATAATTTATGTACTGAAACTATATATATAGAGTCTGGTGCTGACTAAACCTTTCTGATTGTATTGAGGTTTGGAGAGTAACAGTGAAGATGTAACACCGACGTGTCTGCAAAGCAATATGTACAATGGTTTCGATATTGACTACTTTACAGGTTGCTTTGCAGGTTTTCTCGATTAGGAGTAGGTGCAATGTACACTTCTGAGGCCAAGTAAAGCGCGATAATAATTCTTACGGCGACAGTTTTCTATAACAGCTTTTGTGTGTTTCTCCAGTGACAAGTATCTCCCTTTACACTTACCTGACCAACAATGTTTGCAGTTCTCTCCCCTATTAGCCTGTTGCCTCAGGAAAGAGCAGCAGCCATGAGTAGGACAGGTACACTGGCAGAACAAATGGCTTGTAACATTGATGAATTATCAGCAGATTGATATGTACTGTACCTTGGTATAGACTTCAGTCTTATTATAATTAGGTTTGGTTCAGTGTCATCCAGTTCCAAGAAAGATACATTTAAATTGTCAATATTGATTATATTCCAATTAGCTTGTTTTTTAAGGTAACCAGGCAAATTATCAATTGTCTTCTTCTCCACAGCAGGCACAACTAGGGAGGCTGGGAAGGAATCCAGAATATCCTGGAATAGATGCAAAGGAATACATGAAAGCTCTAACTGGTATGTGACAACTCCTATGAAAGTTCATGTTTCATGGCTGAAAGATTTATTTTACACATGATAAATGGCTAAAGTATTCATTTGGTGGTTCAGAAATTATGTGCAGCAAATTTCAGATAAAGGTCAGCTGTCAAACACTGAAAGGCACAAGTGCAAGTGTTTTAAATTATGCATGACAAGCAAACACACTGGTGAAGATTATTCATTCAGTTTTGAAAGTGATTATGCAGTTTTCAGGCTATAATAATCAGCTGTTCTACACTAATGAAAAAAAAAATGTACTGCCCATCGCCAAGAAAAGTTAATTTAAAAAACATATTTATCTTGACCAATCCAGCACTGATCCAGTGTTGTACAGTCAAATGGATTTGAGGGTCTGCAGAGCCCTGTTTCCATGCTTGTCACATTATATGGGAAAGTTTCACTTTTAATATATTATATTACAATCTATTAGAGAGGCAGGAAATCTGCAGTAAAAATCAGATCTACAAACCCAACCCTAATTCCATGCAGGCTAGAGCAGAAAGTTCAGTGGCATACAATGTCTGTACACTGCTCAGTCACCAGCCTGATTGGTAAGCAGGAATAAAAACAAGTAACCAATGTGGTGTGTGAAGGGACAGAGTTCTGTTAATATATCTGGATACTAGGGATGAGCGCACTCGGATGAAATCCGAGCCCACCCGAACGTTGCGGATCCGAGTCGGATCCGAGACAGATCCGGGTATTGGCGCCAAATTCAAAAGTGAAACTGAGGCTCTGACTCATAATCCCGTTGTCGGATCTCGCGATACTCGGATCCTATAAATTCCCCGCTAGTCGCCGCCATCTTCACTCGGGCATTGATCAGGGTAGAGGGAGGGTGTGTTAGGTGGTCCTCTGTGCTGTTTAGTTCTGTGCTGTTTAGTTCTGTGCTGTTTAGTTCTGTGCTGTTTAGTTCTGTGCTGTTTAGTTCTGTGCTGTGCTGTGCTGTGCTGTGCTGTGTTCTGCAGTATCAGTCCAGTGGTGCTGTGTGCTGTGCTCTGTCCTTCTGAGGTCAGTGGTGCTGCTGGGTCCTGTGCTGTGTCCTGTTCAGTCCAGTGGTGCTGTGTCCTGTGCTCTGTGCTTCTAAGGGCATAGTTATTTCCCCAATATTCCCCTCTGTTTAAAAAAATAAAAAAAAGTTTTTTTAAAAAATACCAAAAACTACTTATATAAATATTTTTTAATTACCACAAAATTTGCACAACCAATCCTGCAGTATAAGCCCATTGGTACTGCAATATTACCAAGTTCACACATTCAGCAGTAAAAGTCCAGTGGTACTGCAATATTACAAAGTTTACACATTCTGCAGTATCAGTCCAGTGGTGCTGTGTCCTGTGCTCTGTCCTGCTGAGTTCCGTAGTGCTGCTGGGTCCTGTGCCGTGTCCTGTTCAGTCCAGTGGTGCTGTGTCCTGTGCTCTGTGCTTCTAAGGGCATAGTTATTTCCCCATTATTCCCAAGTTTTTAAAAAATAAAAAAAAAGTAAAAAAAAAAAAAAAATTAAAAAAAAAAAAAAATATATAATAATTATAACCAAATTTGCAAAACCAATCCAGCATTATAAGTCCATTGGTACTGCAATATTACCAAGTTCACACATTCTGCAGTATCAGTCCAGTGGTGCTGTGTCCTGTGCTCTGTCCTGCTGAGTTCCGTAGTGCTGCTGGGTCCTGTGCCGTGTCCTGTTCAGTCCAGTGGTGCTGTGTCCTGTGCTCTGTGCTTCTAAGGGCATAGTTATTTCCCCATTATTCCCAAGTTTTTAAAAAATAAAAAAAAAGTAAAAAAAAATAAAAAAATTAAAAAAAAAAAAAAATATATAATAATTATAACCAAATTTGCAAAACCAATCCAGCATTATAAGTCCATTGGTACTGCAATATTACCAAGTTCACACATTCTGCAGTATCTTGTGCTACATATAATGGAGACCAAAAATTTGGAGGATAAAGTAGGGAAAGATCAAGACCCACTTCCTCCTAATGCTGAAGCTGCTGCCACTAGTCATGACATAGACGATGAAATGCCATCAACGTCGTCTTCCAAGCCCAATGCCCAATCTCGTAGTACCGGGCATGTAAAATCCAAAAAGCCCAAGTTAAGAAAAAGTAGCAAAAAGAGAAACTTAAAATCATCTGAGGAGAAACGTAAAGTTGCCAATATGCCATTTACGACACGGAGTGGCAAGGAACGGCTTAGGCCCTGGCCCGTGTTCATGACTAGTGGTTCAGCTTCACCCACGGATCTTAGCCCTCCTCCTCCTCCCCCCCCCTACAAAAAATTGAAGAGAGTTATGCTGTCAGCAACAAAACAGCAAACAACTCTGCCTTCTAAAGAGAAATTATCACAAATCCCCAAGGCGTGTCCAAGGGTGTTGGTGGTTGTCAAGCCTGACCTTCCCATCACTGTACGGGAAGAGGTGACTCGGGAGGAGGCTATTGATGATGTAGCTGGCGCTGTGGAGGAACTTGATGATGAGGATGGTGATGTGGTTATTGTAAATGAGGCACCAGGGGGGGAAACAGCTGATGTCCATGGGATGAAAAAGCCCATCGTCATGCCTGGTCAGAAGACCAAAAAATGCACCTCTTCGGTCTGGAGTTATTTTTATCCAAATCCAGACAACCAATGTATGGCAATATGTAGCTTATGTAAAGCTCAAATAAGCAGGGGTAAGGATCTTGCCCACCTAGGAACATCCTCCCTTATACGTCACCTGAATAACCTTCATAGTTCAGTGGTTAGTTCAGGAACTGGGGCTAGGACCCTCATCGGTACAGGGACACCTAAATCCCGTGGTCCAGTTGGATACACACCAGCAACACCCTCCTCGTCAACTTCCTCCACAATCTCCATCAGATTCAGTCCTGCAGCCCAAGTCAGCAGCCAGACTGAGTCCTCCTCAATACGGGATTCATCCGAGGAATCCTGCAGCGGTACGCCTACTACTGCCACTGCTGCTGTTGCTGCTGTTAGTCGGTCATCTTCCCAGAGGGGAAGTCGTAAGACCGCTAAGTCTTTCACAAAACAATTGACCGTCCAACAGTCGTTTGCCATGACCACCAAATACGATAGTAGTCACCCTATTGCAAAGCGTATAACTGCGGCTGTAACTGCAATGTTGGTGTTAGACGTGCGCCCGGTGTCCGCCATCAGTGGAGTGGGATTTAGAGGGTTGATGGAGGTATTGTGTCCCCGGTACCAAATCCCCTCGAGATTCCACTTCACTAGGCAGGCGATACCAAAAATGTACAGAGAAGTACGATCAAGTGTCCTCAGTGCTCTTAAAAATGCGGTTGTACCCACTGTCCACTTAACCACGGACATGTGGACAAGTGGTTCTGGGCAAACGAAGGACTATATGACTGTGACAGCCCACTGGGTAGATGCATCCCCTTCCGCAGCAACAGCAACAGCTGCATCAGTAGCAGCATCTACAAAATGGCTGCTCATGCAAAGGCAGGCAACATTGTGCATTACAGGCTTTAATAAGAGGCACAACGCTGACAACATATTAGAGAAAATGAGGGAAATTATCTCCCAGTGGCTTACCCCACTTAGACTCTCATGGGGATTTGTGGTGTCAGACAATGCCAGTAACATTGTGCGGGCATTAAATATGGGCAATTTCCAGCACGTCCCATGTTTTGCCCACACCATTAATTTGGTGGTGCAGCATTACCTCAAGAGTGACAGGGGTGTGCAGGAGATGCTTGCGGTGGCGCGCAAAATTGCTGGACACTTTCGGCATTCAGCCAGTGCCTACCGCAGACTAGAGGCACATCAAAAAAGCATGAACCTGCCCTGCCATCACCTCAAACAAGAGGTTGTGACGCGCTGGAACTCCACCCTCTATATGCTGCAGAGGATGGAGGAGCAGCAAAAGGCCATTCAGGCCTACACAGCCACCTACGACATAGGCAAAGGAGTGGGGATGCGCCTCAGTCAAGCGCAGTGGAGACTGATTTCCGTGTTGTGCAAGGTTCTGCAGCCATTTGAACTTGCCACACGAGAAGTCAGTTCCGACACTGCCAGCTTGAGTCAGGTCATTCCCCTGATCAGGCTGTTGCAGAAGCAGCTGGAGAAAGTGAGGGAGGAGCTGGTAAGCCATTGCGATTACACCAAGCATGTAGCTCTTGTGGATGTAGCCCTTCGTACGCTTTGCCAGGATCCGAGGGTGGTCACTCTTTTAAAGTCAGAGGAATACATTCTGGCCACCGTGCTCGATCCTCGGTTTAAAGCGTATGTTGTGTCTCTGTTTCCGGCGGACACAAGTCTACAGCGGTGCAAAGACCTGCTGGTCAGGAGATTGTCCTCTGAAGAGGACCGTGACATGCCAACAGCTCCACCCTCATTTTCTTCCACATCTATGGCTGCGAGGAAAAAGCTCAGTTTTCCCAAAAGAGGCACTGGCGGGGATGCTGATAACATCTGGTCCGGACTGAAGGACCTGCCAACCATTGCAGACATGTCTACTCTCGCTGCATTGGATGCTGTCACAATAGAAAAAATTGTGGATGATTACTTTGCTGACACCATCCAAGTAGACATGTCAGACAGTCCATATTGTTACTGGCAGGAAAAAAAGGCAGTTTGGAAGCCCCTGTACAAACTGGCTCTATTTTACCTGAGTTGTCCCCCCTCCAGTGTGTACTCGGAAAGAGTTTTTAGTGCAGCGGGGAACCTGGTCAGTGAGCGGCGAAGGAGGTTGCTTCCTCACAATGTTGAAAAAATGATGTTTATAAAAATGAATAATCAATTCCTCAATGAAGTACAGCACTGCCCTCCAGATACTACAGAGGGACCTGTGGTTGTGGAGTCCAGCGGGGACGAATTGATAATGTGTGATGAGGAGGAAGTACACACTGTAGGGGGAGAGGAATCAGAGGTTGAGGATGAGGACGACATCTTGCCTCAGTAGAGCCTGTTTAGTCTGTACAGGGAGAGATGAATAGCTTTTTTGGTGTGGGGGCCCAAACAAACCAATCATTTCAGCCAAAGTTGTTTGGTAGGCCCTGTCGCTGAAATGATTGGTTTGTTAAAGTGTGCATGTCCTATTTCAACAACATAAGGGTGGGTGTGAGGGCCCAAGGACAATTCCATCTTGGAACTTTTTTTTTTGCATTATATGACCAAGCAACAGTCGTTTGCCATGTTCAAAAAGTAAAACCAAATGTAAAAAAATTCAAGAAATTAAACCAAAAGTAAAATGCCGTGTCATAATTTAAAACAAGAGGTATTGACGTGCTCTAAAACTACTGTATTGTTGTTTATATTTTATAAACACTACACTTGAAAGCTTGAGTCTTTCAATAGAAAAGTAACTGTCCATTGCACGAATATTTGCAACAGGGACAATTTTAGGGTTAAGAAAGTCAACTAATAATAACACTTCGACGCTGTGTGTCTTTATAAACACTACACTTGGAAGTTGGAGGAGGTATTGTGGCCCCGGCACCAAATTTACTACCGGGGCCACTCCACTGTGCAGTCCATATTTAGGTGTATCAGATATTAAACAACGGTGACAGTTGATGCCCAATTTTTTAATTATATTGTGGCCTCGGTACCAAATTGTGTACCGGGGCCACCCCACTACGCAGTCAAGATACTTGTTTGGTGGAATTCAGACCAGTTGAGGGTTTTATTATTATATTGTGTGGACCACTCTATCTATACCACACTACAACTCTATACCACTCTATTTCCTACTTTAATTCTATTTCATACTTTAATTCTATTTCCTACTTTAATTCTATTACTAATTAATTACCATAAAGAGGAACAAAATAAACCAATTTTAGCAAAAGTATAATATGACTTAGACTTACAAACACTACACTTTAAAGATCGTGCCTTTAAATGAAAAAGTCAGTCTTCATTGCACGACTATGTGCAACAGGGACATTTTTTTGGGTTTACAAAGTCAAACAATAACACTTCGACCCTGTCTGTCTGGGGTCTCTCAATGACGAATTGTCTGTACCATGTTTGGAGGAGGTATTGTGGCCCCGGTATCAAATTGGGTACCGGGGCCACCCCACTATGCAGTCCAGATACTTGTTTGGTGGAATTCAGACACGTGGAGGGTTTTTTAATTATATTGTGGCCTCGGTACCAAATTGTGTACCGGGGCCACCACACTACGCAGTCAAGATACTTGTTTGGTGGAATTCAGACCAGTTGAGGGTTTTATTATTATATTTTGTGGACCACTCTATCTATACCACACTACAACTCTATACCACTCTATTTCCTACTTTAATTCTATTTCATACTTTAATTCTATTTCCTACTTTAATTCTATTACTAATTAATTACCATAAAGAGGAACAAAATAAACCAATTTTAGCAAAAGTATAATATGACTTAGACTTACAAACACTACACTTTAAAGATCGTGCCTTTAAATGAAAAAGTCAGTCTTCATTGCACGACTATGTGCAACAGGGACATTTTTTTGGGTTTACTAAGTCAAACAATAACACTTCGACCCTGTCTGTCTGGGGTCTCTCAATGACGAATTGTCTGTACCATGTTTGGAGGAGGTATTGTGGCCCCGGTATCAAATTGGGTACCGGGGCCACCCCACTATGCAGTCCAGATACTTGTTTGGTGGAATTCAGACACGTGGAGGGTTTTTTAATTATATTGTGGCCTCGGTACCAAATTGTGTACCGGGGCCACCACACTACGCAGTCAAGATAAATAGATGCGTATCATAGATAAAGTACATTCAGTGGTGTGGGGCAAATTGAAAAATATTCAAAATGCACTGACATTATCAAAAACAAGAGGTTGTCACACGCTAAAACTCCAACATGTATATGATGGAGAGGATGGAGGAGCAGCCGTATGTGTAGTGTAATGCAGATCTGTTGAAGGTTTTTTATATATTTTATTGTGGTGCCCAGTGCCCACTCCTCTACGCAGTCCAGGTACAATTATTGGTGCGAATCATAAAAGTTCAGGGTTTTTAAGATATTGTGGTGACCCACTCCTCTACGCAGTCCAGGTACATTTATTGGTGCGAATCATAAAAGTTCAGGGTTTTTAAGATATTGTGGTGACCCACTCCTCTACGCAGTCCAGGTACAATTATTGGTGCGAATCATAAAAGTTCAGGGTTTTTAAGATATTGTGGTGACCCACTCCTCTACGCAGTCCAGGTACAATTATTGGTGCGAATCATAAAAGTTCAGGGTTTTTAATATATATTGTGGTGACCCACTCCTCTACGCAGTCCAGGTACAATTATTGGTGCGAATCATAAAAGTTCAGGGTTTTTAAGATATTGTGGTGACCCACTCCTCTACGCAGTCCAGGTACATTTATTGGTGCGAATCATAAAAGTTCAGGGTTTTTAAGATATTGTGGTGACCCACTCCTCTACGCAGTCCAGGTACAATTATTGGTGCGAATCATAAAAGTTCAGGGTTTTTAAGATATTGTGGTGACCCACTCCTCTACGCAGTCCAGGTACAATTATTGGTGCGAATCATAAAAGTTCAGGGTTTTTAATATATATTGTGGTGACCCACTCCTCTACGCAGTCCAGGTACAATTATTGGTGCGAATCATAAAAGTTCAGGGTTTTTAAGATATTGTGGTGACCCACTCCTCTACGCAGTCCAGGTACAATTATTGGTGCGAATCATAAAAGTTCAGGGTTTTTAAGATATTGTGGTGACCCACTCCTCTACGCAGTCCAGGTACAATTATTGGTGCGAATCATAAAAGTTCAGGGTTTTTAAGATATTGTGGTGACCCACTCCTCTACGCAGTCCAGGTACAATTATTGGTGCGAATCATAAAAGTTCAGGGTTTTTAAGATATTGTGGTGACCCACTCCTCTACGCAGTCCAGGTACATTTATTGGTGCGAATCATAAAAGTTCAGGGTTTTTAAGATATTGTGGTGACCCACTCCTCTACGCAGTCCAGGTACAATTATTGGTGCGAATCATAAAATTTCAGGGTTTTTAATATATTGTGGTGACCCACTCCTCTACGCAGTCCAGGTACAATTATTGGTGCGAATCATAAAAGTTCAGGGTTTTTAAGATATTGTGGTGACCCACTCCTCTACGCAGTCCAGGTACAATTATTGGTGCGAATCATAAAAGTTCAGGGTTTTTAATATATATTGTGGTGACCCACTCCTCTACGCAGTCCAGGTACAATTATTGGTGCGAATCATAAAAGTTCAGGGTTTATAATATATTGTGGTGACCCACTCCTCTACGCAGTCCAGAAAGATACCTTGTTGCAACGTTTTGGACTAATAACTATATTGTGAGGTGTTCAGAATACACTGTAAATTAGTGGAAATGCTTGTTATTGAATGTTATTGAGGTTAATAATAGCCTAGGAGTGAAAATAAGCCCAAAAACTTGATTTTTAAACTTTTTATGTTTTTTTCAAAAAAAATCCGAATCCAATACCTTAAATCCGAACCGAGACCTTTCGTCAAGTGTTTTGCGAGACAAATCCGAACCTCAAAAATAAGGAAAATCCGGATCCAAAACACAAAACACGAGACCTCAAAAGTCGCCGGTGCACATCCCTACTGGATACCCCTTTTAAAATTCCTTTTAAAATTCCTTATGTAATGTAATCCATTGAAAAGAAAGTATATATCATATATTCATGCTAAGTGGTGATTAACGTGAAAATAATTTTTATATACACCTCACTAAAAACCGTGGTCCTGCACTGAGAGGCAGCTAAAAGCAATCGTATTTGCTGCCAGGCTGCCTGTCATGTATAAAGACACAGATGAAAATGAAGACTACTGTGACAAAGATGAAGACTGCTGTATTGGAGGTAAGTGAGTTTGGTTATCAGGGGGAGGGGGAGAGGTGGGTTATGATAGTGGCTGAAGGGGGGTGGATTAAAATGGCTGAAGGAGGGGGTGATGATATGACTGAGGGCATATTTAAAAGATAGAGCAGTTTTTGGGGTACATGATCTCTGTATTGTGTGGTGGTTACATGGATGCTCTCTGTGGTCTCAGCGGTCACTGGAATGCTAAATATTAGTCAGATGGGGCTTGTAGACATTTATATTTTTGGGCGTATTCAATTGTTAGCGAGACGGCTGAAAATACCGCGCTCGAAAAAAAACAAAAACCCGCGCTCGTTTTTTCCTGTTCGAGCGCTCGTTTTAAAAAAAACAAAACGCTCAATTCAATTGTTGACATTGCATCCACCCCCCCCCCGCGCTCTATTATTGGTCCTAGCGAGTTTGAAATGAGGAGTGGTTAAGGCAGTCATTTTAGTATAAAAAATTAATGCAAATTAATGCAATCAAGAAGGGCCCCAGCACTGCAAAGGAGATTGAGCCCCTACACTGCAATCAAGAATGGCCCCAGCACTGCACAAGAGAATGGGCCTCCACACTGCAATCAAGAAGGGCCCCAGCACTGCAAGCAACAATGCCCCCCCCCCCCCCCCCCCCCCTGGACAGCAGATTAAAAGATCTTACAAGGAGGTAAATTTTTTGCCATTTACAAACATTTCTTGAACACTGGCCAAGCATGGACATTTGTAAGGTACAAAAGGTACAAATATTGGTGGGACAGTGGGCAAGCCGCACATTTCTTCAAAGGTACAAATAATTTTTGGGACTTTGCGTAAATGAGTGTGTGTAGGTAAAGCATCATAAAACTGAGGATTTCGTCCATGGTGAGTATTTTGTTTTGGGTTTTTTTCAATAAAAATCTATGGTGTACATGAGGGTGTTTACTGTATTTCTTGGGGTTTTATTATTTTTAATAAAGATTTGTGGTTGGAATGAGGATGTTGTGCTTTTATTTAACATTTTGCTTTGTGGAACTACAGATCACAGCCAGCCGTGGGTGTAAGAGCATGTTGGCACTTGTGGTTCTACAAGTGCAAACATGCCCTGGGTGCCATGGGTACGCTGGTGCTTGTAGTTAGACAAGTAGCAGCATGCCCACACTATTTAGGCCAACATGGCTGGCTGGGACATGTAGTTCCACAAATCAAAATTATTATTTTTTTGTTTTTTTCATACAAAATCCCCATTTATTACCCTACTACCCACAGCCCAGGGGTAGTAGGAAGAGCCCTAGTGCTATCGGCACTGGGCTGGGTGCCCCTAGGGGGGAGGCCCGCTTACATTTTTCAGCAGACCACACTCCCTAGGCAATCCAGGCCAGCGCTGAACAGTCTGTGGGTGTTTAGTCATTATGGCCGTGGGACCCAAACTGCATCCCCCCCCCCCCCCCCCCTGCTATAGTGCCTATCACCCCGGCTGGTTTGCCTAGTGCTGGTTCAATTAAAATAGGGGGAACCCTACGCCAAATTTTTCAAAGATTTTAACTCACACATCAATAGCCTGCCAGCACTAGGGTTAAGACTAAATATAGTGTGGAGCAAACGATTTTGGTTTTAAAAAAAAAAAATAACATGCTACTTTTCACCGAGAGCTGACTGAGGTCAGGCACAACCTTTTTTCTAAAGGGGGAACTTTCCAAAAATTATAAGTTATTATTACTCTTTAAGTACTTTTCTGTTTTTAGGTTATTTTTATGAACTTTTACACCTATTTTTTCAGTTTAATGTATATTTTTCTTAACTTAATAAAAAAAAAAAATTCTTTGAGCAGAACAAGGAGGTGCGAGATGAAACAGCAGATTTGCCTGTTTCACCCACAGCATTAAAAAACAATTGAATAGCTTTTTCCGCTAAGGGTTCGCATCCAGCCTATACTTTAACATTGATAAACGGTTGGAGCGCGATAACACCGTTTCGGTAAATAAACAAAAAAAAAAGATTAGAATTGCGGGAGAAGTTTCCACGCTCGAAAATAAGGAAAAAAATAAAAAAAAAATGACTTAACGCGCTCAAACTTCTAAACTCGCTAACAATTGAATATGCCCCTTTGTGTTCTTTCAGCTCTTTGACAGCAATTATTCATGTACTTTATTGTCTATATATGCCTGTGCTATGGGTAGTGTTATCTGCCATAATAGAGTGTTGTGTTTGAAAGTCTAATCATTCAGTACTTGCAGGGGCGGGCTGGCCCGGGGGGCAGGGGGGCATCGGTCCCCCGGGCCGCTCAGTTTCAGCGCTGTTAGGCTGCCCCTGGGATGGAAAAATCACCTGATTTTGACTCGCGATGTGGCCGTTTCATTGGACGCGGCCGCATCGCGTGTCATGTGATGCGGCCGCCTGTGTGCCCCCCGGGCTGAAATATGCCAGCCCGCACCTGAGTGCTTGTTAATATGTTGCATTATAATACACTTGTTGTATATTTTCAAAACAGGACCCCACCTTTCTAGAAGCCAGCTAGAATACAACAAAGCTGCAAGAACAAGCAAGAGAGAACAGCAGGTAGTCAAAGCTGCAATACTAGGTAAGAGCTAACGGCACAGTCTGTCTAAAGTTGAATGCTGGAGAATAATCCTGAATATTCATATTCAGGAGTATTCCAATACACCTATTCCATACACTTATTAATGTGTTACAGATATATGTCTTTTATGATATGCTGAGCATCAACATATTACTCCCTATATGCATTGATTAGTTGTTGTGCATGTGCAGAATGATTTTTGTTCATTGCAGAGTACGAATGAATGAATATGAACGTTACAGGTGTAGTAGCCTAGGGCGGCCAGAACCGATAATCAGGCCCTAATCTCGTGTCTTTTTATTGAGGATCCCTTTCTAAACTGCACCACAGCCTAAGGCCCACCAGGCATCTTATAATTATATAGATAGTGGTGACAGAACGAGTTAAGGTGCATGCAAGTAGTTACTAAAAAGAACGGACATATTTGGCCTAAAATCTGAAGAATATTATATATGTAAAAAATATATATTTATCTGCATAAACAATGGGTTATGTCGTCATTATCTGTAGTATTTATTATGAAGATGTATTCATTATACCTGTGACTTAAATTACTTAAACTGGAAATTTTAAGAACATTAGACGTTACCTATATGACCATTACAAAAAAGAGAAGTGAAACAATTTATCCTGTTTTGGATTTGAGGACATTTTATCAAAAAGTAGCCAGTAATCATATGCTTTGGAAAAGCATATGGTCCATGGCCCTATTTAGGTAATTCATCAATTGTATACAATCAGAGCCCTAGTTTGTGACTGCCAGTATTATCCTGTTAAAAAGAACATGGAAATCTTGTGGTATGGTCCATATGCACTATTTGCAGATCAATTCAGCTTTGTGTGCCTATATAGAATAATAAGTAATGGGCTTTTATGTTTTTACTCAAGAGGCTAACATAATATGGTGCAAAAAAATTCCTTTGTTTGACAGGCTAATGTCAATGCTAGATCCTAAAATACTCTAGCAAAAATACTGAAAACATTGAACAGTGGCATGACTAGAGCTTTCTATGCGTCATTACAAATAAGAATACACCCATGGATAAAGTGTGGTTTATGGGGGGTAAACCAACACAGGAAGCATATGGGCACGTCCAGCAACTGCACTTAAGCCCTACTTACCTTATGTGTCATATCAGAGCCGTAACTTAGAATTCTAGTGCCCTGGGCGAGAAAGACAAATGCCGCCCCCCTAGCCCTCAATTTTGACCAAATTAACCTAAAATATTCCAAAATTGCGCCCCCCTTCCGCGTTGCGCCCTGGGCGGTCGCCCCTGTCGCACAGCCCTAGTTACGGCCCTGTGTCATATATGTTCTAGACCACTAATGATACAAGTTAGTATTTGAGTTTCTGCAATATTTAAGTAGGTGCAATATAACAATACTGAACCAAATACATTTATCCTGTGGTTTCTAAAGTACACAATGACATGAGATTTACTTATTCATATTCATTTCAAGATTCCACAGAATTTATCATGAAAAATATCAGTATTGCTATTATGTAAAGCAATGAACCATATAACAAGCAATGAAGCATTTGGCAGAAGTGTTTCTTAAAGACCTACATTACTGTTTATTCAAAAAGAGAATTCATCCTCACCACATTTTAATGTAATTGAATAGACACAGTTTCATTCGATTCACCATTTAAACAATATAATAATTAATGTAAATTATGCATATTAAAGATTTTGATTAAAACAAACCTGTCTTTGTGTTCCCGTTGTCTAAGTCAACGTGTCTCCTTCACAGCTAGTGGATAGCACCCCTTTTGGTCTCGTACACCCTATTAGGCACTTATTATGTAGATGATCTTGTTTATGCGCTCTATATGATGTGACATTGAGGACTATTCTATTTAAATTCCCTCAGACTGTTCTATGGTGCCTGAGGAGCATGTTGTGTTAGCGCTTGTTGGACTTGATCATGATCCTGCCTGACATTCTTATACTGACTTGGCTTGTTCTTTACCCTGATTGTATGCTTCGGACCCAGGATGTTAGAGGTTTCTGAACCATTCATCCCTACCCTGACCATGGGCTGCATATTGAAAAGAAATTTCAGTGAGGGCTGTGACCTATGGGTTCTCCACAGCAAAATTTATCACTTACTTGCAGGAGTCCATGGTAAAAAAAAAGCAGGTTTTTCATTAGACTTTGCACCACAAATATAACCAGTGCCAATTGATTGCAATGTACAGGGTTCATCTAGAACTATTCATTACACTAAACTACCTTGGTGCTCTATGTATCCATTTATACAAAGGCAAACAAAATAAATATAGAAACAAACTTACCTGTTGTATGTATATGTAAAGTGTATCTTATGGAGGTCACTTGGATGCTCTCTGTATGATATACCAGTCACTGGGATGCTCTCTCTATTGTATGGCGGTTACCAGGATAGTATCTGTATTGTATGGTGGTCACTGGTTTGCTCTCTGTATTGTATAGTAGCCACTAGGATGCTCTCTGTATTGTATATCGGTCTATGAAATGCTTCCTGTATTGTATATCAACCTCTGAAATGATTCCTGTATTGTATATAGGTCTCTAAAATGCCTTTCTTGGATAGAAGGCCCTAAAATGTCTGCCGGTATTGTGACTCTGCCTACCATTACGTGTTGCGTTAGCCTTGTCTACCACCAATGTGGCTAGGGATAATGGTTTGCTAACCATGCCTAATTTTGTATTGACCTTCGACCACAGTTGATTTAGTCTCACCTACATGAGACCACTTTCAAAAATTTTCCCAGGGCCACTATAAGTTCCCAATCCACCCCTGGTGGAGCTTGATGAAGGTATTCACATCACCAATAGGGTGAGATAATTGTATCACTACATCACTCTGCATTTATTGAACAAGACGCAATGATACAATTTGTTCCATGTCTATGTGCATCTTGAGCAAGTACGTGTTCTCTGGGAGAATTGTCTGCTCACTCTGGAGGTCTTCCCCTAATTTGAGAGATTTTGGGTAATTCCAGGGCAAATATAGCTAAACTGCAGGAGTGCTAAGTAACAGTTTCAATTTTACAGATTAATTCACTTACAATTGTATCTACACTGCTGACTCCAAGCTCCTTCTGGCTTTTCCTTTTGTCGGATTTCCCTTTTCATTTATTTCTCTTTCTGTCATATTGATATGCAATGTGATCAATGACGATGCAGTAGCAGGGGCAGAACACCACATTGCAAAATTTGGAGCAGGAGGGGCTCAGTGGCCCACATGCAGAGTGTTGCCTTGTCGCGTAACTATCATCATTACACATGTGTGGCAGCTACATGCTACTGCTCATCTCCAAGTCCCGTAACCTAATTTAGCACCCTTTGCTGTCAGCAAGGCACTTTTAGGGGTCACTTTAAGAGTTTAATTGTACATCAACTCAAGCATAGTTTGCAAGGAAAGAAAAACATGCGAATCTGGGGCCAAAAGAGGGACATTTGTGAAGTGTTTATACCATCCCCCACATAAAAACAACATGTATACAGACTTGCCTGCACATTATGTAGTGGATTGTCACTTCCATACACTGTACTATAATAGGTGAAGTCATCGATGCTCAGCTGAAATAAGAAAACAAACCAGGCTCAGAGAGTAACCATACATTACAGATATGACTAATTACATTCCAGGCTACTGTAAGTAATAGTACTTACTGTGTCCTGGAGAAACAAGACAATTGACCCTGTCCTTGGTACATCCCCTTGTTGTAGTAACCTGTACAGTTCATGGCTTGAAGTAATGTGTCCATCACTTACTGCTGGTGCTGAAGCCCACACAGAGCTGTAACAGGAAGAGAAACTGCTGCTGTTAAACATATAGTATGTGGGGTTCACTTATTAACTATTTGTCAACTACATAGGGGGGGGGGGGGTTCCCAGTGCCTGGAAACCCCCCTCCAAGCCTGGGGCACTATATAATTGAGGTGGCTGGACCCTGCCCCCCACTTCACACGGCTCTGCTTGAAAAGGGAGAGCTGCGTGCACCTAACAGTAGTGCACGCAGCATTGCCCATGTTTATTATGGGGATAGGAAGAGTTGGAGAGCAGCCAAACACTGTCTAAAATTATAGCCACGCCCCCATGCATGCTTGTCATGTCCACTAGCAGCGTGGTGTGGAAACCCAGCTCTACAAATCCTGCGTTTGCCCCTGCACTACAGGTGCATTCACCAATTCAACTTTTTATGTGCATTTGTGCAGATGCTTCACACGGTTTGTGGTTTTGTCATCTGTAACTTTAATTATTTACAAATTTCCATTTTTTTCATGTAAGATATTGCTATTTTGCAGATTCATCAAGATATAAGGGGACATCTGGACAGTCTTCATGTGCCACATTTGTACATTTTACATTGGTATATTTAAACATATAAAAAATAACTTGCCAATTTAATGTTTATTTACTTTAACTTATATACAAATTAGCATAAAATGTGCATAAAAATACAGCAATAACATTTAAGCAATAAGTAATCCTTTTTGAATCTACTAAAACAAAGTATATTTGATTTATATAAAGCTGGACGAAACTTACATTTTTGGCCACATTAGAGATATGGTTACAGGTGTAGATAAATTCACTAGGTCACCCTTGAAAAGGCACATATTACAAAAATGTATTTGAACATAAAAATATAAATACAGGCATAATTAAAGAATCTTAAATCCATTGTCGTATAAATAATATTTGATTATATTTGTTCATTTTGATTATTTGCACAGCGGGACTTGTTAGTACAGACAAGATAGCGGTGTAAACTTTATTAGGTAATTCTGAAACAGGGAAGCCTAAGGTATATTAGAGACACTCCTGGCAGAGCAAACAAGTTGTTGGCAAATCTTTCCTGTCAGTCTGACAACACAACATGCTTTCTCATTGTGCCAAACAATGTGTACGTTACTGAGGGACCATTTGGCTTAAAATCTAAAAGATTTCTGACGTCCAGCCAATTTATGTAATCGAATGTGTATTTTGAACATTTGTACCAAGGAAGTCGAATATGACCACGAAGACCCCACACTGGGAACAAATTTCTGTCAAGTTTTAAAAATAGAATTCTGCTTATCTTCTATGTTGTTTTTCATTTGTCTATATTATCGCATTATTATTTTCCTGTAAAACAGAAAGCTTGCTACAGGTTTCTACACATTTAAAAGATTGACCTCATGTAGTGAAATATTGTATAAGTATATATATTAATAAAGTGTCTTTACTGGGATCTCCAATTACATCTGACAACGAAAGACGGTCAAAATGCAATAACACACAATGACAGTTTGAGGCTATGAATTCTGTATAAATGTCTTGCAGCTACTGATATCACATCACAAGGTACAGTTTTAAACAGAACTAAAAATAAAATAGACAATTTTTTAATTTCAAACAACCAGTGGTAAGTTGTATAGTCAAATGGGAAAAATAGCAGAGTACAGCAGAGCACAGGTAGACCTGAAATAAACAGGATAATAAAAATACATTTCGGCTCAGGGAAAAGACAGTAGTTGGACTATGCAAGACATTAAAACTATTTTACTAAATACAACAGCATACATGGTTTAACATTCCTGAGCACTAAAGTCGTGATAGTCCAGCGAGGGGTTTAGTTCATGTTAAGAAATGCACATGATCAGTGTAACAGGACCCAAGAGTTTTACTGGGGAGACATATGTCAGGAGAGTTGGGCGACCAGATGGGAAGAGGGCGTATCTGGAACTCAGATACTACTAGTAGGAAAGGAAATGAGATACTGTAAGTGTACAAGGAATAGTTAAGTGAGGGAGGACAACATTAAGGACAATAGATACATAGGTGATGTAGGCACAAGTTATGCACTGTTGAAAGAAGGAAGGACGATGTGGAAAAACAAGGAGGCTGGTGAAGGGAAGTGGAATGAGCTAGGATTGAAATGTATTAAATGTGGTAAGACAAATAGGATTCCTCAGTTTCATAAACCTCTGTAGGACATCCAAAGCATGGGGCAGGCTGGACTGAGGGTAGGATAGCATTTGTCACATGGGTCTGTACAATGTTTCACATATTGGGGTCAGCTGCCTGTGACCACATACTGCTTGGATTTCTGAGAGGCATATAGGCATAGGAGAGTTTAGTTACACCCCCACATATTTGAATTTCAGTGAAAATTCCAGAGACTAACCTAGTAGGATGGTGGTGGTCAGTAGACAGGGCCTAGGATGGCAGAATTTAAGGGGTGCTTAATACATGAACAAATGAAATTATGTTACATATTGTTGTGGAAGAGCAGCTTTATGCCTTTGTAGCTATGAAGTTGCCAGCTGTGGCTCCTCTATGCCAGTGATGGGCTGGGACTGTGGCTCTGCGCTATGATGTGAAAATGTCGCCACCTCCCTGCTGCCTGATAATTTAATAAGCAGATGTAAGGCAGAAGGGGGCAGTACTCAAAGGGGTGGGTGCTTAGGGTGCCTACGTACCTTCCACTGGCACCATCAGTCAGTGGTGGATCCAGGGGGGGGGGGCGATCGGGGCGATCGCTCCCCCTAGCAGGGGCTTGCTGCTGACAGCTGCACACTGTGCAGCTCCGTTCAGTAGTGACAGTGTGCTGCCCGGCTGCTCTGATTGTGTTTTAAACACAATCAGAGCAGCGGGGCAGCACACTGCCACTGCCGAGCGGACCTGCACATAGTGTGCAGCCGCCGGCAGTCTTAGAAATCAAAAGGGGGCGGGGCCTAAATCCCCACCCCCCCCTAAAATTGCCCCAGGTATATCAATAGTCTAGATCCGCCCCTGCCATCAGTAGAGCAGGTTAGGTTATATGGTTAATAGCTGAAACAAGTATTTCCATTGCCTTTTGGCATTAAGTAGCAATTTTGTACTTGGATGGTATAGAAGTCTGTAGAAGTCAGCTTGGAAGTCAGTATCTGGAATTGTGCAGCTTAGGTCCACCACTGTATTATCTGCAGGCAGATGGATTTTCATCTTTCTAATACCTATATATTGTTGATGTCAATGGCAAATGGGAATGACTCCAGGATGGATCCTTGTGGGAAGCCGCATTTTAACAGAAGTTCACCTTTAGCCTTGACTTAATTTTTGCCTGTTATATGGTTTGGAAATTTTGCTAGAATCTAGACCAATAGTATTTAATGAAGAAAGGAGGAGATCATGGTTAACAGTGTTGAAGGCCTTACTTAGATATAGAACAATGGGGCAGATACATTTCTTGTTCTCTAACTCGCAATGCCAGTTATTTGTCACCGTGTCCAGGGCCATAATCATACTATGGTGACCTCTAAAACTGAATTGCATTTAGTTTAGCAGGTTAATTTCATTCATGAAGGATTTCAGCTGGGCACTCAGAATGTTCCAGAAGGTTTGGTACTACTGGGAGATAGACCTGTAGTTGTTTACATCACAGTGGTCTTCAGATTTAAACAGTGATATAAAATGTGTGTCTTTCACATGTTGTGGAGGTTCTCTTGATAAAGGGACACGTTAAAAAGATATAAAAGGTATATATAGATATGTTATAGGTACGGCCAAGACGGTCTTTAACAATGCTTGCAAGGTATCAATACCAGCACTTTTTCTGATGTCAAACTAAAAGACAAGATATTCAACCTCTTTTAAAGAGGTAGGAGACACTGAAAATACTGCATCTGGAGAACTAGATTTGGAAAGTTGTGTAATAATCTGAAATTGTAGGTTATACTCAGCTGAGTTATTAATAGCTAGCCCTACCATAGTAAAGTTATTATTGAAGGCTTATAATATCTCCTTATCATTGTGGATAATTACATTGTCAGAGATAATGTTTAAGGATAGATTGTTTCATGTAATATTAACAGAAAGTTACTTTATTTTAAATATTTGATGTGACAGTTGGAAGCAACAATGAGTTCAAAGCAATAATAGTTGGATTGGTTTCCCAGATTAGCCTTGCACAGTCATTTATATATGGAAGCAGGGTGGGGAAGAGAGGGTGGATCTATAACATCATATGACGTGTAGGACCATTGAAGTAGACATTTTATTTTTTCTGGCGAGGTATTCAATGTCTTTGGCAGTTAATGAACTATTAAGTGCAGCAACCATGAGCGTGTCTATAACATATGGATATACCCTGCACTGCTTAGTGTAACAGCTCTGAATGACAGTTATTTGGGTATATTGACCACTTTGCCTAGCATGAATGGACAAAGCAGCTTTAGATCCTCAATGTGTGCTAATCCTGGCTTTGTCCATCAAACTTCGTGTGGATAGCCCAAGTCTGTACACAGCATAATATACCCCTTTACAGTAAAATAATAAGGATGCTGTCTGTAGTCACATACTTTTATATGGTAACAGATCTCTTCATAGCTTCAAACAAACCTTATGCTTTATTCTAGGTGGTGCATTATTTACAAAATAGTATATGAGTGGTGGGGATCACTGTATAAGCAGCTGTGAAGCATATCTTGATATTTGCCTGTCTCTGATATAACTAGTTAACATAAAGATAATATATTTATGAAAGCACAAAACGCAAGTTTAGCAGCTCTGGATCCTGAATTTGTGCTAATGAATTTAGCCAGGACACGTAGGTCTATGGAGTTCAATGGCCACATTTTCAGAGGAGCAGAAGTCTGCACAATCAGAATGGTAAAGTTGAGTAGAGTTGGTTGAGTGAAGATGTTCCTAACAAAGTACTTATTCGGTGCACCGTTGCTCCTCATTTTACAGAGTGAGAATAGTGTAATGCAATAAAGGGGTGTAGAGGGCACATTTTTAATGGCATACATTGACAATCCACTGTATCATAGCTTAGTTAGAAGAAATCTATGAAAGATTTTCTTACTTTTATTTGCCAAAAAATATAAATGTATTTATTGAATACATAGTACATATGAATAATACTAGTGACCAGTACTGACAAGAAAAATAGATGGTGATTTGCTAATAGCGCACACACTGCACCGGCAGACAAATGCTAAAGGGTGATCTGAAGGTCTTCAAGAAAAAACCTTCCACACTAAGGAAACATAACATAAAAATATCCCATCTATTAAATAGTTATCGTGAGAGATATTTCAATCTTCCAAGGATGCACTCTCTGTAGTATAGTAGCATATGTAATAACAGAGGAAGAGAGAACATACTACTCGTGAGAGGCACACCTATCATAATGAATTAAATTCAGTACATTTTACCATATAAAAGGAGGAGATAGGAATATGGACAAATTCTTATAATTCATATAACAGCCAAATGGTAGATCAAAGAAACACTCACTCATAATAAAAAAATAACTTTTATTCATCATAATTAAAACTAAAAGCGAAATATAAAATGTAAAATATGTGAGATTAATAAGGGTAGCAGAGGAGATGATCTCCAGAGACAATATATTATAAGTCTCTTATATGTACAGCTCTGTATCAGAAATAATATGTTCCAATATTAATGGAGTTGCAAGCTATAGGTCTTGATCTACCCTGGGACATTCCCCTTAATAATATGCAATTGAGTAGATGTTTAAATATGCGGACTGGGTGACAGATTTATTATTTTAGTTCATCAGATGCAATAAATAACTTTGGTAAGATATATAAGTGGAACAGATCAATATGTCTCATTAATTGTGTCATTGACCTTTCACTCATCTGTTCATTTAGTTTAGTGATCTGAAGGTCATCACAGAGGAAGCAGATACATTTTTATTATGCAGTGTGTTGAGCTTCCCTCTCTTCCCCTCCCTGTGCCACCATGCTCTTTGTCACCTGTGAGGTGGCGACGGTCACCTCTGCTCTGTTTAAACAATGCTGCATGGCATGTACTAACTCAATACTACATGTGGTGCTGCTCTGTTACAAATATCAAACACTGCAGCTCTATGTACAGTCGCATATAGAGCCCCAAATCTTTAACTCCCACAATTAACTTCCAATAATTGAAGCCTCTACTGAAATGAGCATACTGTACCTCCCAAATGGCAAAATCACACTTATGATTTGTTATTAGTCTAGGCATTTTTTCATTTCTTTATGAACATTCAATTTCAACCTAGCAACCTTTTAAATACAAGTATCATAAGACACATTTCACAACACACAGCTATAAACAGCACAAAAATGTAACATATATGCTAATGCACAATGTTATTACAAGTGGTTATCCATACACATCTATACATCAGGCCCAAAAGAGGGACAGAGAAAGGAAGAATAAGGGGAGTGTGTGTAGGTTTATATACGGTATAGCAATGTAATACATGTGCAAGTGATGGATGTTTTGCATAACATCTATAAGCAGGACATGGTTCTTTCAATGACCAGTTACTTGTGGTTCCCCTTGGGCTAGAAGTTGTCAGCTCTCCCTGATTACGGTTGTCTGGGGTACGACCTGGCAGGCAAAAAAGAAAGATGGATGCAGCAATATGCCACAGTGACTATTTTTCTAATACATGCTCTTACTAAACATTCAGCATGGCATTACTGTTCCATACCCCCTGTAACATGTGAATGCTTATGCTGCTAATCTTCCCTTACCAAAGGTCTCCTCTTTCTGTTGACATACAAACAGTGATGAGGCAGACACTGGAGTAAACCGCCTGCAATGAGCTCCTGTTTATACCATACAGTTATCTATTTTCACTGCATTTAGGAAACAAACACACCTCAAAGGGAGCACTAGGACCTTCAAAGTTCAAACCACCTTTACCATCAAAAACTTTGTTTTCACAAAATCCTTTTTTTTTTTTTTTTTTTTTAAAGAAGAAACAAAGTACAAATTGTCTTTATAGTACTAGGGGGTCTGTTGGTTAAACTGCACTGAGCCAAAAACCTGGAGAATACAGCTGTTTTCTGTTAAAGTAGGAGAAATCAGAGATTTCTCCAGCCTTAACCTGCCTAACGCTGGTCACTGCAGTCCACACAGACTTCTATGGTGACAACGATGTGATCCAATTTAAGAAGCTAATGCCATCTCAAGATGTAGTTAGCTTACCTTTTCAATGGAGTCCTATGGACTCCATCACTGCTGGAGGAGATGTCATGGATCCATCGCTGGGTCTTGGCATGGTAAATACGAGTACATTTTGTATTGCTGCGATGTGCAGTGATACAAATTATACTTCTTATAGCTCACTAGCCACTAATGATAAAAATACATCTAAGTATGTCTAGCTGAATTTACCTATGAATTCCACTTGAATAATAACAGACATGTAAAAAGTGCCTATCAAAAGTTATCAATATAGTGACCAAAGTGTATAGTTTCCCTGAAGACCTTACTATCTGTACAAAGTGGTACAAGGCCATAAGTAGTTTATATTACAATATATTGCAAATCCACTTTGTTTGTGAATCTATAATAACAACCATCATTTACATAGTGTCAACAATGTACACTTTAATTTACACGATGAAGAGGATGATACATGCATACATTTACAATAACCATATATGGGAGTAAATATACTAACCAGAGTATTTTCTTGTGCTTTGCAATTCGCTACACATCGCCAGCAGTTTTCATCTTCAAACTTTTACTACCTTGAGGTTTGGAGGGTGAAACCCACATGCAATTTATATAAAAACGCCTGATAAATCAAGATGAGAAACATCCGGACTTACCCTACATTGTTTAAGAGCCTCCTGATTAGCTGTCCAGTTATTAATTTAATGGGCTTTCTGGAGACTAACTCAGTTTATTGTAGAAAGCTAAAATGGCAACATAAGAATTCAAAGTATTGTAAGGTAGATCAATGTCTGTCTTGTATTATTACAAAAGGCCACTGCTTTTATATATGGTTTCCATTACTGGAGGTCAAATATGAAGCTTAAACAGGTGTCCTGCAATGTAAAAGGCAACTTTAGACCCACTGTGTGCCTTGATTTGCACAAGTGTGCTTAGATTTCTGCCGGGCTTCATTTCTGGAGAAGAAGACATTTGCACAGCGGAATGAAGGCATTCCCAGCAAGGTATGTAGAAGGAGCACTGATGCAACTCATTTTGTGAAGCAGTGCGGAAACGAGATTTAATTGTGCAGTGCGAGATTATTGCACTGAGATAAAGGGTTGAGCAGGCTCATTTTCACTAGCGTTCCATTCCGTGTATGAACATTTCTCCTACGCAAAAAGAATTGAATTCTAAACTAGCTTAGAGCAGGTGGAGATAAGGTGTCATCCTTTTACTTTATTGAGACTAAAAGGCACTATTTAAAAACATAAAATATAATTTAAAAATGGGCAGTGTGCCCCTTCCACAAATCCTTAGTCAGCCCCATACTGGTTTCCACTAGAAAAAGGAAATCTGGCTAGTATAGAACTGGTGACTCTATGGGGTCCCAGAGGCTACCAATACCAGGTTAAAAAATGCTGTCCCTCTTTCCAACTCTCTGGATTATGATGGCTGGTGTACTGAACAGGACTGAAATCGCTTGTGTGGCAGTAGTCCTAGTATAATAGACAGTAGCCCCCAAGAACCCTGCCCATTATATCAAAAGAGTAGAAAAAAAATAAAGAAGACTCCCCAAAAACATGGTACTCCACATTATTAAGTTATAAAAAAAAAAAGAAATCTTCTTTCGTTCTTTATTGACCTGTCTTAGTCCAAATGGGAATAAAAAAAAAAAAACATGAAAAATTACCATAAAAAGACACAAACATTCTAGACTGATGTAAAATTAATATTGCTGGGAGTAACCAAAACTCCCTTCCCCATCAGCCAATCGGAACCGGTCTCCCACACTCGTGATTGGCTATATGTAAACGGGAGTTCTGAGGAATCCAGGCTTTGATCATTTTACATCATTCGATTGTAATATGTGAGCAGGTCATTTTTTTAATGGGGATTTTGCAGATGAGGGAGAGTTTCCATTCGGACTATGACCGCTTTTGGGGACTCTTATTTCATTAAACTATATTTGATGCGACTAAGCACCAATTATGTCAAAATGTTGATTAAACTGACACTTTTATTGAAATAAGAACTCCTTTAGTGGATTTGTGTGATATGATATGTAGTCTTCAATATGTGGTCTCACTAGATATGTGGTCTTCAATATAAGTTAAGCATGCCATTATTGTTCCATACCACCTGTAGCATTGGAATGCTTATGCTGCTAACCTTCCCTAACAAAACGCCATCTCTTTCTGTTGATATACAAACAGTGATAAGGCAGAGACTGGAGTAAACTGCCTGCATTGAGCTCCCGACTGTTTATACCACACATTCATCTAGTTTCACTGCATTTAGGAAACACAAACCTCTCAGTAATTATTAGGATACCTTATCACCTTTATTTTTTATGATATTTTTTGTAATGGAGAAACAAAAAATACAAATTGTTCTTGTGGTAATAAGTATGACTGTATGTATGAATGTATGCATGAATTTTGCTTGTATAGTAACATGCATGTATAATGTCTTTAACAAAGGTAATCAGTACAGTGACAAAAGTGCACAGTTTTCCTGAACAGCTTACTATCTACACAAGTTGGTAGTAGCCAGGGGCTGGCTGGACTGGGGGTTAGGGGGACATTGCCTCCTGGGTTGGTCCCATAGTGAGCTACTTTGGGCTGGGTCACCTGCATTTTTTTTCTTTAAAATAGGCTGGTGAGTCGAGTGTTGCCACCTGAGCTATAATTTGCCAGCCCTCTCCTGGTACGAGCACATGAGCAGTTAGTGATTGTATATTAAAATACAATGCAAATCAGTTTTCAGCCCTTGACTGCTATATTATATATTCTACTCCTCTATAAATATATGATAACAACTATCATTTACATAGTATCAGCAATGTACAGTATGATCTGTGGGACGAGTAGGGAGACACATGCATATATTTACATGAACCATATAGGATGTTTATAATTAATGTGGCTTCAATGAGCATTTCACCGGCCCACAGGCATGGTCTGGAGGGGCCTTTAGAGCAGATGAACACATAATTTTGCCCAGTGATTGCATGTTACGCATCTGACAGTAAAAGAATACAGGTATTCTAGCTTTAACAAGGTTCAAAGCACTGTGTATTTACTGATCATAATCTAGTGAACAGAGCGGAAATAAAAATCCCTGTATTTTGCCAAGGATACATTTGTGTATTTGTAATCTAATTATGTTATGTCACACAATGCCAATGATTGTGTCTGTCCTTGAGATAAATCTGGAAACTCGAGTTGTCATAATTCAATACAATTTTCTTTTTATCAAAATATACTATATCTCATTACATGCAACAATATCTTCACCATAGGTGATAATATACGAATCCTCTCCAGGTATAAAAGGACCAACATTTGTACAGCAGAAGCACAAAGGTATTGTTAAACAATAAGGTAATATGTTTTTTCAGTGAAATCTATAAAAATGAAAACTAATATATGGTTGGTTGCTATAGGGTGTGGTGTGTGACAACTTGTGGCATGTTAACAAGCTATAGCTGAGTCCTTATTTACTTGTCCTTATTTCAGTTTGCAGGCCTGACCTTTTGTGAAATCTCATTAACACAACGACACCCTAAGGGGGCAACTCCCACTGATCTTATCAAATATTTATAATGTTTTTGTAACATGCCTTTTCTTCTTTACTTTAAATCAAAAGCCTTAGCATTTTTAACAATCGACATAAATGTGACTTAGTAATGACTGGGACAATAGACTGAAAAGCAGGACTGAAGATTGTTGTGCAAACAGCCAACTCCATATCAACTTAACTACTTTTGTTGTTGCACAAGGCACCTCGCACCTCGTTAGGAGGAAGTAGAATTTTTAATTTACTTTGTGGCACATTATTGAGCAAGATATAAATTAATTATATGAGGATTAAAGGAGTCCAGCATAGAAGACCTTACTACACCATTGTGTTTTCAGCACCCTTCCTGGAAGCATCCAAATTGGAAGCCTGTGCAGTTTTGTATTCTGCAATAATAAAGCACTTTAGTAACTAGGCAACATTTTCTCCTAGCAAACTGTGGATATAATATAATACATGTAACTGTCATAACCGACGGCAATAAGTTATACACTGTAGACTTTCTTCACACATATTTTAACTGTTCTACTACACATGTGAGTATGATATGAGTATTACCCCAATTACTGCCTCAAAGCATGGAAAAGGAATTATACATCATATCATACAACATTATAGGCTTAAGTAACACTATAGAAGCCACTTTTTGTGCTCGCTTAGGGGTCTATTTCTCATCATCATTTATTTATTTAGCGCCAGCAAATTCCATAGCGCTTTACAATTGGGGACAAACACAGTAATAAACAATTCTGGGTAAAACAGACAGAGGTAAGAGGGCCCTACTCACAAGCTTACAAACTATGGGACAATAGAAGTTTGAAACACGAGGTGCTACAGAATGCATAATTATGACCAAACTTAAATTGCTCACATTAATTTTCATATCTTATTGCAATGATGAGAAATTAATTAATGTGGTAATTTATACAATTGATTAGCTTGGACAGCAGCTCCGATAGGAGTCTGTCCCATATAGTATACTTCCATATTTCTATGGCATGGTTGAATTTGTGATGGGGAGAGCACGAAGACTGATGGGGAGGGATCCGGAGATCCCTCTCCCGCAATGCTCTCCCCGTATTATTATTATTATTATTAATTTTTATTTATAAGGCGCCACTAGGTGTCCGTAGCGCCGTACAGGGACAAACGAAATTACAATACGAGGAGAGACAGCACAGTACAGTAAACAATAAGCACAGTAACTCCGTGAGCTCAAAGCACAGCAAGGGCGAGGGAGGGGAGAGGGGAAGGTGTGCATACGACGGAGCCCAAGAGGGAGGGCACGGATGATAGGGAGACCCCCAGGGGGGGAGAGGAGGGAGCGGGAGGGGACGGGGGGGGGGGGAAGAGGGTCCTCGAGGAGGAGGGCAAGGTTGCTGGAGAGCAGAGTTAACAGTGGTGAAGACAGGAGGAGAGGTGACCCTGCTCAAAGGAGCATACAATCTAAGGGGTGTGGTAGACAGACAGAGACACGGGGGAGAGAGGGAGGAATGGAGGAAAGGGGAAGGGGAATGAAGGGGAAGAGACAGAAGAAAAGGTAGGCAATTAAGTGGGAGACAGGAAGGCTTTAAGAAAAAGGTTGGTTTTCAAAGCCCGTTTGAAACTGGACAGATTAGGGGAAGTTCTGATGGAGGGAGGGAGCTTGTTCCAGTGGAGGGCAGCAGCGCCGGCGAAGTCTTGGATACGCGCATGGGAGGAGGTGATCAGGGGGGAAGAGAGGCGACGGTCATTGGCAGATCGGAGAGGGCGGGATGGAGCATGAATAGAGAGGAGGGTGGAGATGTAGGGGGCAGTGGAGTTGGCGAGGGCCTTGTAAGTAAGAGTGAGGAGCTTGAAGAGGATTCTGAAGGGGAAGGGGAGCCAGTGAAGGGATTGGTAGAGTGGGGAGACAGACGAGGAGCAGCGAGAGAGGAAGATGAGCCTAGCGGCTGCGTTAAGAACAGATCGAAGGGGAGCAAGATGAGATTGGGGGAGGCCAGTGAGGAGGAGGTTACAGTAGTCCAAGCGGGAGATGATCAGAGAGTGAATAAGATATTTGGTGGCATCTTGGGGAAGGAAGGGCCGGATGCGAGCGATGTTACGCAGCTGGAAGCGGCAGGATTTAGCAAGAGAGAATGTGGGGGCCAAAGGAGAGAGAGGAGTCGAGGATGACACCGAGGCAGCGAAGTTGGGGGACAGGGGAGATAGAGGTGTTGTCGACAGTGATAGAGAAGTCAGAAGGCGGCGAGGTGTGAGAGGGAGGAAAGACTATGAGTTCAGTTTTGGCGAGGTTAAGTTTGAGGAATCGAGAGGACATCCAGGAGGAGATGGCAGAGAGGCAGGCGGACACCCTAGAGAGGAGGGAGGGAGAGAGATCAGGAGAGGAGAGGTATAGTTGAGTGTCGTCGGCGTAGAGGTGGTAGTTGAGGCCATAGGAGCTGATAAGTTCACCCAGGGAAGAGGTGTATAAAGAGAAGAGCAAGGGTCCCAGAACAGAGCCCTGAGGGACCCCGACTGGAAGGGTGGTCGGGGGGGGGGGGGGGGAAGAGACCCAGAGGTGGTGACGGAGAAGGAACGGTCAGCAAGGTAAGAGGTGAACCAGAACAAGACTGAGCCGGAGAGGCCAAAGGACTGGAGGGTGTGGCCCCGTAGATCATAACAGGTACCAGGAGCAAACTCTTATTTTCGGAGATTGATAATTAGGGCAAAATCGCATTCCCCATAAACACCTGTGGAGATTGGATTTGCAACTGAAGAGGTTGGGGCTCTTCGATGTCTGCTGCAGTCCTACATGTATAAATAGCCTTTTTACTATTTCTATGCTTTAATCTTCCAAATACTGCAGTTTTCGGGAGATTATAGGGTTGATTTGTACTGAAGGAAAAGTCCTGCCCTTCTGACACCTGACATAAACAACTCATTTCTAGAACCAATTTTTCTTGTCCCAGGGATTTTTACTGATTCCACCTTCAGACAATGATTATATTGTAACTTTATATTTAACACTGAATTCAAAAAGATATATTATACCTTATTCTAAAGTGAAACTTTTTTTGTACACATCCAGTTACAAATGTATCATCATAATGGTTATCACACTGAAAGTGTAATCTTTTTATTGCTGCTAATACTCAGCTAACACGGCAAAAAATATCCATTGTAATAAGGGTTAATGATTGCCCCGGAAGCCTCAAATCAGCCCTGCTAACTAGGCGCGGGGGTCCCAAAAAGCATGGCGCCTAAAAAGGAGGACAAAACAAAATATGCTTTATAAACAAATTTTGAGTTTTTACCTGCTGGCTAAACCTCCGCACATTCATCTATTCATTTCATATCTGTCCAGCTATGTTTAGTATGTATGTATGTATATGTCTTCTTTATTCATTAGGAAGAAATATACACCATAATCGATTTGACATATAACAGGTACTACGGTAGTGTAGGTTTCATGCACAGAACTCTAAGACCAGCATTTGCAAGACGTTTTTAGCAAGTGTCACTCATCCTTCTATAGATAGGAGACATTCATGTAAGGTTTGGACATTCATTACAGAAAGCTTATGAAAAATTCATCTGAAAGGGCTGCTGTGCCATACATTTTTCATAAACTTCTTTCATCAAAAGAAATTCCTGGCCACATGACCAGATGGTGCCCTCAGCTGGGAGGAATAGTTTTTGTTCTGGATACCTTGCAATCCAGGACATGCCAAACAATAGTGGCAATAAAACAAACAAAATTCTAATAATTTAAAATACATGAAAAAGATAACATACATGTTAAGCTGACTGCCTTTTGAAACAATGCTAAATAGAATGAGTAAACTTTCATTAGTGAACATAAATTTTGAAGGATATTTATATTTCTAAAACCATTACAGCTTTTAGCACTGAAAGCCCAAGGGATAGATTTACCCTAAGCTTCTAAAAAGGAAAAATGAAGAAGTTGCTCAGAGCAACCAATCAGATCCTGGCTATAATTTATCTTGTACCTTCTAGAAATTGATAGCTAGAATCTGATTGGTTGCAAAGGACACCTCCACTTTTTCTTTTAGAAGCTTTACTAAATCTACCACAAGTCTTTAAACCAGTAGACAGAGCCCAAGCTCCAGCCCTAACCCTTTCAATGCCGAGGATGCTATTTATTTGAACAAGGACCTAAATTTAGAATTAGGAGTAAATAGAAACAGATGCTTGTTGCTGTGCAGGCGGGGCAAATATAAAATGTGCACAGATTTAGAGTTGGAAGGTGTATAAAAATAAAGCTGCCCAGTATGCATGCTACATGGTAAAGCAGGTAGTATTTTCCTTTAGGTGAATTTGTTCTTAACTCTAAATGAGGCCTTAATGGGCAACACCATTTTTCTGACATAACTTTTTTTTATTTATGGGCATTGAATAAGGAAAAAACTAACTAACATTTTAAATATTCCCATACACACTTTATCATGCACCAGAGGTAGGCCAACCTTCTGTAATTGGGTTTTTTTCGTGGGGGAACTTGTTTTTATCTCATACATATTTTGTTTTTACTTGTATTACAATGGCAGGTATAAACGTGCACTAACTTGAACAATGGTCAGGTCACTACCTCCCATGAAAAAAAAAAAGAAGCAAACTCATTTCCTGAAATACTTTGTGCTGATGTGAATACCCCAATGTCTGACTTGTAATAGACTGTTCTATTCCGCCCATTTCAAAAGCATGGACACACAAGATATGAAGATTGATACCAAGAAAAGTGTTCTGACCCTTGTCAAAAACCACCTTAAAAAAGATAAATGTATGCGCTCATCAAACCAAGATTAAAAGACTTACAACTGTATAAATGACCTTTCGGGTCTTTACTTCAATTGGTAAAAGTCTGATGATAACCATGAACTTCAGACTACTCTAGAATTTCCTCCAGCTGCACGGAATAGAATAATCTCGCAGAGATCTGTTTTTTTTTCTATAAAGTGATCAAGGTTTCTCGTTGGCAGCTCTGCATATTTGGTTTCTCATCTTGGATGTTATTGTACAGAGATCAAATAAATTATACTAATCTCAGTATAACCTTTATTCATTACACATATATTTTTCTTTGACTCAATCTATACTACAGGTACCCAGGATGGGCTTTATTCTTGTGGTTCTCAAATGTGCAGTAGCATCCTACTAGCTACTTATTCTGAAGCTAGCTCTTGGTAGCAAAAAAATAGTGACACTTCCAGGGACTACTCTTTAAAGCCTAGGATTGTCCGTGCAAATTAAGGGCAGTTGGCAGCTATGCTGTATAATAATTACTGTTAGCCATATTTCTATTTACTCCTAGAGGGGAATTTAGTTATGCGCTTAGAGCCTCCGGAACGGTCGCAAAGGCACTCTGCGTTACTGTAATGCCGCGGATTTCTCTTTGCCCCCCATAGGGGTGTGAGTAGAAATCCACAATGTTGCGGTACCATAGTACCGGAAAAAAATGCACTGCTGGGGCTCCAAGAGGAACATCCTGATTAATTGAATTCCCCCCTTAAAATGCATTACAGTACATTACTGTTACTGGCATATACCATAATGTGTCACTCACCTTTCAGTAGACCATAGGAGAACAGGAACATGACTTACAGAGATCACTACAGAAACACAGATGCAGGACATGAGCAGAAACCCAGACAAAAGCTGCATGTTTGCTGTGAGAGGAGAACTAAAAAAAAAGAATGAATGTGTCCTGCTAACTTCACCAAGCAAAAGGAGAATACTGGTTATAGCTGGAGCAGTGGGTTACTACCAAGACACTGTGCATATTGTTGTATGTAAACAAGCAGTAGGTTGTGTATATAATAAATAAAGTAGTTCTATGTCTGCTTTCTTTGGCCCAAAAGTGCAGGTTATACATAATAAAAACAGAAGATTTACAAATACAATTACTCGGCGATTGATTAATAGTTATTTTCGCTGTAATTCTTTTGAAGAGAACTTGTATATCAGTCATGAATTTGTAGTAGAAATAGTATTAGAATCTTTTACAGCCTATTAACTATTACTGTAATAGGTTTGTAAATAGTACGTACATTAAAAAAACACTGGGTTGTCTAGTCTACATGAACACTCTGTAAATGTCTCCTCTCAAACATGTGCAATTCTACACATGCCACATATACAGATGGAGTATACTTTATTGAACAGTGTGGTGCTATACGAAGCAATAAAACTGAAGCAATGTGATTGTTTTGCTAAGGTTTAATGCTGTACTCCTAAGCTGATGTACTGTAGGCACTGACTTACTACAATATGCCAAACATTTCTCACTTAATCTTTTGCCAAAGCTTTGCAAATCAGTACAATTAAACAAGAAACATCTGTACATGGCTAAATTCATTATTCTGCTTTTCCAAAGTAGTTCTGTTAAAAAGTAAATTGCAGTGGTATATTTCATCCCTACCCCAAATGAAATAACAGAAGACACACACACAACACCTCACAGGATGAATAAATATCTGGTAAGATAAATCACATAACCAGGGGGTTGTCTAGCTACCCTACAGCCTGAGGCAGCAGCTGAAAAAGCACCCCTGTGATTCTTTATACAATCTACCAGAAACATTTAGTTGTGTATACAAAATAAGAAAACACAGTTGTTGTCAGTGCTTGTCCTTCACACTGCATATCTGTGTGCATCTAGCAAAATGGAATGTGTTGGGTATACTTTAAAATACAAATATTATTTCTTCTAACATCATTAGATATACCAATAATGTTAATATCACTTGGTCAGACTTTTGTATCAAGAAATTTGACCTTTTTAAACCAATTTCCTTCATTTTGCTGTTCTCATAACTTACTACCTAAGATAGCTGTCTCAGGTTGCATCTTTATAATCACTGCACATAGCTGAAATGTCAAATGATAGCATGTCCCTTCACATCTGCTGTGTCTTGTTCCGACTCCCACCTACCTCTCACTCTTGCTTTGTTTAGGACTCTGGTCTGCTTATACCTCTCTTTCGTGTGCTTGCCCTATGGTCTAAAGGATTTGAGCTAAATTGTGCTACTTGATGATGGGCAGCATGGTGGCTTAGTGGTTAGCACTTCTGCCTCACAACACTTGGGTCATGAGTTCAATTTGCATGTTCTCCCAGTGTTTGCGTGGGTTTCCTCCGGGTGCTGTGGTTTTCTCCCACAATCCAAAAACATATTAGTAGGTTAATTGGCTGCTATCAAATTGACCCTAGTCCCTCTGTCTGTCTGTCTGTGTGTATGTATCTTAGGGAATTTAGACTGTAAGCTCCAATGGGGCAGGGACTGATGTGAGTGAGTTTTCTGTACAGCGTTTTGGAATTAGCAGCACTATATAAATAAATGATGATGAAGAGTACCATGCAACCACAGAAGCTTTTTCTCATTGGACACTGCATGGGCAATAATAATTGCCCATGCAGATTACGCTGTACAATGAAAGTCCCCTCAGCCCTCATGGTATGTTTGTGGCCAGAGCATACATAAACGTGCCTAAATGAAAAAATAGGCAGTAGCCCAATCTGACAGTCGAGTGACAATATCATCTATTAACTTGGCTATACACTTAGGTGGTGAAAGCAGCAATCAGATGAGATCCTGGAGTTTGATGCAGTGACTACAGCTGGAAGGTGACTACACATATGCCAATAGGGGTCATCTTCCAAATACATTGTTGCCATGTCCAATAATGTTCTTTAAGATTTTGAAATTGTGGTTCCACAAACGCTGTAACATCAGGCCAATTACCTGAAATCAACTACAAAATTATAATTATTAGTATTTGACCAATTTTAGAGAAGTCAACAATGCTTTGTTGTCCCTGCTTTTGATCAATGCAGTGTAGCAATTGCTGGCATTTATGAATTGGTAGTTTACTAACTTAATTAATAAATTCTACAGGTCTGGATTTAGACTACGTGAGGTCAAGGACAGAGATGGATGGTGAGGCTCCCATACTATTACAACTGCATAGAAAAAATATATGTGGAATGCAGAACAAGAGTAACAGGACAGTGAATATTTCCAGATATTAAGGGGCCAAATCAATCTGGTGCAATAAATGGAACTTTTTACTCATGCAAAAACAGTACTTCTTCACCGCCAAAGTTATACACAACTCAATGGAACTGGACCTTACCTTACCGGAACTCACACGAAAAGTACAGGGTTTGGGGAGGAGGAAAGTTGCATGTGAAACTAAAAGTTGCAGCTGTTTCTGCCTAAGCTATTTCGGAACTGCTTCCAGTGCTTGTGGAACTATATGTTCCCGCATGCGCTGACAATCATTTACTAGAGAGGATTACTGGTGCTTATTGAACTAAAAGCACAAACATGCCCATCTAGCCAATGTCTGCCAGTGCATGATGGCACTTGCAGGTCCACAATACCAAAAAAACAAGACAAAACTGACATGCTTTAATATAAAGTAGAATTTATTTTTATTCTTTGTTGTAATCTAAAGGAAAACTCTTCTGTCTTCGTAATCCTATGTGAGAAATAAATGTGAGATTGGTCACTGCAGATCACAGTGAGCAGTTGTGTCTGTCTTTATTATCCAGTGGATCAAAAACATAGACAATAAGACTTTATTTTATAATAAAATGGTAGGGCTGGGGAGTGTTTTATTCAAATAAACTTTTTTTGAAAATTGTGTCCATATGTTTTTTTAATAATATTTTGGTATAAGGGACAGGGGAAGAGCTCCAATGCTTTTCAGATTAGGGCTGGCAATCCCTGCATTATCCAAGCTGGTAATGGTTCACACTATCATAGGGAGCCAAACATTTCTAGGTCCCTGGTAATAGCATGACCAGCCCAGTCTGCATAGCCTGGTGCAAGTGCCTGATTTCCCCATTGAACCCCTACTTTACTGGTAACCAGTGAAGACTGTATAGTGCTAGTCAGTTCTTTTTGTAAAACAATTAATTATTCATTTTATTTGCCAACAGAGTTTCTTCTACTCATTTCAATAGCCCACCTGTATCACCGTTGTTTCTACACAATAAAAACCCCATTGAAAAAAAAAAACTGTTAAAATATGGGAATGAGAAAAGCTCTGTGTCGCTTGCAGTGGGACGTATTCAAAATTGCACACAAACATGTCCAGTGCATATGAGCTGCAGATGTGTAAATTACATGTCAAATGTATTCTATGTATATGATTTGCACGTCTTGATGCACACATAACACCTGTGAGTGACCAAAGAGACTTGAACTGAAAAAAAAATATATTTAATCAATAAATATTTTTTATTTGTGTAGACATTTGGGAGATATGTCCCGCTAAGTGATAGCCCTTCAAGCTGCGCGTACCAGCGACACCAGCAAAAGGTTTGTCAACATTTCTATGGGAGGGGAACAGTCAGGGCCGGACTGGGACTAAAAATCAGCCCTGGCATTCAAAGTAGACAGGCCCACCTCAGTTCCAGCAGGAAAGAAAGTATGTGCCGTAGCGCAGCGGCGGCACCGAAAAGGGTGTGACTACATTGTGTTGTGGGTGTGGCCAACATGGGGCATTGATACATACATTATAATAAAACATTACATGGAGAATTATACATGCAGACCTCTGAGTATATTGGGGTGCCAATTACTGCCATACAGCACCACCCCTGAAGCACCCAAAAAACACATCTTTACTCAGCTCAGACAGTCTTGGATACACTTCACTATACATTGTATATCAGCAATGCTTGTTGATAGATAGAGGGTATTATTTGAATAAAAATCCCCTACATGTTTTTTACATTTAACAATGTTAAAAATTTCAGCAAAGATGGGTATATCCTTTACAAACATATTATGTACATGGGGATATGCATAGTAAAACACAAATACATATTATTAAATTAAAATTAAGCTGTGTCCTTCTCTTGCAGCATGATTGATCACTGAGACTGTCCATCAATCGATCACTTTGCAGGAGAGAGGCCTAATATGATTTAAACTGTCCCAATGCCTGTCTACGTGTTTTCCTGATAATCAGTAGCAAAATGAAGAGATGAAACAGCTGTTAACAGTGATGGATCAGCAACTATACTTAACAATGAATTAAAGGAAATATAGTGATTTTTATTTTTTTATGCAGTCCATTACATAGATTATACATTGCCAATAGGGTTGTTCACTTATGGACTTCAACGCCTCTTTATGTACTAGCCCCTTTTATTGAGCAAATGAAATTCCACGTTACTTACAGCCAGGATGAATAATGCACTATATATTTCAAGAAGCCACTGAGGCTCATAGTGGCAGAACAAAGCAATTCATCACCTCTAATCAATAGAATGAAAGAGCATTTATACTGCTACATGGGGATGGGGTAAGTACAAGAAGAGGGAGGTTTCCTAAAGTGAAGTCAAGATTGCCTTTAAGAAATTTAAGCACACAGTTAAACTGACTTGATCATAGTAGTTGTAGTACATTTTTAAAGATGGTCCAGTGCGCATGTCCGCCCGAGCAGCAGCACTTCCATGCGCGCTGCTCGGCGGATGGAGAGTCAGTGACGGGCCGTCTATGCAAATAATCACATGGGGCGGCAATCAAAAATGTTGGGAAGTATACATGGGGGGGTCAAATACTAACCTTGCAGATAGTCCCTTTAATTTTTAAAAATACACCCTTTAATTTTTTAAAATACACCAGCCATTAAGCTCGCTTTTGGAAGGACTGGCATTGTGCAAGCAAGCAGGATATGCATGCCAGGAAAGTGGAGCCACATGTCAGATACAGCCTGTTATCCCGTAAAGCACTAGGATTCCCTGTACAACAGTTCTATGTATTAAGACTTTCTTTCGTTATCGAGAGTCCAAAACTCCGTGAATGCCCAAAGGAACCAAGATCAAGGACAGGACTGGAGATGAGTGCGAGTGTTGCTGGTCTCTGTACAAACTATCACAGACAGAGGTAAAACTATAATAGGAAACTTTAATATCCATAGTGTTTAGCGAAACAAGAGCATAATCTATACTGTAATATTCAATGTCTGAGAAGGAACTGTTAAAGTGATTTACCCTTAGTGTTACACGAACACATCCAAAAGCATGAGTTCCTGTTCTCTTATCAGAAAGTGAAATAGACCTTATTTTAGTGTAGCAGGTAAAGACCGAGATCTTTGTTCGGTCATTGATGTACTTGTAGACAAATTATATTCCATACAAACAGCCATACCTCTAACAGCTGTACACATTATTTAATTAGAGACAATTTATTTGCTAGAGGTAAGTAAACTGATATTGCACACCCCCCACAAAGCCAGTCCTGTTAGGGCTCACGACCATCAAGATGAACTTTTAGAACAGTTAGAGTAGAGGTCTTCACCTTTAGCAGCCGCCTTTCCCGTAGAGTGTTATATGCTCACAGGTACTCAGATGCCCTCAGGTCTTATGCTCAGAGTAGTAAAAACTAGGGGTATGCACCGACCACTTTTGGTGTTTTGGGTTCTGATTAGCTTGAGGTTTTGGGTTCTGATTTGTTTTGCCAAAACACCCCACGAAAGGTTTTGGTTCTGATTTTGGGTTTTGGGTTCTGAATTTTTTTAAAAAAAAGCATAAAAAGTGCTAAAATCCATATTTTGGTTTTTTTTCCCCACTCCTACGCTATTATTAACCTCAATAACATTCATTTCCACTAATTTCCAGTCTATTCTGAACACCTCACACCTCACAATAATGTTTTTAGTCCAAAAGGTTGCACCGAGGTAGCTGGATGTCTAAGCAAAGCGACACAAGTGGACGGCACAAACACGTGGCCCATCGTAGGTGGCTGTGTAGGCTTGAATGGCCTTTTGCTGCTCCTCCATCCTCTGCAGCATATAGAGGGTGGAGTTCAAGCGCGTCACTACCTCTTGTTTTAGTTTATGGCAGGGCAGGTTCATGCTTTTTTGATGTAGCAGGAACAGTGAACATAGTTTAATATCTGATACTAATATTTCTGCACTGCAGGAACAGTGAACGTAGTTTAATATCTGATACTAATATTTCTGCACTGCAGGAACAGTGAACGTAGTTTAATATCGGATACTAATATTTCTGCACTGCAGGAACAGTGAACGTAGGTATTGCAGTAGTTATATTTCTGGACTGCAAGAATATATTGCACTAGAATTTTTTTTATACTTTTTAAATAATTTTTTTATATTTTTTTTTAATAATTTTTGTATAATTTTTTAAAAAAAATTTAAATTATTTTTCTATAATTGTTTTTTTTTTATTTTTATTTTTTTTATGATTTTTGGATAATTTTAAAATAACTATGGACTTAGCAGAACAAAGCACAGGACAAAAGCACCACTGGACTCAGCAGGACACTGAAAATCTGGAATGACTTTTTACCTTGTAGTGCTCTGTATAGTGATTGTAACATGGGCACTCCTGCTGCTGGGAGCTGCATCCTTTAAGCACACAAACACATTTTAATATAAAAGGGTTTTTACTAATAGCAGGAAATACAGACAAGTAGCATTTAATTATGTGTAAATGGGTATTTATCTGCCTGCAGTATACTCTACTTCTTCCCCGACAAAAAGACTCTGTACAACCCACTCTGGATTCCTGACAACTAGCATTCCAAGAAATACATTAATTGCTTTTTCTTTTTACTCCTAATAAATTTCTGCTTGTTGTTAGTAGCTCATTTATGTCATTACACTAGAATCTGTCAGCATACCTAATAACTATGCTGGTTCCTGCAACAGATGTACCTAAAATTGTGCAAAAGGCTTCTCACTGAAGATATATATACAAACCACAACCTCCCTCTTCACTAAACGCAGGCAGAACGAAGATGGCGGCCGGGAGCGGGGAATTTATGACATCCAAGTCTCGCGAGAGCCTCGTTTTGGATTCATTTGGCGGGCGGAAGTTCCCGAACAGTGCTCGGGTCCCGTCGGATCCGAGCCCGCTCATCTCTAGTAAAAACTTATCAATGATGGCCGTAACGCAGATGGAATCGGAGGCGCTATCCCAGACTGGAGCAGGTGGTCAATAGCAGGCCGAGGTCAGAGGTCCGTAGAAAAACAGCGCAGTCCAGAATACAAGCAAAACGGTCAGGGTCACAGGAAAACAGGCAAAGTCCAGAATACAGGCAAAGGTCACCACAGAAGAACAGGCAGACAGGAATCCAATAGCAGGTCAGCAACAGAACACGACTGGAGACGCTATTACTGGCAGGGAGGCTAAGCCCTCCCTGCCTTAAATACAGAAAAGAGACAATCAGGACCATGCCCAGCAAGTATCCCTAGAGGCTGCTTAATAAATTAACTGCCCAATAAATTAGCCCTGTCACGGCTCTCTGGTATATTCCACAATATTATTGCACAGAAACAGTGATGATAGTAAACTTAAATATTTATTGTAAATACAGGCAGGGTTGGGTCTCAGTGGCTGAAGGGCCAGGCAAGGCATGAAACAAAATGTCCAGGAATAATATTCAAAACAAAGTCTTTTAAACTTGCCAGGTTCCAGAGATGCAGATTGAAGTCAGAGTCCAAAAGCTAGGTAAACATAAACAGAGATCCAGAGCTGCAACACATACAATGAACCAGCAGGGAATGATTGCCACGGGTCAGTCTTTATGGTCTGGTGATCAAGAAAAACACTTAACAGCTGAGTGAGGACACACAATCCACATAGCGGTCACTAGTGTGGAAAACGCTGAACTGCACCTGTAGGGACTTAGTGCAGAAAAGCATCAGGCCATAACAAGCCCGCAGACTTTTCACAAACATGCACACGTGCCTGGCTGCTCAGTGTTGCCGGGACGCGGCACTACTCAGAATTTGTCCCGACCGTTGCCAACCGGAAGTGACGTCCCAGCTGTTGCCATGACAGCCGGGACGCCGAAGGAGGAAGCGAGCCGTGGATCACTGAGGCTTGTGACAAGTCCTTTCTATTCAGCTTGCTATATCTTCTCTGCCTGCTCCAGAGTTAAACAGTCCAAGCCTGTGAGTTCCAGTTTAGGTCTTTCTCTATTTATAAGTGGTCTTTTTGGTCAAATTACTATTTTTATGTCAATGTTGTGCTGCTGAGCCTTAATGATACCATGAACCCGAGGACTCATCTGGCTGCTATATCATGATGTTACCAAGCTAACACTTGTGATCACCTTATCGACTCTGGTAATTAATTTTACTATTTCTGATAGGCATGGATACAAGCTATTAGTTTTCTTTATTCATAAAATAGCAATATATGCTAATATAGTCCACAATACAACACATTACAGGGGAAGACAGAACAAGCATACAGTGATAAAAATCCAAGAACATAACTTGAGACAAATAATGTGATGGCCCTGCTTGCTAGACTTTAAACTCTAATAGAAAACAAGTAAAAGATGCACAATTGTTTATTTTCATGCATCCTAACATTCCCATTCGACTATGTTCCAGATCTTCCTGATGATAACCCTTTGTGAGGCAAGTGCACTAAATGGATTAACCAACCAGATCACTTCTATCTGAACAGACGAAGGGGTAAATTTGTCAAACTGCGGCTTTGAAAAAGTGGAGATGTTGCCTACAGCAACCAATCAGATTCTCGCTCGCTGTCATTTTGTAGAATATACTAAATAAATGATAACTAGAATCTGATTTGTTGTGTGAAGATACCAGGTTTTCTGGTCCAATTCTACCCACTTCACTCTGGCTGGGTGCCTTCCTAAGCCAGGGAAGCCTACCCAGTACCTCCTAAGGTTCTTATTAGTCACTCAGGCAAATGCAGTTAGAAAGTAAAGCAATACATTTATTGTAATAAAAACAATCACTAGATTATTATGTATACACAATAAATAAACTCCAGGCAGGTTTACCACATTATCTGTCCCTTACTCCACTAGCTTAAGGAGTTACAGTCACCTGGCTGCTGGACTTGACGACCCGTGGATCTGCCGATGTATTTCACTGGTAGAGGCAACTCTAAAATCAGCCATCCTGCAACTTCCAGTCCCAGAATGAATACCCCCTCCCCCCCCTGGAGTGGCTCCTTCTATCAAGGGTCTGATTTCCATAGTGTGTTCCCCTCCCTGGGCGAACCTCTGGGTCTATCCTTCTTAACCATTGGTGGGTGCTGAATCAGGGGGTTGGAGGGGGAGTGGAGATGAGCTGTACTTCCACAGAAGATCCCCTGCTGGGCTCTAGACAAAATGTCTGAACTAGTCATGTTGAGAACAATGAATACTAATTGGTCTTCCCCCTCACCTGTATCCTGCAATCTGATCCTTACCCATAACCCACCTGGCTTCACTTTAAAGACAATGAATAACAACCTCACTGCCACATCAACAATATACAATAACCAATATACATATGTACAATGAGCTACAATGTCACCTTATCCACACTGCATTTGTAGTCTGTTGCTATAGGCAACATCTCCACTTTTTCAAACCCACAACTTGATAAATTTACCCCAAAGTCTTTTGGAGAGCAGATGGCATGGGGGGGGGTCCACTACAGCAGGGAAGATAAGGGAAATGGTATAAAGTAGTGTAGTGAAGCTATTGTGTGGTGAGAGTGCTAGCCTTGACTGAGTCAATAAGAGGTGATGGAAGAACTTGGCATATCATAGTGGATAAATAGAGAGAAATATGAAGTCAACCGAGTATAAGCAGGTATAGCATTAATGAGAGCTTAAAGAGCTAGAAACAAATCTATTTCTTGAATCCAGGCGGTAACGGATAGCCAGTGAAACGACAATCAATGGGTTTATGCATTAGTAAAACAAATAGTAAGAACATTTTGTCTTACAGTCACATTCATTATAATGAGAGCTTGAAATGGACATATTTTACGGACAGGTAAGCCGGGGAGATGATATGTGCATGTATTATTATGCTAGTAGTGTGTTTAGTGAAATAATTACAGATAAGAGTGATATTTTCAAGGTGGATGTGAGAGAGTTTGTGAGAATGTGTGAAGCAAAAGAAAAGGCAGAGTGAAAGTGTCCCCTAGAAAATAGTTTTGTGGTGAAAGAGTTAAAGAAGTTTTTGTAGATCTTCCCTTCTCTCTAGTTTTGTACAATGAGGATCAGAGATAAACAATTTAGATCTTAGTCACAAAACCCATATCTGGAAAACCCTAAGTTCCAAGCATTGTAGATAGTTATACTACATATATAGGGCCTATGTATTATTGCTTTTTTTTCATTAAATTCCCCCCAAAACATAAATTTTCAGGGAACTGATGCTCATTTAAGTAATGTGCACATTCATTAAGAATGCATTGCAGCAGATAGATATATAGATAGATATCTGCTGCTTTGGATGTTTTTTTGGAAATCCAGATCAGTCTCCATATATCATACTTGCCAACTCTCCCGGAACGTCCGGGAGACTCCCGCATTTTGCGGGAGTCTCCTGGACTCCCGAGAGAGTGTGGCAATCTCCCTGATCTGCCCAGAAGTGGGAAGAATACAGTTGAAACGCCGCGATTCACCGAGAATCGCAGCGTTTGGCCCCGTCCCCACTGTAAAATGATGCGATTTGCGTCATCACGTCATGGGGGCGGGGCTAAAATGTCGCGCTTTTCGGGGCCCCGCACCCTACACGCCCACCTCCTACTGGCAGTTCCCGGAAAAAATATATGAAATGTTGGCAAGTATGCCATATATGTCTATAGGGACTGCTATATACTGCAATTTAATAAGTTCCAAAAAGGCAATTACACATACGGTAATTTACGCCAGCTCAGGCTGGTGTACATTACCCTATGTGTAATTTTTCAGCTCTCCTTCTATGGGGAGAGCATTGCGTTAGAGGGATCTTCGGATCCCTCACCGTATCTCACTGCTCTCCCCTCCGGTCACTATCACAAAGGTGATCACTTTGCAATAGTGACCATAGAAGAGATAGGAGAGGGGTCTTCGCAGGAACAGCAGACTTTCATGACTGCTGCTCCTGTTGAAGTTTTTTAATAAATACACAATCCTTATCTTTGCGATGAGGATCGAAATACATTGTGTATAACATGCGGTGGGTAATAAATAGAGGCCATAATAATACATAGGGGGTATAATGTATATAGCACATTACATATAGCTTGTAAACACATTTTGAAAGTATTTTGAAATTATTGTCAAAGAGAAGGAAATAAAGAAATTAGAGCTGAATGGAGCACCTGACTCTGCTATTAAACATTTCACTTACATCAAATGAGTTCCCTATACACTAATCTGCTAATCTTCATTTTAATACTCCCATGTGGTTGTTTACACAAAAAATATTCAAGTCATTCCCTGCTAAAGTCTCTTTAAACAATCTAAACAAATAGAAATACAAAGATCAGAAAGCTGTAGCTCTTAGGAGTATTCTGCATTCTGTTCCCACCACCAGTCCAAAAACATACTGGTACCTTAATTGACTTATGACAAAATGGACCCTGGTGTGTTTGTGCCTGTGTGCGTTAGTTACAGAATTTAGATTGTAACTCCAATGAAGCAGGGACTGATGTCGATGAGTATATATTCTCTGTACAGCATTACATAGTGTGATGTAAAAGCGGATAAAATCAGCTCACATGATTGCTGGGCATGTCTAGCCACAATGTTTTGTCACTCTTCACTGTGCTACAAGCAATAAGTATTCATGATATTAAAATGTAGCTTATAGTTCATAATCATCATCATTTATTTATATAGCGCCAACATATTCCGTAGCTCTTTACAATTGGGGACAAACATAATAAACTAATAAACAAACTGGGTGAAACAGACAAAGAGGTGAGAGGGCCCTGCTCGCAAGCTTACAATCTATGGGACAATTAGAGATTGACACATGAGGTTAAGTCTACATTTTGCATCTTAGCCCAGCCAGACTGCAAAGGTAAAAGTGACTCATAAGCTAAATGATCCTGTCACACAACAATGTTGCTCAGGGGTAGTTGTCTTGTGTGAAATTGTGTAACAGGCTAAAGGTAGTGAGGTTAAGAGGGTGGTTGAGGAATATTATAAGCTTGTCTGAAGAGGTAGGTTTTTAGAGAACGCTTGAAAGTTTGAAGACCAGAGGAGAGTCTTATTGTGCGAGGGAGAGAATTCCATAGAGTGGGTGCAGCCCGAAAAAAGTCCTGTAACCGGGAATGGGAGGATGTAATGAGGGTGGATGAGAGATGCAGATCTTGTGTAGAACGGAGTTGCCGAGTTGGGAGATATTTTGAGACAAGAGAGGAGATGTATGTTGGATTCAGTAGAAAACAGGCAGCCAGTGTAGAGACATACAGAGTGATTCAACAGAGGAATAGCGATTTGCAAGGAAAATCAGTCGTGCCGCAGCATGCAAAATAGATTGTAGGGGTTTGAGTCTGTTTTTGGGAAGACCAGTAAGGAGGGAATTGCAATAGTCAATGCGGGAGATGATAAGTGCATGAATTAAGGTTTTAGCAGTGTCTTGCGTGAGATATGTGCAGATTCTGGAAATGTTCTTTAGATGTATGTAGCATGATTTAGATATAGAGTCAATGTGGGGAACAAAGGATAGGTGTGAGTCAAGGATTACACCTAGGCAGCGAGCTTGTGGGGTGGGATTTATGGTCATGTTATCAACAGAGATAGAAATGTCAGGTATGCTCTTGTTGGTGGGTGGGAAAATAAAATAGAGATAGGTCATTCAGGTTAATAGGGTCAGTAGTATATAAAATATCACAAATGAAACTCATTTGTTTTTTTATTTTATTTTTTGTAGCATTGATAACAGGTCTTATATTTAAAAATATCTATCTTTTTAATAAAATGGTTACACACTCGCTTAATAGTGATAGAATGGAAGCATAGAATAGAATACATTAATATGATGAATATACAGAAATAAAAATGAAAATAATCTAGACTTGGAAACTGGCTGCAATAGGTTTACTAATAACCAGATCATTAACTGTAGACATCTGATTTGATTTCTCCTGATGAAGAAACGGTGCCATCTCTGGGATCTGGGAAAAATAGTTCTTGGCAAGAGTATGCCTGTGCTTGATCTTTCGAATAAAAACAATGCCATAAGCCTGAATAGGAAAAGATAAAAGTAAACAAGAATTTTGAAACATGTATACAGTTGTACTTTACAAATGATATGAGAATTTAATATGCATCGTCTCATTTTAGGTGTGCTATAAAAATGACGGCAACATGACTTACTAACAGGGCAGACTATATACCTCTTTAAGTCAGAATGAAGATGAACTTCTGCAGAAATGTAGTATCACCAAGTGAGCTAATAAATCATATTCTGGGAGCTCTTCTAATAGCCAATGAAAGTTAAAACAGTATGATTTTGCCTTAAATCCATAATAAAACAGGAAATAGATTGAAAAGTTCAATTGTATCAAAAATAATTGCTGCTTATTAATATTTTGTGCAACACATTAAATACAATAAAACTTTTCTTGTTGTGGCATTGAGATTTGCTAAGTGCTGTGCTCTTATAGAGTTTCATAGACTGGTGTGAGTTGACATCAGTTGAGAATAAAAGGCAATTATAAAAGGTACAGTTGGAGTAAGCAAAATAAAAATAAAATCCATGGATTCCCATTTCTCTAGAAAATATTTAAGACCAAATCCACAAGAGGACATGAGATATTCTGCGCGTTCAGAGTTCATTGATGGTTCCAAAGCAGCAGCTATAGCATAAAATATTTTAAGCAATTTTATCACAATACTGCCAAGCTAAATAGGTCACACTCTAGAGAAGGGTTATGCAACTGATTTCAGTAAATGTCCATTTACTTGAGCATACTGTATTGTGACACACGCACACAAATACACCCCCTCCCCTCCTGCCCAAGTCACTGCCCCCTCACCTAGGATGCCATCCAGACACCAGAGCCTAGTGTTGGACTGTGGCATTAAGGGCCCACCAAGAAAATCAATGTTAGAAGCCCACATAATAGTATCCTATTCTATAGCAACCCTGTCTGTGGGTGGGGATTTGGAGACCAGAGCATTTACCTCTAGGACTGCACTTTCTGACTTAAGCTTTCTCTTTCTTGTACATCAGCCTTTGCGTAAGGGTGAGAGCGCTGGCAGCAATGGTAGGAATGTGTATTGTGATCCACAGGTTGGGTACTACTGCTCTGGAGTAACTTTAAATATCCCTGTTAAGCTCATTCAGAAGTTAAAATCACCCAACCTTACCATAAATAAATCGCTAATTCATTCTCCAAACTCTCCAATGTATTAAAAAAATATTGTCAATACAATTTGGGCAATTTTACTTAGTGAAAGTAATGTTTTCCTATTACTTGAATAGGCAATGCATTCCAATGGGAGCAGAAAGACTATTGAAATGAATTGTCTACAGAACTTAATGCTCACACAATCACAAGCAATGCTAACACTTCTGATGGGCTAAACAAGTACTGCTCACTGACTCCAATGAAAACAATGGGATTGGCAGCAAAGCAATTAAAAAGTACCGTAAAACGGTTTCAGTGTGTCCTGGATGACAGTGTATGGTGGTGCTTGTAAGTCTCAGCAAGCCCGACAGCCACTCATTTCCAAGGCTTACTGGGACTTGTATTTCCCCAAGCACCTGCATGTGCAGGCAGACATTGACTGCCAGGGCTTGATTGGATTTATAGTTCCACAACAGTATTTAATATTTTTCACATTTGCTTTAGTTACTTCACTGAGCATTTTCTCATTCATTTCATATGGCAATAGAATTCTATAGATCCATTGAAATGCATTGTCCATTGAAATAAATAGGAAATGTTACTCATCCGAGTGGTTTTCAGGCATTCTCCACTATCTAAAACCAGTGAGATAATTGTTAGAGATTTCCATGGCAATTTTGAAAATGGTCTTTTCACAGATTTCAGGACATGTAAGAAGTATGGCAATTTTATTCTGATGGTTGAAAAAGGGAGCTTTACATGGCGATTTGCGTTTAGTGGTGGAGGAGAATTGTAAATTGGCATGTAAGTCACTAAAAAACATAATATTTGGTCAAAATTGATCTTCAATAGTTTTCCCCCTTGGTGGCTGCTCCTTCTCACTAAAAAGCAGATTTTTTTCTCTGAATGAAGCAAATACCTTGCAGCTTTTCCATTCTCATTGGATTGCTAATTAAAACACATTAGCTGATTTTGCAATGCCATCTGTTGGCAGAAATATATAGTCTGCATGTGAATGTACCGCACAGTAATCACCCATGTGGTTTATAAAAGATTAACTAAAGCTCACAGGATTATATTTGATGAAAGCCAAAATTAGTATAGCTAATGAGGTGTCTTCTTACTTCTGTACAATGATGAACAATTTAAATATGTTATTGATTATTCACAATGGTGCATTGCTATAGCAAATCTGATGATTTAAAACTTTGCTCTATCTGACCAAACACTAGCAGTTAAATAATGAGAGGTTCTGAAAACAATAAAGCAAATACATGATTAATAAGTACAGGGTGATTCAAAAGTCGCAGTACACCCTTTTATTTCAAAAACTCTACAGGAAATTGGGAAACCTGAATACTCCAGTAAGGTATGGGTGACGTGGTCTATCTTTTACGGTATGTACCAAACATGGGCGCCATCTTGAAATCGGCCAATCGGCCCAATTCCTGTAGAGTTTTTGAAATAAAAGGGTGTACTGTGACTTTTGAATCACCCTGTACAACATGAAATGCAAAAATGAAATCCAAATATAGCCAGTAATCATTACCTGCTCAGCATTGGCAAGCTTTAAATGGGCAGCTGCTTCCTCCTTTGTTAGGAGAACACAATTCCATGGAGACCACTCATAGTATTTGTCCCACCTCACCATAACAAGATCGTAGAGGTCATCACAGGCACTGAGTGCAGAGTGAGCAGCCCAGATATTGTCAACAAGGTACTGAAGATCTTCTTGCTACAACAAAAAACGTAAATGCAGTTGTATGAGCAAGAATATAATTGTATTCTTTAAAACCAATGTGAATGCATTGGTTCTCAGCAGCATAGGGGACTCAAAGATAGATAGAAATATTTCCGTACCCCCCTCTATATCCCTGCACAATTTAGACAATTGGATTGGAAAGGACATAAGGATTAATGCAGTGTTTAGGTATTGAAGCAGATCTTATTTGCTATAAATAGGACATAACTAATGTAATGTAGGGCCCACATTCAAACCTTATTGCGGGGCCCAGCAAACATTTTGGTCCTCCACTGAACATGTCAAATAATGGCCTTTTTGTAGTCACAATCTATTAATGTAGCATGTAAACTAGAAGTCTATTCCCAAAGCATTGTTTCCAAATAGCTTTTGTATATGTAAGGAATCAACTGTTTACCTTTCTGAGCATCATATTACTTACAGTAATTCCATTTCACATAAATGTGAGCATTAAACAGTTTGAAAACTGCTGCATTTATAAATTATGTGATACATATTAGCAGCATTACATATCCAGGCACCACTGAAATAACACTGAATGTTACACGTTTTAGAACTTTGAACCATCTAAGTGGCCTAGTGGTTAGCACTTCTGCCTCACAGCACTGGGGTCATGAATTTGATTCCCGACCATGGCCTTATCTGTGTGGAGTTTGTATGTTCTCCCTGTGTTTGCGTGGGTTTCCTCCGGGTGCTCCGGTTTCTTCCCACACTCCAAAAAACATACTGGTAGGTTATTTGGTGGCTATCAAAATTGACCCTAGTCTCTCCATCTGTGTCTGTGTGTGAGTGTGTGTCTATATTAGGGAATTTAGACTGTAAGCTCCAAATGGGGCAGGGACTGATGTGAGTTCTCTGTACAGCGCTGCGGAATCAGTGGCGCTATATAAATAAATGATGATGATGATCTATGCAAATGTTCACATGACTTTCAGGTGCATATTCAAATACGCATTTTTTGCGGTAATACAGTAGCACAGCATTGAAGATTGCCCTTCGCAACACTATGTGGGGGCGAAGTGAAATCTGCAATGTTGCAGTAATGCGGAGTGACTTTGCACCCGTTCTGGAGGCACTCCGTGCACAATTGAATATGCCCCTCTGTATTTTCCAGGGCTTCAGTGGATTAGTGCTTTGGAACTGAAATAAGGCTGTTGTAATAGTGCATGTTATCTATTTGATTTCCAATTAATTAAAGTATAGAAAATGTAAGATGCTTATGTGCAAAGTTAATACTTTACAACAATTGAAATGTTTAATTGCAACTTACAAAAACAGAATGTAACAATAAAAAAAATAAAAAAAAAATACAACTCTATAACTAAATACTAGGCAGTGGCTGAGAAAACTATTCATACAAGTGCAAAAACATTTAAATATATTAAATTATATTCTACAAGAAATACCGTTAACACTTCTTTCTGATAATACTTCAGTGAATAATATTGTTTTTATTTCTGTTTTAAATAAAATTGTGAAATTGAATATAGTGAAATCTCTATTTCTTATTATACCAGAAAGTGTTACCTGGAGCAAGAAAGCAATTTTAGCATCATCACCATAGCTTGCTTCAGACTTTTTGAGCTGTTTCAGTAAAATTCTGTATTTTGAAAATTCTTCTCTCTGTCGGCCTTCGTTGTCTAGCTTAGAACATTTTCGGCACCTGCCAACAGTACGTGCATTGGCAGACAGAGAAAATTCAGTCGATGGTAGATAGCTTTCACAACAGGGGCAGAAATATATATTTTTGCGAAGAAATGCAGAGTCCTGAGGAACCTGAAAAAAAAAAGAAAATTGTACAAACTTGATTATGATACACCATACAAGAAAAACGTCATACCTTCAATGGGTAGCTGAAATGAACGCGCTCTATCTCCGTGGATGTATAACAGAGCAAAATAGTGGCTTATTGTAGCTTTGTAAGATATATTCCAAACGTACATCATTTCAGAACATGCACCACAAATATTGTTTTAGGAGAAATGATGAATCATTTTGCTAATTTGGTTGTATTTATTGTTTAAATCAAACATTATTTTAAATCTAATTGGGACTCAACAAAGGTTGAGTCCCTGGCTGTAGCTTAGTCAGATGTAAGTTGTACATGCTGTTATACTTAGTGCATACATGCTTGGATAATACATAGATTGCAGGCAGCAGATGTGAGAGTATCTCCCAAACCATGTAGAGGAGCCCCATGATCCAAGGACTGGGGAAGGAACATCAGGTAGCAATGTATTAGGCTGGAAACCTATGTCTTCAACTCATAACACATTGAGCCCCTGTGCATATCTAGTAGTGATGCACTGGACCGGCCTTGTGAGTAACTTTGTTTTAAAGACAAATTACAAAAACTTTCTTTATTTAAGTAATTGATAAACGAAAATTTGACATCATTTTTCAAAACCAGAAATAGTTATGGAGAGAACATTTTATTGTAGGCCTATGAAGGCATTGCAGTGAGCCACTCTCAGGGCCGGATTAACCCTAGGGCTAACTGGGCTACAGCCCAGGGGCCTCGGGCATCTAGGGGGCCCTTGAAAGTGCTCAGCTGCAGTAATGATCAGTCGGGGCGCCACCGGCGCGATCATTGCTGCTGAGCACTTTCACTGCGGTCCTTCCCCGGCACGCTGTAGTCTCCTTACTGAGGAGATCTCGAGTCTCACTCTCATGAGATCTCCTCAGTAAAGAGCGTACAGCGCGCCGAGGAAGGACTGCAATGCCAGGAGAAGGAGGTAAGTGCCTCGGGGGCGGCTCAGCTCACCGGGGGGGGGGGGGGGCCCTCATGGGGGAATGGAGGCCCCCTTAGCCCAGGGGCCTCCATTCCCTTAATCCGGCTCTGGCCACTCTATTTCTTTTGGATAATTATTTTCAATATGTGTTATGTCAAAGGTCAGAAACACCTATTTGTGTTTGTTTATTCTGTTTGTTATTAAACAGATTCTGCAAAAGTGTTACTTAGCATTTTATTGCAGGGTTAATGATGGAACACACAACGGTTACTGGTAAACAACATGTTAATTGCTGAATATGTCTCCACCTTCTCACAGAATAGAAACCCAATAGAGAGAAACATAAAAATAAGTTGTATTAAAAGCAAACAGCACCACTTGTTTGTAGAAAATGTGGCACATCCAGCAAGAGGGTCAAATGCTTTTCCTTTACTAACCCTGAAGGTAATTATTAATCACTAATGCTTCAGAAGGAAGCGCATAAGGAGGTAAACACTATTTTAAGAAAATGGCTACCATTTATTATAATTATTTTATATTTGTTATAATTATATAGTACATTGAATCTTTCACATCAGTCCCTGTCCTATTGGAGCTTACAGTTCCCTACCACACACACAATTCTATTTTATTCAGAAACAAATAACCCTACCAATATATTTTTCGGACCGTGACAATAAATCATGTCACCAAGAGGAAACTCACGCAAACACAGCTAGAACATACAAACTTTACAAGAATGGTCCTGGTTGGGATGGAAAAGGGCAGCAATGTTCTCACCATGATATATAATGTCATTTGTATTGTACTACTGAACTAGATATTAATAATCTATGTAATCCGATTCACATTATGTACATACAATTTTAACTGATTGCTGTTGTTTAGTATTGCTTTAAACATACTTAATAAGTTTATTACCACATATGCTACTCACTTACATATGTGTTAATGCGCAAACCTAGTAAGGCTATAGTGAAGTGTCAATTCATAATTTATGTTTTATATTTCCTACCTATTAAAATATGAAAATATACATATATAAAAAGGAAAATGCAGTTAAAGATTCCACTTAACGAGCAGAATACGGTATCAAAATTACCTTGAGCAATCTGGCAATTTCAGGGTTAAAGGTGGGGATTTTTATGTACTGTAGGAATAGTGTTGATATTCTCTTTCGAAGTCCATCTAAGTTGCAGTTTTTCACCCCACGCATTAAAAGATCAGCTTCTCTGTCAATCAGCTCCACAATCTCTTGGGTTAATTTGCAATCATGTTCCTGAAAATGTGTTGTGAAATGACAGCATAACATAATTTGACATTTATTTGACATAACAAGTCAAATAAAGTAAAAAAATAAAGAAAGAAATAATAACGATGAATACTATTCTATGTTATTATATACACTACTTGTAGGGTCGCAATGGGAATGCAAATGTGTAAGTTTCATACACTTGTGTGTACATTATGTTGAAAGCTGAATCCTTGACATTCATACATACCACATAATGGAGGTTTTGCAATAAACTGAATCAGAAACCTGTGTATTATAACTACTGAACTATATTTGCGTAGGCTGGGGATATACAGATAGCTCAAACAGACAGATAGGTCAGACAGATATATCAGACATAGGTCAGATAGACAGATCAAACAGACAGACATATGTTTCACTGACACTAAGGGGTAGAGTTACTAAAAATGTATTTGTGTGGCGGTTTAAATTCCCCTAAATCGCATGTGGTTTAAACCAAACTCCGTGTGGTTCAGTGGAAACTGCCGTCAAAAACCCCCCAAAAACCTTCCTTGTGAATAAAGAGAGTGCGCTCCTGATTGGCTGTCCATCTATTCAGTAGCCTGCCTAACCATTTGGGCCGGAACTTAGTACACAGTAGTTACATCAATTCTAATGAGGTTTTTTTTTTTTTGGTTTTTTTTACAAGCCGATGGATTTCACTGGAGTGAAAAACAAAAAATAGAACGTATTTTACGCTCAGAGAAAAAGGAGTAAAAATATTAACCAGTTAAAATATGACAACAAAATTATATCTTTATTTAGAAAACAGGGCACAGCATATTTATTACAAGTAGAAATGGGGCACAGTATATTTAATATTAGAAGATATTAGAAGAAAAGGGGGCAATTCTTTTTCAACATTTTCCGTGGCTTTCACAAATTGGTGCTTTGTAAAATGGCGCTTTTTTCGACAGAGCGACCCTGTAAATGTGGCCGTTTTGAAACTGTCAAAAAAATGACTGAAATCACTGGATAAATTATTCTGGCACATACAGCTGTGAATTTACAAGCGCTGTGCTGCCAAATTGTATTTTCTGCTCTTGTCATTTGTTTTATGGCTTATACAACAGGAGAACATAATGAACTATTGAAATATTTGGAGTCTTCTATGGCACATTTAATATCAATTATTAAAGATTCAAAAGTTACAAAAGACTGAAGTAGAAATTATTTAACTGTGTTAGATCTGTACAGGTATAGAATATTGTTTTGTCTCTGCAAACGGCCTTTTGTTGATATTTCTAATCTGGTTTTACAGGTTCTCCCAGAAGTTTGTCTCATGGGTATAACCGTCTATTTAAACACTTCAGTTCTACTCGCAGACAGAAAATATAACATAACCATAGCACAGGAGAGGGCAGTCTAAATGAGTAATTCTGAAAACAGCAAGGCAAACTTGACAGCATTGCTAAATATTAGACATTTTTGGTGGAAGAGCACTGAAAGAAATACTACCTTATGGCTTGTCTGGAGAGACCATGCTGTACTGACTCCAATACCAAAAACAAAACAGGTATAGGAAGCCCCAAGCTGGGTGTTACTGTGCATGCATCTGTCTCCGTGTATGCTCAAAAGAGCAGAGTTGGGGGGCGCTGGTGGATCCACTGGCCTCGCTGCTTCCTCTCCTCAAAATTTTGCTATGACTCAGGGGAGCCATACTTTGGTAAATACAGGGCCACTATTAAGGAGGTAATAAATAATTTTCTCCATGGCTGCTATTTGCCAGATTTTTTTTGCAGTGCGGAATGATGGAGGGATTTGGCAAGTTGTTGGCTGCGATATTTGAATCTAGTTTTTTAAACAATGTATTAAGATTCTGGGGTGGGGTGGGATGGGGTAACATAGAAAAAAACCCCTCCCAAATCAAATCCTGAAAAGGGGCAAGCTAAATGGACATGCATGTTTCTCCAAAAATAATGCTTGCTTTAGCTTCCTATATTCGGTTTACATTAATTGTGCGTGTGTGGGGAGCTAGGGACTGGCTTTGTTAAAGGTGACACTTATGTGTGTGTGATGCTTTTCATTAAATTGCTTGGAGTGCAATAGAGAACGTGCTTCTCCTCCGAAATGCAATGCGAAGGCACAATACAGGTCCCATTAAAACTTCAGGATGAGAGAGCCGGTTTCTGCCAGCCCTGAGTTGGTGCAAAATTAAATTCCTGTTGTTGAGTGGAAATGGTCATGCACTCTGCACAAGGAAAGCCACCCTTGAAAATGCTCCCTCTCCACATTAAATCGCAATGTCTATAATTCACCCAACTCCTCCCATTTTGCATCCTGCAGCACCTCCATAAATGCCCTAATCTTACTTTGTAAAACTATGTGCCTTGGTGGAAAATGGGCACATTGTGCAAATCGAGGCACACAGTGGGTTTAAAGGTGCTTTTGCACTACAGAGCGCCCCTTTAATGTTTGTAAATTACCTTCTCTGTATGAATATTTCATTGCTCATCCATCAACTTCACCACGTACACCCCCAATTCGGCCAAGCTGGTAAAGTCTTCCATTTTTATCACCTCACTCTGGAACAGCTGATACAGCTCAGAGGTTGTAGGTCTTTATACAAAAAATAAATAAATATCTAGGTATATAATACCCTGCTTGAAAAGCTTGGGATGCTCTTTGTATGCACTCTTTAAAGACCTGCTGCACCCTGAAGACTTCATAGCTGTAATGTTATCCACCAGTATCCCAATAAGCCTATGGAACCACCTATAGCAGTCCCTATTACCTATAGATCCCTATGCGCTCACCGCTACACAATTGTTCCCAGGTCTGGTGTGCAATAGTATAGTATTATACACGGACAGATGTACACGAAGAATATAAGAGACTAATCTCACAAACAGTAAATTAATCTAATAATTTGAGCCTACTAGAAGTAAGAACAATAATATAAACTGGGAACAGTAAACAGACACAATAGAATGAAAACAAGGATACAATGCGCTCAACTAGTCCTTTATGAGTAGTATATACGTAGATGGGGTGGGTGTCCAGCCTCCCTAAACAGTGGATGAAAGAATAATATTGGCAAGCGCTGACTATCCACACCCTAAAACTGTGAATACTGTCAATATGAATGAGATGTAATCAGAGTCTGATATATATAATGAGCTATAACCAAAATGATATTTAGTAACACTTGGAAAATGCAAAAACTGTCAACATAAGTGAGATATAACCTCAAACTGAGATTATGCAATATAACTAATTAACGCATATAAAGTAGTTTGATGACATGCATAATAATGATTGGTATAATCCAGTAACAATTTGAATGGGTCTGTAAGTTCTCATATAATAGTCTTATAAACCTGCAATGGACCACTTCCAGCAGCACATCATTCCAGTCACCACAGTACTTATAAGCAAAGTAAATAAAAATGAGTCAATGAGTCAAAGGCTGTCAAGGCAAGCAACACTCAGTTTAAAGAGGTAGCGGAACACCTGAGTCTCCCACTATTTCTATACGAGCCATTATCCTGACACTGTGCCCACCTTAGGGAGGGAGAAATAATTCCACAATTGTGAATACTGGTGAATCACTCTATTAAAAGTAGAGATGGTCACTGACCCCCGTGTTTTGGTTTTGGATTCGGTTTTGGATCTGGATTAACGTCGTGTTTTGGTTTTGGTTTTGGTTTTGCAAAACTGCCATTGCGTGTTTTGGTTTTGGTTTTGGTTTTGTTTGGTTTTGTTTTGCTATTTTTTTGGAAAATCCATGTTTTTGGGCCTAAATTAACCCAATTTAGTGCTCCAACTGTTTTAGAGACAAGTAATCTAATTGTTGAGGTAATAAATCATCCAAAAAAACAGTTTAATTCTTCGTTGGTAGGCCTATTCTACACACAAAACAGATTGTCTTCCTCTCCATCTATGCATATTGGCAATGCAGCCATCGTCTTTGAATGTATATTACACCCTACACTTATAGTTAAATATGTAAAGAAATGGAAAAAGCCAGTTTGGTTTCTGTCTCTCAAGGCCCCCCTCCACTTGTATAAAATACCAAAAAATTCAGCCATTATAGACTGCACAATATTAATTGACATGGAGAAAGCCAGTTTGGTTTCTGTCTCTCTAGGCCCCCCTCCACTTGTATAAAATACTAAAAAATTCAGCCATTATAGACTGTACAATATTAATTGACATGGAGAAAGACAGTTTGGTTTCTGTCTCTCTAGGCCCCCCTCCACTTGTATAAAATACCAAAAAATCCAGCCGTTATAGACTGTACAATATTAATTGACATGGAGAAAGCCAGTTTGGTTTCCACCTCTCTAGGCCCCCCTCCACTTGTATAAAATACTAACAAATTCAGCCGTTATATACTGTACAATATAAATTGAAATGGACAAAGGCAGTTTGGTATCTGTCTGCATCAGATCCTCTCTCCACTAGGAGTAAAATAGAAAACTATTCAGCCGTTATATAATCTAGAATATAAATAGAAATTGAGAAAGGCAATTTGGTATCTGTCTGCATCATAATCATCAACATCATCATTAGCGCCCTCGTCGCCTACACAAATCTCCCCCTCATCCTCTTCTAATTCCAAAGTGGCATCCTCAATTTCTGTATCACCGGCTACACTCGGGCTATTAAGGCACACATCAGCAGAATGCTCACGATTAGACATCCCACTGTTGGATGGACTCTCCACAGGGATTGTTGTCATTTGTGAATCAGAGCAAATATTCTCCTGTAATGCCTCACTGTTATCTTGCAGCTCGGCTTTGACGCGTAACAGTAGTTGTGCACCAATTGTAGGCTGGGTAACTTTTTGGGATCTGCCACTAATAGCCAAAGGTGAAGGCCTCATTCTCTCTTTGCCACTGCGTGTGTAGAATGGCATGCTTGCAATTTTTTTTTTATCGTCACTTAACTTTTGCTCAGTTACACTTCTTTTTCGCTTCAATACAGTAAATTGTTTTTTGGTTTTTGTTTTTTGCACTAATTTGAAAACACTCTGTTGTTTGACATCGCCTTGGCCAGATGACGTACTGGGAACACTAACATCAGGACTGGTGACAGAACCTGGTTGCTCATTTAGATCATATGTGGACTGCTTTGAATCCATTGCGTAGATACTGCTGACAGATATGACTTTTGACAGCCAGAAATATTAATGCACAATTAGGGAGGACACCCCAAAAACACAGAGGAGTGCTAAAATTTATTGAGTAGATACTGCTGACAGATATGACTTTTGACAGCCAGAAATATTAATGCACAATTAGAGAGGACACCCCAAAAACACTGAGGAGTGCTTAAAATTATTGAGTAGATACTGCTGACAGATATGACTTTTGACAGCCAGAAATATTAATGCACAATTAGAGAGGACACCCCAAAAACACTGAGGAGTGCTTAAAATTATTGAGTAGATACTGCTGACAGATATGACTTTTGACAGCCAGAAATATTAATGCACAATTAGAGAGGACACCCCAAAAACACTGAGGAGTGCTAACATTTATTGAGTAGATACTGCTGACAGATATGACTTTTGACAGCCAGAAATATTAATGCACAATTAGGGAGGACACCCCAAAAACACAGAGGAGTGCTAAAATTTATTGAGTAGATACTGCTGACAGATATGACTTTTGACAGCCAGAAATATTAATGCACAATTAGAGAGGACACCCCAAAAACACTGAGGAGTGCTTAAAATTATTGAGTAGATACTGCTGACAGATATGACTTTTGACAGCCAGAAATATTAATGCACAATTAGAGAGGACACCCCAAAAACACTGAGGAGTGCTTAAAATTATTGAGTAGATACTGCTGACAGATATGACTTTTGACAGCCAGAAATATTAATGCACAATTAGAGAGGACACCCCAAAAACACTGAGGAGTGCTAACATTTATTGAGTAGATACTGCTGACAGATATGACTTTTGACAGCCAGAAATATTAATGCACAATTATGGGGGACAACCCAAAAGCGCTGGGGAGTGCCAAATATGAAGAAAAAATAATAAACCTCTATCCTCCTCTCTGCACTAGCGATTTTGGTTAGAGCAATTGCAAGAACAATATTGTATTCTTTCTCTGTCCCTGCTCTAATTAGCCTATGACTACACCCTGCTCTCTCCCTCTGTCAAATGGCGATGGATTGCTGTGGAGGCGTGTATTTATAAAGTTGAAGTATCGCGAGAACCGAGTCCCGAGATCCGACGACGTCACAATGACGTTCGGCCTCGATTTGGATTCGGAATTGGCGGGAGAGTACCGAGCTGCTCAGCTCGGTACTCGGATACCCAAAGTTCGGGTGGGTTCGGTTCTCGGAGAACCGGACCCGCCCATCTCTAATTAAAAGTAGCTTTTTGGAGGCCTACCAGACCTTAATCACTATAATAGGAAGTTAGGCTCCAAATGTCCACCACCCTGCAAGTATCCTATCAACCTGAAGGTACCCATGCAATGTGAAAAATCATCCAAAATCTGACCCATGGTCAAATGGCCAACCGGAAAATACCAGTATGAATTGGGAACAGACAGACACCCATGCTCTTTTGGTCTGAAAACATGAGATGGGCTCTTTTTCTTTCACAAATTTGTGAGGAGCCCATAGAATTTACTTTAGTCAAAAGCATTTGTGATGGGTATATAGAGTTTTTTATATCTTTATTTGTATATTAATGAAACATGAGCTGTGATATATTAACATTGTTACAAAACACATGTGCATATGATCAGGGTCATTACATAGATATATAGATTACCTTCACAGTATGCTTAAGTGTCAAAAGTGTGTCAAGCCTCTCATCATTATTGACGCATTTTGTGTTAATACTGGTGTAGATGTCACGTAGCTGTCTGGCACGGATTGTAAACTGAGTATCCATCTCAGTAGTTTTTCCATCAACCGCTTTCCATTTTTTGGGCTCAGAGCACTTTATGTAAGAAACAATCACAGATGAAAAATAAAAGAGCAAAAACAAAATATAAACCTAATCTAAATATAATACACTGTATAGACATAACATTAAACCGAAATGGTTTTCATGTTTGACATGCTAAAATTAGAGAACAATGATTGCCCCTACATTCACAACAAACAGTCTTTTATAGCTGATAGGACTTTCAAATGAGTATGACATCATACAAAAATGTAACTGTTTGTGACACCTACTTTCAGATCAAATTATGCAAAGGGATGCGCAACTGAAGGCCCAAACATTTATTTATAATTGTAGGAGTTAAAATATAACATTTTTCTTGTCCATCGTCTGAAAATATCAGGTATGGTTAGGATGAGGCTTTCTAGAATGTTAGTCATATAGGTCAGCTCATTCAAATTATACTAATATCAGCTACTTAGCAAAATATATCTCACGTTGTCTTTTCAGTTACTTTGATAGTGTAGCTTCATTTAAATCATTAATTATGATTTTATAAAGTAAAAAACACATGTATAGTATAATCAACCATATTGTTAACTACAGCAGGTCACGTGAGGACACTATATATTAATCAGTTACTCCAGTTTATGGTTCAGAAAGGCCCTCAATACTTTAACTTCTTTGCAATCATGCAAAACTACCAAAGTGCAAAGCTCAATACAGCTAATCTGTCACCAGGTGCAACAGGAAACTAGATTAATCCAAACTGTCCTCTGCATAGTTATCTACTGTTTTGCACAGTAGATAATAATACATTACCATGCCAACAACATGTGTTGGAAAAAAGAGTGACCCGTGACATGTAACTATTATTGTAATCAATATTACTTGCATACAAGCTGTTTCAGGCACTGCACCCATTTGGCCCCATCTGCAAGCACACCCAACTGATAGCACCTCTTTTTAGGTGCACATACCTGAATAGGTGTACTCTCATTACACCCTTCCACTCCCATTTACAGGACTTTTTTCGAGCTGCACCAACTCTATGGAATTCCCTCCCTCGCACAGTAAGACTTTGTTCTGGTCTACAAATCTTCAAGCATTCTCTGAAAACCCACCTCTTCAGGCAAGCTTACAATATTCCTCAACCACCCTCTTACCCTCACTAGGTTACCCTATTACCACCCTCTACACAATTCACACAATACAACAACACTCTGACCCCCTGACAACACTGCTGTGTGACTGGATCATATAGCATACAAATCACTTTTTACCTTGGTAATCTGGATGGAGAGAAATGCAGTATGTAGACTTAACCTCATATGTCCGACTCCCATTGACCCATAGATTGTAATCTTGTGAGCAGGGCCCTCTTACCTCCCTGTCTGTCTGTCTGTCTGTCTGTATTACCCAGTAATGTCTATTACTATGTTTGTCCCCAACTGTAAAGCTCTACGGAATTTGCTGGTGCTATATACGGTAAACAATTGATGATGACGACATCCTATTCATAAGGGACCTCTCTGAGCAGGATGTATTTACTGCAGAGCAGAGCTGAGCACTGCACTGGAGGGGGCTGATGACCACACCTCACAACATCTTCAGCAGAGTAGGTCCAGCAAAATATTCCTCACAGGTAGACTTTAGTTCTGGTCTGAGCACTTTTATATTTGGCGCTACAGAATGCCATCACAATCTAGGGCATTAAAAAGGACATGTGACAGCAGTACAGGATGCAGCATTGTGCAGGAGGAGGGAGATTTCAAGCTGCAAGTAAGCAATTCCAGTGTTTACTATAATTTGTTGAACTTCCCTGCACAGCGATTACTGCACTACCTATGACAGTGTAACTTCCTCACTAATCAAACGCCCTCAAACTAAGAATCCTCTTATATGTGCATCAATTCAGTATTTAGAGTAAATTCCTATTTAGAAATACACATGAAGTATGTGTGAATGGGTTAACATGAATATTTAAAACTATATCACAATTTTTAAATCCACAATAAGTTGCAAAATTCTTCTTTTACCAGATGCATATAAACCATAATGAGGGAATGTTTAACTCTTATAACAAATGGTTTACAATGTGCATAGCTGAAAAATAAGTGTGTGAGAAATGGAAATCACCAACTAATAATGCCTGACTCACTGCAGCTTACACATACATGTACACATTCATAATCATGGTGATCCTTTAAATATATGTACCAATATTAATGTATTATTGTCACATTGAAAGCTAGCAAACTGCATATATATGTTGTTTAATTGATACAGGATCAACGTATAAATATAGTGATATATGCATGAACCATGCATGTACTTATATGGATTGATCTATATAATACTTGCTGTTACTTGCAGTTAGACACAACAGACCTTGTTCAGGAGAGAGTGTATCGCTTTCTCATGGTTCTCTTCACCTGCATCTAACCTGTGCCTGCCAATGGAGGCAATCAGCTGTGTCTCTTGGTCCAGGAGAGCGCAGAGAGCAGCTTTTCTTTCAGCACCGCTATATGTTTGGTTAATTTTCTCTACCTCTTCTTTTCTCCATGCTAAAAAGAATGCACACCATTTAAATGAAAAGCATTAATCATATAAAAACAAACAAAGGATTAAAAAAAAAAAATCAAGACAAATATCTGATAAAAAAAACTACATTCATCACAATAAATGACCACATAATAGGGTAAGTGATACTGAACAAGCTCTTTGCTTTTTTTGCAGTTTTGAAAATTCAAAATATATCATCATCATCATTATTATTATTATTATTATTATCATTTATTTGTTAATGAAACCATACAGAACATTGAACAAAAAGTACCAATACTTCAGAAACTCCGGCTAGTCATATGCAGTAAAGACGGAGCGGAAGAACAGGTATGGAGACAGGAGGGGAGGGGGCCCTGCTCATACGAGCTTACATCCTAAGAGAGGGTAAACAGACCAGGCACACAAGGAGCCAGTTGAGGCAAGAGGAGAGAAGGGAGGACAAGCTAAAGGGAGGAGATGGGGGTTAAGTAGATGGTTGGTAGGCTTTGAGGAAGAGGTGAGTTTTGAGTGCAAGTTTAAAGGAACACAGAGTAGGAGAAAGACGGATGGAACGAGGGAGGTCGTTCCAGAGAAGGGGGGCTGCACGGGAAAAGTCTTGGATTCTGGAGTGGGAAGAGGTGATAAGAGTGGAGGAGAGGCGGCAGGTATCATCATCAACATTTATTTATATAGTGCCAGCAAATTCCGTAGCGCTTTACCAAGTTTACTCCTTGATGTGTTTCCCAAATCTTTATCCTTCTACAAGTCTCATCTGTTGGTTCTATGGTATATGTTGTTTTGTTTTATAAGGACATGTTTTTCATTATTCATTGTGCAAATCATATAGTAGAAAGAAAGAACATGGCCTTTTGAAAGTAGAAAGTTTGGAAGCAGGAAAATGTCAATATTACATTAATATTACAAAAGCTAATCTTATAGTAGTGCTATGACATATTTTTTTAATATGTTCTGCACTGAACATTATCATCTTTTTGTACTTCAAATAATAACCTCACAAATCGTAATCACAGTTTGAAATGAATCATACTGCATCTCCAAGTCAAACACAAATCATAGATTTTTAAAGCACATTGAAGATTCATAAATGGTTGTTCTGCAGGTAGGGGCTATTACAGTGAGCAGGAGGACAACTAGGCCACTCTTGCTTTTGCAGATTAGGGCTGACGGGAAAGGCACCTTTCAGTCCTAAAATAAATAAGTGCATTAAACAAAATATAGTTACTGTACAGAGTTTCTTTGACAAATATCATCAGTATCGCAATAGAATTCTCAAAAAACTCTAGAAAAGGTGACGGGTACAGCCATTATTTTTCTGCAGGAACACAAAGCTATTCTTGCTACTTCCGAAATCATTTCCAGAAATGATTAATGTAAACCTGGATGGTTGTTCCTATCTTATAGGTCACTTACATGTGAAATCCCAGAAGCCAAGTATTGCCAGATCTCCACTGTCATACAGTTTATTTAGTTTGTCTGAGCCTATGCCTACTGTGGCTGAATTTTATAATGTTTATATTGCTTTTGAGCAAAGTCATGTAAATCACAAATCAAAAGTGCCATCTACTATGAATGATTGCAGTGTGGCACCTGCATCAAATGATTCACACAACAATGTGATCCGCACTCTCCTACTTTTCATAAATCATTTCTGGGAGATGGGGATGCGAGTATGAAAATAAGAGGTGGATGTGCCTTAATGATTGCATTTGTGTCATCAAATAAGCGGGTTAAAGTATAGGATGACAATTATTGCGTCATCACGCCCCTGACCACTTAATATTCACTGGGGTGGTTGGGACATGATGACGCTATTTGCTTCATCACGGCACATTCCCACCCAACGAGCAGACAGGAAAGCGCCCTTCTGGGAGAATTCCCTCCTCTCCCGGGAGTCCTGGAGGTCTCACCTTAATCCGGCAGTCTCCCTTTCTGGGAGAGTGGGCAACTAAGGTGTAGTCTGTTTATAGCTATATAATTAGATTCTTTCTGCAAGGATTGCCACACTTTTGTAAACAGTTACAACCATAGGATTCAGCTTCTTTTATATTATTATTATTTGTTTTGTTTTGCAAGGATGACTACTAGGCCAAGGATAAAACTAAAATAGGATAAACACAAACAGATGTCAATTTCACAAACAGGGGTATATTGACTAAACTGCGGGTTTGAAAAAGTGGAGATGTTGCCTATAGCAACCAATCAGATTCTACTTATCATTTATTTAGTACATTCTACAAAATGACAGCTAGAAGCTGATTGGTTGCTATAGGCAACATCTCCACTTTTTCAAACCCGCAGTTCAGTAAATATACCCCACAGTCTTAACCAAAATACATTCAAAATAAAAAAAAAAAATTGTGCTTTTAATTGTATTATTTACTAAACAAAGACAGGCTTAAAATATTACCAAAATCTACAACTGTGGTATGTCAAACTATTATACAGTACTCTGGATATTTTCCCTGTTTTTGCTGTGCAGCAAATTATACTCTCACACTACAATCTCCCAAATACCATCGTATTCGCTCTATTGTAAGTGACAGCCATCATTAAAAACCTTATATAAAAACAACTGTACATGACCCATCTTATATTTTAAAGCAAGCAGATGAATATTTCAGGCATTCTGATTATTCTTCTAAAGTGTCCATATCTGGTGATGTATTGTTTTGTGTGTGTTCTGCATACAATACTGTCATTCAACATATCCACTATTTAAAATTATATTTTCAGTGGTTTATCCAACAGAGAAAGTAATCGGTCATATGAGAACTCCTACAATAAAGACTGTAACAGTATATCAAGAACTGAAAACTTTTACAAATAAAAAATGTAAACACCTGGGTAAATGAGGGACACCAAGCATATTGAAAGCAAGGGCTTCTATACAGGTGTGGCTCATGCGTTAATTAAGCGAATAACAATCCAAATGGACAAGTGCACATGTGGGGCCACACTAAAAACACCACAGTCCTGGGTGCTTGTAATGGGCTCTGGTGGTACCCTAATATTGTACAGCACATTTTCTGACATGGTTTTAATGCAGTCATTCCCTTAGCAGGCAGGGTCTAACAATCTAATGGTATGGAGTGATCATCTTCACCCCTTGATTCCTCTTATTATTATTCATTTATATAGTGCCATCATATTAGGTAAACCAGAGTTATAATTATACACATCAGTCTCTGCCTAGTCCTCCATGTCTAGATGGTCCTGGGCTAGGATTTCTTTATTCCTGTATGCACCAAATGGATGACAAATGCAACTCCTGCAGTTCTGACTACACACTGGTTGTATGGTTTGCAATGATTATTTGTTTACAGGTTATGCTAAAAGTCTATGTTAAAGATAGAGATACATTATACAGTTCAGTACACCTACATTCAAGAGCATGATAGAGCAGATCAAAATCTTCCTTTGTTTTGGGGTTCATTCTACGCAGGTATTCTTTCCTCAGCCTTTCTTCTTTCTCCTTCTTCTTCCTAAATTCCTCTCTTTCCTCCCATTCCACCCTCAGTCTTTTCTCTTCTCTCAGTTGCTCCACCACTCTTTTGGCATGGAAGCGGCGAAAGTAAGTCTGTATTATTACCACCTAATGAAATGACAAATGACCACAAATTAGACTTGAATGCTTTTTTCATATAGCAAGTCTGTAAAATAATATATGTATTTATTCATGGCCTCAAAAGGTAGGTACTTAATATGGTAAACAAAATCACATCATTAGAATAATTGGATATTACAACAAGTGCAAAAACAGCACATGAAGGAAGAACATTTTCAAATAAAAAAAATACACTTAATATATCTGGCAAATAGATGTTACATATTTTTATTTTCACACAATTCATATGACCACACAATACTGTACTCTGCAACTTCTGGTGTTTATAGGGAGAACAAATATGTGCGCTGTATTAATGGAAATGTATATGTCGGGCTATCTAAGTCTATGTTATAGACAGGGCCTGATTAAGGGTTCTGGCCGCCCTAGGCTAATACGGCCGCAGCGCCCCCCCCCCCCCCCCCCCTCCTCCGAATATATAGGTGTATAGGAACACTCTTGAATATGAATGTTCAGGTGTATTCTCCAGCATTCAAATTTAGACAGATTGTGCCATTGTCTCTTACCTGTCCTTGCTCTTCTCTCTTGCAACTTTGTTATCCTCTCGCTGGCTTCTGGAAAGTTGGCGTCCTTTTTTGAAAATGCAAAAATGTATTATAATGCAAACCCTGAATGATTAGGCCCTTTAGTTAAAACAAAACACTCCATTATGGCCAGCTAAAAGTACCCCATTGGACAGGCATATATAAGCAATATCTGAATATTTGTTGTCAATCAAATACAAACCTCTACCAGCCCCATTTCACTAATATTTAGTATTCTAGTGATTGCTGAGACCACCCATGTGACCACCACACAATCATGAGATTCTGCCCCCCAAAGCTGCTCTATTTTTTAAATACCCCCTGCAGCCATTTTCCTTAACCACAACCCCCCCCCCCCCCCACAGCCATTTTTCTTAACCCCTGCTGCAGCCATTTTCTTTACCTCCCACCCTGCATCCACCCCCCTTGCAGCTATTTTCCTTACCTCCACTCTGCTAGCTAGCTATCCCCCCCCCCCCCCGTCACATCAAAACTCCCCCAGTCACATATATCAGCCCCCCTCCTCTGCCCTCCTTCATACATATCAACCTCTCTACCTCCCTATAGATTTTCATGGCAGCCCCCCCTCCCACCCTATAGATTTGTATGATAGTCCCCCTTTCCCTCCCTATACATATGCATGACAGTCCCCCCTCTCCCTCCCTATAGATATGCAGGGTAGTCCCCCCCCCTCCCTATAGATATGCAGGGTAGTTACCCCCCCTCTCTATAGATATGCAGTGTAGTTCCCCCCCCTCCCTATAGATATGCAGGGTAGTTCCCCCCCTCCCTATAGATATGCAGGGTAGTTTCCCCCCCCCCCCCTTCCTATAGATATGCAGGGCAGTTCCCCCTCCCTATAGATATGCAGGGCAGTTCTCCCCCTCCCTATAGATATGCAGGGCAGTTCCCCCCCTCCTTATAGATATGCAGGGCAGTTCCCCCCCTCCCTATAGATATGCAGGGCAGTTTCCCCTCTCCCTATAGATATGCAGGGCAGTTCCCCCCCCCCCCTCCCTATAGATATGCAGGGCAGTTCCACCCCTCCCTATAGATATGCAGGGCAGTTCCCCCCCCCCTCTCTATAGATATGCAGGGCAGTTCCCCCCCCCCTCCCTATAGATATGAAGGGCAGTTCCCCCCCCTCCCTATAGATATGAAGGGCAGTTCCCCCCCTCCCTATAGATATGCAGGGCAGTTCCCCCCCCCTCCCTATAGATATGCAAGGCAGTTCCCCCCCCCTCCCTATAGATATGCAGGGCAGTTCCCCCCCCCCTCCCTATAGATATGCAGGGCAGTTCCCCCCCCCCTCCCTATAGATATGCAGGGCAGTTCCCCCCTTCTCTTACCTGTAGTTGTGCCAGCGTCGCTCCTCTCCTCAGATCAGCAGATAGGAAGTGAAGACGTCCTGCTTCCTGTCTGCTGCACAGCAACAGGCAGCCTGGCGATTGGCTGTGTGTTGCTAACCACTGACCACCAATGCTTTTGATCGTCGAGCCCTCCACCCCCCCGCGGTGACCCCCTCCCCGCGGCGACCCCCAGCGGCGACCCTCCCCCACCCCGAAAAAAAAAATGAATGAAGAAAAAAAAAAAATTTTAAAAAATTTTTTAAAAAAAAAATACCCACAGTACCGCGCCCCCCGGGACCCAGCGCCCCAGGCTGCAGCCTGGTCAGCCTAGTGGTTGATCAGGCCCTGGTTATAAAATAATGTTGTAACACTATATCACCTTAGTAGAACCATACTGGTTCTTAAAATATCCAGAGTCTCTCCATTCAGGAGAAAGACCCTGGTTTACTTAAAACTGAAGTGTAGCTGGAATTAGTTCCTAGTCAATGCACTGCAACAGGGGATTCTAAGAGGCGGGGAAATAGGCACAGAGGAGCGCACATCGTTCTGCTCACAAAATGATGGCTATATGACGGCTATATAATGTTGCATAGCGTGACCTATCCCATACTTGCCTACTCTCCCAGAATTCCCGGAAGGCTCCCGAATTTCAGGGAGTCCTCACGGAATCCCGGAAAAGTAGGCAAAGCTTAATCTCGTCATTAAGCTCCACCCCCTCCATTCAATGCTGTGAATTCGGCTTTTTATAGTGGGGGCGGGGCTATGGTGACGCCCTCCTCCTACCCCATGTCCTGAGGGAGAAATCTTAAAAGTTGGCATGTATGACCTTTCCTATTTTATGACAGCATAAAAGGGTTAGAGGGTCACATAAAATGTGTATACTTTAAACCTACAGGGGCTTATAAATATTTGTTAATATACTCTTAAATATATTTTACAAAACTTCTTACTCTCCTCAGGTGCTCTATATGCCAATCACAGGCTGGGTTTTCTGAAAATGAAGTCACCTGACGTAAACACATACAAAATGTGTAGTCTAGTCATATAACACCCGCAAAGCAATCCTGTGATTACTGCAGATTTCTAGAGCATTCAAATTGCTATGGGCAGGGAAACTGTTTGGGAAAAATGTATTTACTTTTTGGTAAAGTAAAGCTCTATCTACTGTATTCTAAGAATAGATTGTTATGTATATCTGTCTCACTTCTTCCTTTCTTTCCCCACATCCTAATATAGGCAGCAGTAATTTATTCTGCATAAGTACATATATACAAGCAATTCTATTTAGTGCACAAAAGACTAAGCACATAATGCTGATCCCTATGGAACAATGCTCAGTCTACACTAAAGCCACAATGTACTGTCCATGCTACTCAATGCAAACATTTAATTACTTACGGCTTTCAATCGTTTTGCATGAAATTCATCAGCTGTCAAATACTTCTTGGGCTGTAATAATTTATCTGTTATATTTGCTACATAGCAACCAATTTTTGTCATTTGTGTAGACATTGTATTGCTTGACTGTTGGATCTTGTTCTTCTCAAATACAGTCTAAAGGAAAAGGAACACATTATTATAGAAACTGAAAGAGACTAAAGTACTAAAAGTACTAAAGTAGGACTGAGTGGACACGTTTGACTTGTTTGTGAAGGGCATACAATGGAAATCTTGTTATAGGAGTCTCAATAACACACAACATAAAGACGTGCATATCCAGCACACTAGTGGATCCCGCTGAGGGTTCCAGCTGGAAAGAAGTCCATGAAAATGTTATTTGGGAAATAAAATCGCTCCAAACATACCGGTAGAACTCCCCGGATCCCACGTTCACAATGCCACCAGTTCAGGAGAAACTCACTCCCATCTACAGTCCCATAATGCTCCAGGGTTTGCTGCCTGGGGTTTGTAGATGTAGACAGCACACAGAATTGATTGAGTTTACTATTAAACTCAAAGCAGTGAGTCCTGAAGCCTCAAAGGACTGCTAGTGGTTGGGGTGGACTGTGAGCTCCTGAAGTGCATAGGTCCCATGCGTTGTATCACTGTGGTTATAATGGGGGGGAGAGTTTTTTCAGAAAATAATAATACAAATGATGGCCTTATTCGTGTCTGGGAGATAATATATGTAGATTAACTTGTGAATGCATTTTTTTCTGAATGCTAAAAAGTGCTTTTTTATATACAGACTTGAATTTTTTTATAGAATTGCCCTAAAATAATAGTAATTTAGGTATCTATAACACTGTATGAAGATGTATTTAGTTTTATATATTCCTGCATAACACATTTTCTAAGCTATTATTTTTACTACAAATGAAAAAATGACAACATACCTGAGTATCTCTACAGAACACTACAACTTCTCGATCTGGTCGCTTTTTGGGTACAGTTTGGGTTCCAGCATGATGGAATACCACACCGGTAGCTTTATGTCTATATCCACCCAGATATGGTTTACGATAGTTCAGTCTTTCAATTTCCACTGCTATATCCTCATAGGTTTCTTCTCCTAAACAAACACATAGCAGTTACATTAAAATATGGAACAATGGTCAGATTATAAAGTTTTGCTCAGGATATAACATTGAAAGGCATGCTGCCATTACCTCTCCATTAGTAAATATCAAACAATGTTCTCTCCAGGTTTGTGCACAGGGCCTGTTTATTCAAAAAGCAGTCTAGGAATAGGGTGTGAGGCTTTTGGAAGGGGAGCAAAATGTTTGGGATTGCAAAATTGGGAAGGGGAAAGGTATGATAAAGGTACGGACTGAAGACAATGAGTCATCCTTAGGCGGGTACTTGTGCATGATCAAGTAGTAGAGATAAGGATGGCAAAAGCTGCAGGTCCGACAGCCCCCCCTTCCCCCCGCCTTCATATCTTCACCGTCAGTAACGCCTCCATTCCTCTATAAATTCTCATTTTAATGAGAACAAAATGAGTGATAAAGATTGCAATGACCCGTTTAAAAAGCCAAGTGGAGCTGGCTTTCAAAAAAACAAGGGAACATAAACATCGATAGGGGGTGGGGACTGGAGGAAAATTTTAAATTAAGGTTAATTTTTACCTACTCCGTGCTGGCTTGGCATGGAAGGAGAGGGGTCGATACAAGCGTATAAGCCTAGGGTGACCTGAACCTTTAAGCAGGCCCTGTTTGTGCACCACAACTCTAGAAAAGTATATAAAGACTCACACACAAACACATAGGGGAGAATTCAATTGGCCGCGTTACGGGTAAAAGTTGTTACGGTAATAATGCGCTTAATTACTGGCATTACGGTAGTTTCAATGCCTGAGCTGCGAGCAGAGAGCCGGGTTAAAACTACCGTAATAATGGTAGTAGTTTTAACGCCACGCATATTCGGGGGAAATTGAATGATATAAACACACATACACTCACACACACACATGATATAAAGGCACATACACTAAAGACACATGATATTAAGACACATACACGCACACACACATGACATAAAGACACACACGTATAATATAAAGACACACACACACATATGATATAAAGAAATGCAATTCAGAGCCAATTATGTAAATTTTGAAGAAAAGCCTAGCAATGTAGAATAGTCAGAGTGAAGTAAATTATTTGATGGCAAATTAAAAAACACTTGTTTAAAACTATTGCAATATTGTCAAACCTGTTTGCACCCTAACAGTTATGACATCTGGCATATTGTAGTCATGCTGAAATTTCATAGCTTTGATTGGATAGTTTTCATGATCCAGCGACTGCATGTCCAGCTGGATTGTTCCATGCGGTGTGATGCCAAGATCCACGAGCGTCTCATGGTCTTCTACTATTCGGCCTAAAGTAACAAGAAATGTATTGGACTATATGCTGGATGTATCATGTACAAAAATATTCTGTAAATAGAACAAAATATGTTTACAGCTCTATGAGAATGAAATACAGTAGTCAAATGACAAACATACTACTCTGAACCACTGGCCCACCCAGCATTCAGGTGTCTATAACACTGTATGAAGATGTATTTATTTTTATATTAAGTGAAATTTTATAAATTTCACATAACAAAAAAGACCCTGAAACAATAGAGAACATCATTGTGACGTCTTTTTAGGGTGAACCATGGGAAACAAACGAGTAGGACCTTCGGCAAAATACTGGCACAATTTCACATTAATGCCCTAGTGCAGAATTTATTTCCGAATCTAGGTGCATGAAAATAAAACTTCTGCATAAATCTAGTCTCACAAGACTGACCACCGCAAAACATAGCCAAGTTAAATGCCATCAGTCAGTTGAGTGCTGTATGAACAGTTCAGGCTGCTCACAAAAATAGTGCAATAAGTATGCTGTAAAGAAACTGGACCAACAGGGCAGGTACATAATTACAAGGCTTGAGGGATGAATTATAAACCAGCAAATTCAATCCAAGTTGTAGGTCCATTTGTGAAACCACTCTAACTACACTGTTGATGTGAAATGCCTGGATGATAGTATACAGATTCATGCATGAAGAGTAGAGTGAAATTTAAATAGGAGATATAGAACATATGATTCCCAACATAACAATCATTGTACCATAGTCTGCTCTGAATATATAAATATATACCACTACAATAGTAATTGACATACCCATTGATGCACTGATACATCAAGAGATGTTTGACGGTTGTATCAAGTGTATGTGATTAGCCATGATCAACTGATATTGAATGTGAGGCCACAATATTCTGTTCACTCACTTATTTTAATACTAGAATATTTCGCTTTTTAAACAGTATAACATTTTTACGGGTACAAAATAAGTTGGATTTTATATATGTTTAGTATTTTATGTATCTTTTTGTCCTTGGCGGCAACATACATAACTTTGCACCTGTCTCAAAGTGGGGGAATCATTTATAGATATATCTATAGATGTATATTTGTCTATAGATCTGTATATTGCGTGGTGAGTGTGCCACTCATAAATAGTATTTCTTATTTTCCTTTTTGTATCTGAATGCGGTTAACTCTGTGAATGAATGTTCTACCCAGTGCAAAGGCTGTCTGGTGGGAAAGGGCTTGTATAAATTCAGTACTATGCTCTTTTATTTCATTCAGTAAGCTCGGGGACTCTGGTCTGCTTAGTAAAATCTCTTAGCTTTTCTGATCACATCTTGATACTACCAGCTGTAATCTTATTTAGTCTCAGCTGTTAGTAAAAGAATTCAACAAATCACAGATTTCTGCACATCAAATAGCATGAGACTTCTCGGAGGATTCATTGGTAGCAAGATCCAGCTCGATTACTTTATCATGTTCAGTCCTTACCACAGAGTATTAGGGGTAAATGTATCAAGCTGCAAGTTTGCAGCGGATTTTAAAAGTGGAGATGTTGCCTATAGCAACCAATCAGATTCTAGCTGTCATTTTGTAGAATGTACTTAACAAATGATAACCTGTCACACTCCGTTCCCCGGGTATCTCCACCCAAGCCTCTAAACACTGACTTTCACTTTAAATCTCTCTTCTTAGTACAGGCTGTCAGCTATACCTTGTTCCTGTGATTACCTCACCTGCGTGTTAGTTAGTTCTGCTATTGGTCAGCCTCCCTTTATAAGGCCTTTCCTTTCATTTTTTCATTGCTGCTTATTCAAGGTATACCTGACCTGATTCTGATGCCCCCCCTGTGTTCCACATCTCTATGGTAAGCTGTGCTTCATCACTGCTGTGTGTCTGGACTCCGCTGACCTCTGTACACCTGTTCCGCTTACCTGTGGTAATCACTGTGATTAACATCCACTGCCTACTCGGCCTGCACCACTGACTACTGCTGCTGTGTTCCACATCTCTGTGGTAAGCTGTGCTTCATCGCTGCTGTGTGTCTGGACTCTGCTGATCTTTGTGCACCTGTTCCACTACCATGGTAATCGTTATGATCAACGCCCGCTATTCATCCTGTCTACACCACTGACTAGTGTTGTTTCATTCCACATCCCTGTGGTAAGCTGTGGTTCATCGTTGCTGTATATATCTGGACTCTGCTAATCTCTGTGCACCAGTTCCACTACCGTGGTAATCGTTATGATCAACACCCGCTATTCATCCTGTCTGCGCCGCTGACTACTGCTGTTTTGTTCCACATCCCTGTGGTACGCTGTGGCTGATCGTTGCTGTATACACCTGGACTCTGCTGATCTCTGTGCACCAGTTCCCACTACTTGAGGTAATCGCTGTGATTAACACCCGCTACCTACTCGGTCTGCACTATTAACTATTGTTGCATTGTTCCATATCCCTGTGGTAAGCTGTGGCCCATCGTTGCTGTATATATTTGGACTATGCTGATCCTTGTGCACCAGTTCCATTATCATGGCATTTGCTAAGATCAACGCCTGTCATCTATCCTGGCTACACCGCTGACTGTTGCTGTTTCGTTCCACATCCTTGTGGTAAGCTATGGCTCATCGTTGTTGTATATATCTGACTCTGCTGACCTCAGTGTACCTGCCGTGGGAACAACGCTTGCTATCTACCCTATCAACATCGTTGTGTAGTGCTGGATCGTTTTACATCTCCATAGTGAGCAGTGATTCATCGCTGCTGCATATCTGGATTTCATTGATCTGTTCATCTCCAGTAACTTCATTGAACTTTGTATTTTGTTCCACTCCCTAGTGGTATAAGTGGTGACTTTGCTTATTAGGCATTCAGTCTGCATTATTGAACTTTACTGATGGTTCCTACTCTCTGTATATTATCGTAATCATCATCTACATTTTATTCAAACTTCAGTGAACTTTGTATTATATTTTATAATAAAGTGGTTATCCTTATTATCACCATTTGATGTCCGAATTGGATTTCTTCTGCTATTCATTCAGTTCTCCATCTGTCCTACTGGGAACTTCCCTGGAGGGTCGCGACCTGCAGGGTGGAAGCCGCTGAAGCCCAAATTCCCTTGTGGAAGTCTCTGGTGAATACCTTCCACCTTGTTAGACTCCGTGCCTCTAGGGAAGTCTAGCCAGTACCAGTCGAGACAGCAGTATCTCACTCATATATTCGTGAGCTAACCTGACATAACTAGAATCCACTTTTCAAACCCGCTGGAAGCTCACAGCTTGATACATTTACCCCTTAGAATTGAGTCACTGAACTTACACGGACTTCTGCCCCAGATGGAATCTCCTCTCTCCCCCACGACATAGTCCAGCCACGTGACATCATGAATAACAGATGAAAGGACCATGTAGACTATGGTAGCCTTTGTAAACCAGAAATCAAATATGATTGATGTGATGTGCAATAAAAAGTAAAGTAACTCTTTTATATGTGCTTCTCCCACCAAGCATCCCCTGGAGCTCAGTGGCGGATCTAGAATTTTTTGGGTGGGGGGGTGATTTAGTCCCCCATTTTTAGCGTTTAACAGTATGGGCTACCAGGTGCCGGGGCAATCCTCCCCCTCTCCTAGCAGAGATATTCTGTCTACTCCGCACACTATGTGCGGTCCGTGTCTGCAGAGACAAGAAGGCAAGGTACGCAGCATACCTTACTGGCTTGAATATCCCTGCTGGGAGGGGGGCGTCCCCCCCCCCCCCCTGGGAGGGGGGCGTCCCCCCCCCCTGCCAGTGCCAGATATATGATCCTGTATCTTCTTTTTTTATTTGAGACAGCAACGAGGCATTGTAGTGAGACAACACCCCGACATCTGCCTAGTTATTTTGTAAACATAGTATTCAGATTACTCCCCACCAATAATCTGCTCTGTTTTACCTCTTCCAATTTGGAGAATTATACATGTAGAAGGGCTGTTTGGCAGTGTGGAAGTATACACCAATGCAACTGTCACATGAGGGTTCTGTAATGTGCCCATGGCCGCCGAGAGGGGGGGCGGGCGGGTACTAATTACACGGGCCCGGGCATGTCAGGGGGCCCGGCCCGGGCCCTTGTGACCAACTCGATTTTTTTTTATTATTATTTTCAAAACAAATTTTTTTCTTTTTTTTTTGCGGTGAGGGGGGAGGGGGGGGGGGGGGCTCGGTCGTTGGTGGGGGGAGCAGGGTATTTATAAAAAACAAAACAAAACATACTCGCGTGATTGCGGCGCCGGCGTCCCTCCTCTCTGCTGCTCTGTGCTCCATTCAGACTGTCTGAATGCCGGGTGTGATGTCATCATGTCACGCCCAGCATTCAGTAAGTATGGAGCACAGAGCAGCAGAGAAGACAAGAGAGAAGAAAAGGTAAGTGAAGGGAGGAAAACGAGGGGGGGCAAAGGGGTTAAAAAATGAGGGGGGGCACAGAGGGGTTAAAAACGAGGGGGCAGCATGACAGAGGGTTTAAAAAATGAGGGGGGGGGCACAGAGGGGTTAAAAAAATGGGGGGGCAGCATGACAGAGGGGTTAAAAAACTAGGGGGCACAGAGGGGTTAAAAACGGGGTGCAGCATGACAGAGGGGTTAAAAAACAGGGGTCAGCATGGCAGAGTGGGGTTAAAAAATGGTGGGCAGCATGGCACAGTGGGGTTAATAAGAGGGGGAGACATGGCACAGTGGGGTTAAAAAATGGGGCATCATGGCACAGTGGGGTTAAAAAGGGGGGAGGCATGGCACAGTGGGGTGGAGCAGCATAGTATAGTGTGATGAAGGGGAGCCAGGTGAAGGGGGCAAAAGCAGCATGGTGGGCGCAGTGTGATCATAAGCCATGGCGATGATGAAGGGGCACATTATTGTAATATTGGAGCTGGAGGAAAGCCTAATTATTAATCTTGGATGGTATTGATTTAACGCCAGGATTGTTTGGAATTATCTAAATGTAGCTATTTTTTTTCCAAATAGGGCCCCCAGCATTCCAGGATCCAGACAAACCGCAACTAAAGAAACCTGCAGCCACAGGTGGTGAAAGTGAGAAGAACAGGTAGGAGAGAGCAAAGACAGTATGTGAAATGTTGTGATTCTAGTAGGTACAATGTCAATTTTTGGTGAGTGTTGTGCCTAATGTAAGGTGCAGGCCAAGACCGAACTCTTTGTGTACACACTGCATTTTATCTATACTACACTGTGGTGCTAGATGTCCTGAAAGTCAGGAGTGCTTGGACATATGTGACGCTCGGGCGAATTGAGAGCCTAGTGATTTTGATGTGTTCGCTACGCCCCAATGGCGCATTTGCCACGCCCCCAAATGCATGACCACAACCCCGATTTTTTTTTTTGATTTTTTTTTAGCATACTCAACTATAAGGGGGGCCCCATGAATTTGTTGTACCGGGGCCCTGAATTCCTCTTGGCAGCCCTGAATGTGCCTATTACTATATCACGTAACAGCCATCAGTGTCTGTAAATATGTGCTGTAGTTGGGATTTAGTGTATCTGTGTATAAGTATGTTAGAACCCTTGGTGTTTGAGACACAGTTGGATATTAAAGGCACTGGGTTGTACTTACAGAGAATTTTATGAGAAAATGTGTCCATCATGTTTCGTGGATAGGGTACAGGAATTCAGATGTGGTAATATACAATATGACAGTGATCCAAAACATTTGCCAATATATATTTCAAATTTCCATATAATTTTACTTACCTTCAAACATTATTTGTATGACCATTTCTGGTATTTTCATTTGTGATGCAAAGTATTTCTTAAGGTTTCCTACAGAATTTCCAATAGAAAAGGCAACTGTGACCACTTGACCATTGGGAGCGAACATCACCTTAACTAAAAATAAGATAAGGTTTTTAATCACAAATCACGAGTCCCATCTTCCCGAATAAGTAGCATAGCGTTCTGTTCAGGGCCGGATCAAGGGAAGGGAGGCCCCTGGGCTAAGAGTACTGTGAGCCCCCCCCCCCCCCCCACATGAGGAACCCCCGTGAGTTTACCTCCTTCTGTTGTTCCACTCCCTGTAGCAATTACATGGTGCGCAGTAATCTCCTTACTGTGGAGATCTCGTGAGAGTGAGACTATAACTCATAGTCTCACTGTCACTAGATCTCCTCGGTTAGGAGATCACTGTGCGCCGCGTAAGTCCTACAGTGACATCAGGCAGCTAACAGCATAACATTTGCTGCTAGCGGCCTGCCATTCTCCTTGAACAGTGACAGCCGGAGCCGGGGGCAGGGACATCCCCGACCTGGTAAATGCCGGTTGGCCCCCCAGCTGCCCGAGGCCCCTGGGCTGTAGCCCCTTTAGCCCTATTGTTAATCCGGCTCTGGTTCTGTTAAGTGCAAATGTGAAAAAAAATCTTTATATTTAACATAAATTGTGAATTTATCATATTGCACTGTAATGTGGAGAATTAGGGAATAACTTTCGACTCTTCTGAGATTTTTATGTTTGGTTGAACTTTCCAGTTTTGTAGCATTATTTTAAGCAGACTAATGGAGATTGTACTATAAATGTATTTTCAATGTAAACTTATTTGAAATAAATAAAGGAAAATATTTATAGATTTTTTTTAAATATGAAAATAAATAAGGGAAATATAGGTATAGGAACTTGGCATTAAAAGAGCTGCCAAATGATTTATTTCATAGCTTTCCACATTGTTTATATAAAAACAGCAAAACAAAGCAAGGTCTGCTCAACACCTAACCCCACTGTTGTACATATAAACAATTGTATTATCACTCCAATAAAGAGTGTCACATGTCCTCTACAGCTCCCTGGAGATTATTTCCCTATTGTAGTCATGTATATAGTTATCTAGGGTTTTGTGTGTGAAAGTAATGTAGTTTTTAATAACACAGATTTTGAAACCATGATTTTACAACATACCCCTGATGACAAGACCCTATAATGTCCAGAAATGTATATATACTGCACATGTTTAATGTTAACACATGAAGTCTTCAGTTTTATAAAAATGAGAGGGGGGGAATTCAACTAACCGCAAAGTGCCATAGAAGCCTTGCGCGATTTGCTCCTGCGTGCACTTCTAGTTATTATGGTACAGGAATCATTGCTCATTTTAAGCAAAGATTTCAGGCTGACATTGCTGCGGAGCCTCATCGCTCAAGGCTCTGAGGTACCTGGCTATTAAACTGAACTGCCCCCTATATTTGTGCTTATATAAGCAACAACGTTACACTGAATGATAAAAGGTGATGGCAGACACTTGCAGAATTCCATTCAATTCAGTTCAATAATGACCTGCTGAATACACATTTAGTGCACATTAAATTTAATACAGTCCTGCTCAATGTATGAACAACACAGGTTCAAAATTGGGGATACACCAGGGGGTAAATGTATGAATCTCCGGATTCTTCATCTCCGGCGTGTTCAGCCTCTTCAGTGCTTAAATTTAAAGCGGCGCTGCATTGTAAAGGGAAGTTTCCCTTTACAATGCAGCGCCGCTTTAAATTTAAGCGCTGAAGAGGCTGAACACGCCGGAGCTGAAGAATCCGGAGATTCATACATTTACCCCCAGGACTCATTTACTATTATTTCAAATAGGTGCTGCATAATTTGTAGTTCTATGAAATCAAAATAGATGTATACCCCTAGCACCCACTCACACAATAATAACTCAAAACAATTCATCACAACTTAACCAGCTTACAGCATGGTGTTGACCCAACAGCAGTATGGCTCCAAAATGGTTTATGTTATGGAGTTATATTTTAATTACGGTTCAACTTTGTAAAAATGGCCTTAAATATTAATTTGCTTCTCACTTCTGCTTCCATGATCAATTGTGTTTCCCTGAACTTTTGTTACCTTTCCCAGCTGCTTTCCAGAGTTCCTGGCTAACTGCTTACCTGAACTGTGCTTGTGTAACAAGGACAGCGCGGTCAAGGTAAGAGATGCAGAAGGGAGTCATATGTCATAAGCAGCATTAAAGTAAATCAAATGGAATGCATTGTATCGCTAATATTGAAATACCTGTAGCAGTAGCACTGGACACATCTGAAGACATTTTATTTTCAAATTCATGGTTTTCAGGAAAACTTTGCTGCGGATTAGGCTCTTGCTTCCCTGGAAACAAATTGTCATCCTCCTTGAAATTAGGGAATGCTTGCATGATGTCTTCCTGTGCAACCATTGGGGCTTGATTTGTTCTTTCTTGTAGCTCATTGCTGTCCTCTGTAGCTGTATGAACTCCTGCTTGATGACAGGAACTATCCCCTACACTCAGCTGCTCTGTTACTGATTCTTGGCTTAAAGCAAATTCAGGTTGCGCTGGTGCAGATATTGCACTATGTTGTTTTTGTGCCAATGGCTTTGTTGAATGTGCTGGTTCATCTCCTATTTCAACCAGTTTTTGATCAGTTTGTTGATCCTCCAACATAACTGATGGATCATCATTTTCAATGTGCTCTTTCTGGTCCAAATTTTGCACCTCCTTACTCTCAACAATAGGGTGCTGCTCTTGATCATGAAATATTGGCTCATGCCCTACATGTTCTACAGCGTTAACCATTTCATGACTCTCTTCATCTGTTTGCTGGCCTACATCTGCACTTCCAGATTCAGTTGTATGTTCCATCTTAAGCTGTCCGGGTTCCTTCACCCACTTGTTCAGCCAGCTAAGAGTTATTCAGCAAACTAAAATGTGATATAGAATAGAAAACTGTGTATGAAACATTGCATTTGGTACTACTGAAGAATTCTACACAACACCATGAAGTATAGCCAGCTGTGTAAATGGTATGCATAATATACATAACCAGCAAGCATGATAATGGTGAGTAAATGAAATATGTAGTACACATAGAAATATTATTTGAAATCTATCCTATAATCAAACTACTTCCTTGTAACACATTAAAATGAGAAACAAAATATATGGAATACTTAAAATATAAAACAAGAACATATCTAGTCATACTGGCCTACTTTTTGGAACACCTCCACTGTGCGAGGACACATTTTGCGTCATTGCGGGGGACAGGGACATGATGACAGCATTTGCATCATTATATCCATCCACCACTGCATGATGACGCAAATTGCATCCTCAAACAGCGAAGATGGGGCCTGATGACGTGAATTGCGTCATCAATGACACCACACCGCCTACTTCACAAAACAAAGTGCGATTGGTGAGGGTGACCTACTCTCTAGGAGGGATTCCCTGAAATTCGTGAGTCTCCCAGACATTCCAGGAGAGTATCTGTCTAGTTGTGTCTAGTTGACTTTTTACTAAAACTTTTCTTTCCTTTCCGCAAAACTACACTTGCAGGTTCCATATTTCTTTCAACCCCATTTTAAGTAGGTGTGGCTGTACAAAATATTGATTGTGTTCTTATTTGTGGCTTAATGATGTTTTTTTAAAAAAAATATATATATATATATATAATCTCATTCTAAAGGGTTTATACATGTATGGGACATCCTACCACAGGAAATGGCAGCCATTCTTAAACACAGCAAATATCAAACCTCCTACACAACAAATACACATCATTCTCCTACCCACAAAAGGACCAGCACACCAAAAGGCCAAAATTTTTCTACACAGCGAATGATTACCATTCTTCTCCTGGCCAATGACTGCCATCCTGTTAGCCAGGGAAATACTATAATCATTATGCTTAGCATATCATCATATATAGCAAACAGACACCATCGCCATACCCAAAAAGTCTTGCTCTCTGCATACAGTACAGGATGATCATATATATATCCTGGCTAGGAATAGCGTCAATCAGGCCCAAGAGCACTTAATGCCCAGAGATCTGGATATCCATGTTGCAGTTACAGCAGAGGTGATGACAAGTGTACTCATCACCTCTTTTGTCACCAGATAGCAGCTAGTTCACAGATCATTCGGATCTGGGCACAGGGACCCAAAAAGAGATGTACAGCTATGCACCTTAAAAGAAATGTGGATTGGGATTTTTTGTTTATACCTTTGTGACCAGAACACATTTTAACAATTTACTCTGAGATGGTCAAACTGGAATAACTATGAAGTCCAAGTCTCCCCAGGAGCCCACAAGATCTCTTCACAAATAGGGTAATCCCTACTGATAGTTTCTGGTTTTTTCCTTTATATATAATGGAATTAGCAAATAAGGTAAGTGGACATATAAAAATGTAAATAATTAAAAAAGTAACTATTTATGGAACAAATTGCTCTAATTCTACATAATAGATGAAGTACTACAGAATTAAAGATTGTTAATTTATGGTGATGGGTCTACTTTAAAACAGCATCCTATAAAGCAGTGACTATGGCTGTAGACAACTCGCAGTGCCCCAGGGGCGGATCAAGAATTGTATTGTACGGGGGGGGGGGGGGGGGGTGATTTAGTTCCCGCCCCCTTTTTGATTGTTAAGGCTGCCAGCGGCTGCACACTATGTGCAGGTCCGTTCGGCAGACAGGCGGGGAGAGTGTGCTGCCCGGCTGCTCTGATTGTGTTTAAAACACAAACAGAGCAGCCGGGCAACACACTCTCGCTGCCTGTCTCTGCCGAACGGACCTGCACATAGTGTGCAGCTGCTGGCAGCAAGCCCCGATCACCCCCCCCCCCCCCCCCATCCCTGGATCCACCACTGCAGTACCCTCCACCACACCATGTTATCTGTACTCCATGTATTCTCCTGATGTAACGGCTAGGGCCTCCTTATCCAATAGGCTGACTAGCTACAGCTTAGGGCGCAAAGGATTTTGTTTTTTTTGTGGGGGGAGTGCAACATTTGTGGGGGTACAAAATTGTGACAGTGAGAGATATAAATTGATATTCATTTTAAAATATAAGAGAATAGTTGTTCTCCATAGTAATAAGAAAACATGAAAGAAAAATGTAGTAAGATTTTACGCTTGACATAGTCCCATGGTAAAAGCTGAAGACGATGAGTCATCCTTGAGCGGGCGCTTGAGGATAAGAAGAGAGACGGGTGGCGACGTGATAGACTTCTCACATTTTCAGCCTCAGTAGTTCATGCCTCCATTCTGCTATACAGTTCTGATTTTAATGAAACAAAATGAGTGACAAAGATAGCCATGTCCCTTTTCAAAAGCCAAGTGGAACGGAGTCTTGAAAGCACAGGAACATAAACATTGGTCGGAAGGGTGAAGACCAGATTTTAAAATAATGACAAGTATGTTTTCACCCACCGTGTATTAAGCTAGGTACACAATACACGGTTTTCATCCAATAATCGGCTCAATCAGCCGACATATGACCGGTCGTTCAAAAGTCGAGTCAGTGTGTGTTGTGACACGATGGTCGAAAGTCTGCCCAAGTGGATGATTGTCGCCTCATTTGGTTGGTTAAATTTTTTCGTTCCAATCTCGTTTCTGTTGTGTAGTGTGTATAAACTTCCGACCAATGTTGCTTCAGTGTGTATGAAATTGCAATCATTGCACACAACAACATGGCTGTAAAAAGTCGCTAAAGGGACGTCCGCTCTTCCCTTTATCATCCTAAACAAGGCTAGTGTGTATGCAGTTCATGGACCGAGCAATCGGACCATCGATCACATGTAAAATCGATCGGCATAAAAAGTTGGTGGAAAATTCTGTAGTGTGTACCCAGCTTTAGTCTGAGGTGGAAGGTGAGGGGCCATTAAGAGTGTATTAGCTTAGGGCATACTGAACCCTTAGAAATCAGGCCCTGGCAAAGTCAGGATGTTCATTGAAGTTGGTTCTATAAACTGCAATAGTCATTCAATAGTTTCAAACTTTGATTAGTTCTTGTTAGGTTCAACATCAACTAGGCAGCTAGATCTGGAAAAAATGAGTGCAGGCTCTAGGTGGGGTTGAAGGGGCGAGAATCTCCTAAATTATGGGACCCAGGGCATGGGAAACCCATAATTATACTACATGGAGGGGTGAGGTTTTCAAAAAGAAAATTATTTTAAATGAAAATCACCTTCAAGTACTGAGAAAAGTTGGTAAACAAGAACAAAAAAAGCTGGTAAGCCACATGTTGTCAGCGCTGTTAAAACTTCTAATTAACATTTCACAAATATTACTGAAGAGAAATATAGTATTTTTGGCAATAAAGATCATTTTACCCGATTTGATTATACTACCATCACTATTTTTTTAATAACATTTTTGAGTGTTTACTATGCACCAAGGTTACATAAAAAATAATAAGTCAGTAGGCTCTCAGTAATTTAATGAACAGATGTCCATTAATCAAACATCAGCAATAACGAAACACAATATTTGGGGACCCACTTGAAATGTTCCCTTAAACATAGTTATGCATAGCCGTGAGAACACCTGAATCATCACTGATACTACATGGCAGGGAAATAGGCTGATAAAACACAAACATACGATTTTCCATAATTTGAGAAAACATGCATAAATTCAGCAAAAAAACATTTAAAAATGACACCTCTATCTCCCAAAACTATATCAAGCACTCCACAAACAATCAGATTCTAGCTATCGCTTACTTAGTACATTCTACAAAATGACAGCTAGAATCTGATTGGTTGCTATAGGCAACATCTCCACTTTTCAAACCAGCCAGAAAACTCTCAGCTTGATACATTTACCCCCAGGATTCCCAATGCTGCAGCTCTGGGTAACCATATAAGGACTCTGAGCAACTTTATTGCAGAATTAAGCAGTTGTGCAAATCCCAATAACTGTAAAAGTATTTGAACCTTCATTTACATACAATATTTACATGGACATGAAATGGTTTCCTATATATAGCGCTAGACCAGCAAAAGAGTCATCTTTAAAATAATCCATAATACGCATAATTCCTGCAAAGATTATACACGTCATAAACAAGTAGTTTTCACGCTATTTTTCGTATCAATCATTAGGAATGGGTATGCATTATTCAGCAGAGATAATATAACTACTCTGCATTCTACAATTATTAACATGAGTGTGTGCTTCCATATTGATTCATTGGTTAAGGTAAAATAAAAATCAGTCACATATTATTATTAATAATAATAATCCACAAGAGGTTAACTTTAAATGTAGTAAGGGGGTCACCCATCAGCAAGAACTCCAGATCAACAGAATTATGTTTCAATATTATGATCTTTTAAATTACAATCTTTATATAATTTGACAGCTATTGATTATACTGATATGATCAATAATAATCACATTTTGCAAAGTGAAAATAAGAAATCCATCTTAAGTATGAAAAATATCAGTACGGTGCTCTGTGTTTCTCCTCTGACACAGTAATACCATATGAATGAGTACTGACCAGTATTGGGATATGCGCTCGTAAAGTGATAATGTATGTACCCGCTGCTGTGTATTACTGTCTACAACAGCTGGATGACCCGCAATCTCCCACCCCTCATGTCCCGCTCACCGACCACGGAGTCCTAGGTCATTTGTTGTCACTGGCGTCTCCAGGGAGACAGGGGGCGGGTCGGACGTTTCTAGGGCAACTGGGACGCGGTATCAACCCCCGACCTATAGGGGGCGGGGCTTACCTGCAGTTCTCAGAGCCTAGCTGTGCACTTCTAGGTAGAAAGCTAAAGTCCAGCAAGTTATAGTGTCCATCATGTAATGATTAGCGACTACAAGCCCTGCACTGACGCTTTATACCAAATGTATGCTGAACGAGCTTCCTTTGAAATCCTAGTAGAACACTTTCCTATCAATAAAGGTACATTTCAAATGCATCTTTTCTTTCTCCACATTGATACTCGCACAAATCTTACAATGCTGTGGAATGCTCGCGTTACCCCTCTCCCCACATACAGGGCCATCTTAACACTATGCAGTGCATCGGGGCCTATATATATATATTTATATAGTCTGGGTGCCAGACTCCTTTGTGTCATATATATATATATATATATATATATATATATATATATATATTGATATATTATAATATTATATATTGTAATATTATATATTGATTCGAATACTCTTCTGTTCTTTGTCGCTGTTCTGCGCTCCTCCGTGCTCGCAGTGAATATAGGGCGTGATGACGTAATCACGTCCGACATTCACTGCGAGCACATCACGGAAGAAGTTACCAGGAGTGAGCCGGATCGCCACCTGGTGACCGCAAAAGGTAAGTTTTGGGGGTTTTTTTGGCGTCCTCCTCGGGCCCCCGGAAAGATGGCCCTGCCCACATGACTGAAATTGGCATGCATAAACATGGCTAGTGGCTGCGGCAGCACATATAGAAGGTTTCAGCCCACAGAGTTGGCTACTATGTACACACATACCTTTGCAGACATAATACAATTAAGACCTCTCGGAACCCAGGGTCAATCTCATAAGGCTCAGCAGCAGTGATCAAATGAGCATGTGTTGAGCTCCTCCAATCAGGGCTCAGCATTGGCTCTTCTGACTTCTGATGCTCGGCCTCATGAGATTGAGGGTGAATCACTAGAGCAGGCATGTCAAACACAAAACCCCAATTGTGGGGGCCGCAAGAAAAAAAAAGTCTCATATGGAATTTTGTAAGGTTTATTATTAGAAAAAACAAAAATAAAGTTTGATCCCCTTCACTGTCTCCTCTCTTTCACACTGCGCCCTCTATGCTGCATTTGCTCCAGTTCATCTGTCTCCCGTTTCATACTGTGCTCTCCATGCTGCTTTTGCTCCACTTCATCTGTCTCCCCTGTATCACACTGTGCCCTCCATGCTGCTTTTGCTCCACTTCATCTGTCTCCCGTTTCACACTGCGCCCTCCATGCTGCTTTTGCTCCGCTTGATCTGTGTCCCATTTCACACTGTGCCCTCCATGCTGCTTTTGCTCCCCTTCATCTGTCTCCCGTTTCATACTGTGTCCTCCATGCTGCTTTTGCTCCACTTCATCTGTCTCCCGTTTCACACTGTGCCCTCCATGCTGCTTTTGCTCCGCTTGATCTGTGTCCCATTTCACACTGTGCCCTTCATGCTGCTTTCACTCCCCTTCATCTGTCTGCTGTTTCACACTGTGCCCTCCATGCTGCTTTTGCTCCCATTGATCTGTCTCCCGTTTCACACTGTGCCCTACATGCTGCTTTTGCTCCGCTTGATCTGTGGCCCATTTCACATTGTGCCCTCCATGCTGCTTTTCCTCCCCTTCACCTGTCTCCCCTCTTTCACACTGCGCCCTCCATGCTGCTTTTCCTCCCCTTCACCTGTCTCCCCTCTTTCACACTGCGCCCTCCATGCTGCTTTTGCTCCGCTTGATCTGTGTCCCATTTTACACTGTGCCCTTCATGCTGCTTTTGCTCCCCTTCATCTGTCTGCTGTTTCACACTGTGCCCTCCATGCTGCTTTTGCTCCCATTGATCTGCCTCCCGTTTCACACTGTGCCCTCCATGCTGCTTTTGCTCCCATTGATCTGTCTCCCGTTTCACATTGTGCCCTACATGCTGCTTTTGCTCCACTTGATCTGTGTCCCATTTCACACTGCACCCTCCATGCTGCTTTTGCTCCCCTTCACCTATCTCCCCTTTTTCACACTGTGCCCTCCATGCTGCTTTTGCTCCCCTTCACCTGTCTTCCCTCTTTCACACTGCGCCCTCCATGCTGCTTTTGCTCCACTTGATCTGTGTCCCATTTTACACTGTGCCCTTCATGCTGCTTTTGCTCCCCTTCACCTGTCTCCCTTGTATCACACTGTGCCCTCCATGCTGCTTTTGCTCCCCTTCACCTGTCTCCCCTCTTTCAAACTGTGCCCTTCATGCTGCTTTTGCTCCCCTTCACCTGTCTCCCTTATATCACACTGTGCCCTCCATGCTGCTTTTGCTCCCATTGATCTGTCTCCCGTTTCACATTGTGCCCTACATGCTGCTTTTGCTCCACTTCATTTGTCTCCCGTTTTACACTGCGCCCTCCATGCTGCTTTTGCTCCGCTTGATCTGTGTCCCATTTCACACTGCACCCTCCATGCTGCTTTTGCTCCCCTTCACCTGTCTCCTCTGTTTCAGACTGTGCCCTCCATGCTGCTTTTGCTCCCCTTCACCTGTCTTCCCTGTTTCACACTGTGTCCTCCATGCTGCTTTAGCTCCCCTTCATCTGTCTTCTGTTTCACACTGTGCCCTCCATGCTGCTTTTGCTCCCCTTCATCTGTCTCCCCTGTTTCACACTGTGCCCTCCATGCTGCTTTTGCTCCCATTGATCTGTCTCCCGTTTCACATTGTGCCCTACATGCTGCTTTTGCTCCACTTCATTTGTCTCCCGTTTTACACTGCGCCCTCCATGCTGCTTTTGCTCCGCTTGATCTGTGTCCCATTTCACACTGCACCCTCCATGCTGCTTTTGCTCCCCTTCACCTATCTCCCCTTTTTCACACTGTGCCCTCCATGCTGCTTTTGCTCCCCTTCACCTGTCTCCCCTCTTTCACACTGCGCCCTCCATGCTGCTTTTGCTCCACTTGATCTGTGTCCCATTTTACACTGTGCCCTTCATGCTGCTTTTGCTCCCCTTCACCTGTCTCCCTTGTATCACACTGTGCCCTCCATGCTGCTTTTGCTCCCCTTCACCTGTCTCCCCTCTTTCAAACTGTGCCCTTCATGCTGCTTTTGCCCCCCTTCACCTGTCTCCTTTATATCACACTGTGCCCTCCATGCTGCTTTTGCTCCCATTGATCTGTCTCCCATTTCACACTGTGCCCTCCATGCTGCTTTTGCTCCCCTTCACCTGTCTCCCTTATATCACACTGTGCCTTCCATGCTGCTTTTGCTCCACTTCACCTGTCTCCCCTGTTTCACACTGTGTCCTCCATGCTGCTTTTGCTCCCCTTCACCTGTCTCCTCTGTTTCAGACTGTGCCCTCCATGCTGCTTTTGCTCCACTTCACCTGTCTCCCCTCTTTCACACTGTGCCCTCCATGCTGCTTTTGCTCCCCATCATTTACCTTTCTATTGCCTTTTTTCTTCTGTTCTGCTTTCTTTTCTTCTTCTCGTGGCTCCTCTCTGTGCGCTGGGAGGAGCAGAGGGGAGGAGGAGGGTGCCGGACTCCTTTGCGTCAGATGTTTTTTTTCTGGGCCCTGGCTGGGCTGCAAAAATATGCGATAGGGCAGCGAGTTTGACACGTCTGTACTAGACAGACAGAGCAGCAGGAAGAACCATCCCTGCTGCTCCGATCGTGAGTGAGACCTCCGGGCCTGACTGCAAGTCCCTCCATCAACCCTTCAGGCAGGACTTTTGAGCAGCAGTCCCCCTTCTCCCCTCCAGCGAAATCTGGGCACCTGAATATTATTATTAAACAGCGGGAGGAAAAAACAGATTTTATCTGCTACAAGGTGGCAGATGACCGCCCCCCCCCCCCCCCCCACCCCCACCCCCGGGACCCACCAGGCCTTAAGGATAACCAGGCCCGGGTCCTGGTCCTGGTCCTATCTATGTGGAGCTTGTATGTTCCTCTGTGTTTGTATGAGTATCCTCCGGGTGCTCCAGCTTCATCCCACAGTCCAGAAAACACACTGGTAGGTTAATTGGCTTCTGACAAAATGTACCCTAGTCTGTGCATGTGTGTGGTCGGGAATTTTAATTATAAGCTCAAACGGTGCAGGGACTGATATGAATGACTAATGATTTCATAGTCTCTGTGCAACACTACATAATATGATTGGCACTACATAAATTAACAATAATAATAATAAAAGGAAAATGATACACATGAGTCTGCTCAGGGTGTGGTACAGTGATAGCCTTCATTACTTAGTAAATAATATATTCAGTCAGCTGTTTTACATAGATAGCTGATGCAACCACTGTAAGATGAGGTTAGCACATGGTTTATTGATATTCCTTTATCTTACTTGTGGTAAAAAATAGTTAGTCTGCAGATTTCTGTAGTACATAGAAAAACAGAACACATATATTGCACAGCAATAGATAATGTGGTTATCTAAAGTATACAATAAAGCACTGCAGGCACGTACTATTGGAAAAATAGTTCAGAGTATAATTATGTAATTAAAGAAACAAAAAAAAAGGGCTGTATTCATTTTTGTGGGATAGAAGTTTAACTGTCTCTTGACAAACAAAGAAATAACTTAAAACCCAAGATATGTATGCAAATACATAACCTTGTAATGCATAGAGAAATGTATATATAAAACCTAGAATTTAAATACTTATTTTGGAGATATCAGAAATGACAAACCCAGCAATCACATTGTTTTTTCCCCTTTGATTTCATTAAACCTGCCAGTGTCATTTGGACATACTTGCCTTATTGCCATATAGCAAAATATGCAGACTCTATTTGGCTAAACACATGTATGTCATGGGTATATCTGATAGCCAGAAGATTGCTATCAGGGTATAAGAACCTTATTTATTCAAATGTTGGCTTTGCCCAAGGGGCATAACTAGATATACATAAGCCTCATAGCAAACTATTTATGGGTGCCCAGAATTCTTACTCCACCATAGACTATTGACCATTTACTTATTAACCATTGACCCCCCTGCATACACTGCCATGGTCACTAAAACATGAAGTCTACTATATTCTACCAGGCTGCTAACTGCTCTTACTGTTCCTAGCTAATTGTTGCTGTCGACTCCTCCACCCTGCTTTCTGTAAAGATCACTGAGTATCAGCTGCAAATTTGGATGTAACATTTCGATAAGTACACCAGTGTCTGAACTAATAAGCTAACGCAGGGTGCAGGAGTTGATAGCAAGCTCCTCCCAAGATCTGTCCTGATTGACAGGTGTCAAACCCATTTCATTCATCCCTCTGAGTAATGGAGCACGGTCGGTGACCAGTGTGAAATTCCTCCAGTAGGTAGTATTGAAGGGTTTCTGTGGCCCATTTTTTTTCTACTGTAGCATATTTCTGTTCCCTAGGAACTAGCTTACGGCCCAGATACAACACTAGGTTTAATACTCAATCTCTAACTTTAATAACACCGCTCCCTATCCTACACCTGAGACGTCTGTCTGAAGGAATTACCTACGACTAAAGTCTGGAACTTTGCTCAGAGTATCTAACTCATACTTGCCTACTTTCAGGCAGTGCAGTCCGGGAGAGGGGCGTGACTAGAGGGTGGGAGGGGCAGGGTGCGGTCAATTGCGTCATTTTGGCCATGCCCCCGTGACTAAAATGCCGTTTGTCGCTGGGGGTGGGCCCAAAATGACGCGATTCACTACGAATCTTGTTATTTTTGCCAGGGAATTGCGGGATGCGGGAGACTTGCCTGCTCTCCCAGAATCCGGGTCGGTCTCCCGGACATTTCGAGAGAGTTGGCAAGTATGATCTAACTATTACATACTCATGATGACCCCTTAATAATTACTGTTAACAGACAATTTGAATTATAACAAAGAATAATCTTTTCACTTTTACATACCGGTATTATATTTCTTGTACAATAAAAGCTACTAATGACAAACACGAACATCTGTAAATGTTTGAGGAACTTACTAGAACTGAAGACATTTGAAACTTTTGATTTGGCTCTAAGTCTGAAATGACTGCTGCATAGCAAATGTAAATATAATGTTAAATATATAAATTTCTGCCAGGGTATGGGAACCTCTACATATATATATCTGTGGATAATACACAATGCTTTTTACAATTGTAGCGCCTTATATTTTAAGTTTAGTAGCCCTTTAATGCCTAGATTAAGTTGCCATTTTTATTTAATACAGAACTGTATCTTAACACCTAAAAGGTTATGTCACCATGTGTAATGCATTTTATAAATGTCAAAACAGGATTAATGTAAAACTTGTTGCTTTTTTATAAGATTTCATGTCATGTTTTTCTAAAGGTTGCTTCATCTGATATATGACAAGCATAAAAGTAGCAATCAGGACCGGTTACTAGAATGAACAAAGAAATTCATAACAGTGTTTCATTCAATCCATACAAGTAAAATGGGAAACTTCATGTACAAAACCCATTTCACAACAATGAAAAGAGCCATATATACGATGCAGTAAAAGCACTGAAATTAAGAATATAATAAAGTTCTGCAATGCCAAATCACAACTGAGCAATGAATACAACTTTTTACATTTCAAATTGGGTTTGTCATTATTATGGCACTATTTAACATTGTAATTGTCTTATTACCAGAGTAACTAACTTTTAACTTTTTACCCTACTGCTGGGTGATGTGCAGTGTATTGTTTACCAATGCCTAAATCAGGGTTTCTCAAAGTATTTTGACCACCAATTTATGGTAAATGTTTTTTAACTATCCCATAAATCAGTGTTTCCCAAATCCAGTGCTCAGGGAGCACTAACAGTGCATGTTTACCATATCTCCTTGCTGTAGCACAGGTGTATTCATTACTGATTATAAAAGATCCACAGGCAATACTAATGTCACACGTGATCTGGAAAACATGCCCTGTTAGTGCTCCCCCGAGGACTGGAAACATTGCCATAAATTGTATTCCTCAATACTAAGTATGCCCCCTCTTGTGTGTAAATTTATTCAAGGTGCTAGTCCTGATGCATATGTTTAAAAAAATACTCCTTAAAATTAGTTTTATATATATTTTTTCATTTTCTAATACATTTACAAGTATGGGGTGCCCATGTTGAGCAATAACCAGCACCAGGCTATGATAGGACAGACTTGTGACACTAATATTTATGTAAATGTTTGCATATACTACAAAAAAACAATGTCTTGTCATTCTTTGCATCAGTTTCTACAGCAAATAGTTGTGTTAAATGACTAAGGAGCATATTTAATTGTTAAAAAGTTCTGCGGCATTAAAACTAGTACAGTTAATACGGTAATAGCTGGATTTCAGCTCGCGGCTCAGGGAGCTGCGAGCTGAAATCCAGCGAGCAAATGACCGTATTAACTGTTCACGGTAATCGTGCGCGGACCGCGGGATTTTTGGCGTTTCCGCCAGCAATTGAATACGCCCCTTAATGTCTTTTTTTATCTAATAACTTTGTAACCAATGCTCCCAATGCTTTGTTCTATGTCAGATACCTTTACAGCTGCACAGTACTTTTGCTCATATTATCTCCCAATATAAAAATATATTGCTGTAAACTGCACACAGTTCAAAGTCTGCCCAGTCATGTACTAGATGTATATAGACACTCATAATTCATATAATATCTCTATTTACTGTATTTCACACGTTTACACTTTCACACGTTGGCTTGTGTATTTGATAAACAAGCATGTTGCTGAACATAGAGCATTGGCTGAAATTCCACTGTAAAATATATTCACCTGATGACAGCCAAAAAGCTTAGACTGCTGTGGAATACAAAGAAAATGATATTCATTAATAAAGCTATCTAGTATATCCATCCCAATAGCTAGAATTGATTATAAATACTGTCAGGTAATTTGCTATGTTGCATACTTGTTTTCCAAATTGGGAGCATCCAACAGGCAGTTCCAGTCAATGCATTTTCATGGTCATTCTTTGTCACCCTTTTTTGGCACCTACCAATTAACACTAAAACCTTGTGCCATACAGGTGGTAATAAATGTTTGACCTGACAGTAAATTAAAATATACTAGTTAGTGCTACTTCAGTCTAGACTATCTACTTCCGTGCTTATATAATAACATTGTCCAACGCATGATTGTTTTATCACCACACACACAAAAAGAAGTAGATCAAAGGCTATTTTATCAGGGGAAGTCACATATGCACAACTGTTTATAGCAAGGGTTCCCAAAGTGTGACCCGAACACAGCTGATGTCCCTATAACCCAGTGCATTGTAACCATCACTCTTAAGGTTACCATGAAGAAAATCTCTTGGTTATATCTGAACAGGCAAGTGAGCTACTCATGTTGGGTAGTTCAGGTTGGCAGATGGGTGAGTTGGTCTGGGATGGGGAAATGAGCAGCTGTAAGTGTGAGGGGGAATAGGCAGAACTGTTGTGACAGACAACACAGGATTCCTGTCAGAAATACCTGCCCCAGAAGACTTCATTCAGATTTGATCTTCCCAGGATGATGACCAGCTCACTATGAGCCAAACTTCAGAGCAGCTAGTCCTCTAACCATTTCTAGTGTTAGCTAATAAACCCCTGTGAACTAATGTAATATTGTAGTGTAAAGCTACACTCGCATAAGCATGTTTGAGTTCACATAACATTTATGCACATGACACTCCTTTCACTTGGCTCCTGTAGTTTTGGTGCTAGTCCTACATTTTCTCAAGCATTGGTTAAAGGTTAACTGCATGCATAGGAAAAACATGTCTGCAATCTTTTGGCTGTGCCCCAGTTGAGTATCTCACCTGTTGGCACCCCTTATTTCCAGTATTGGTGACACAATTTGTAGGAGCAGTGTGAAGCTGGAATGTAATGTAAGAGTTAAAATGAATGTATTGTAAGAGTATGAGAACGGCAGGTGAAAGATGACATCAAGTTAAGGATGAAATGTGTGTTATTGAATTAGGGCACATGATATGTAAATTAGCATTTTACTAGTCTGTGTTTACTCAGACATTTCAATATCAACCCAAGCCAAACACTCTTGACAAAGCTAAGAGTAGAGTAACTTTTTTTTCTTACATGAGTTTATATCACCCTCTAGTGCTGCACAAAGGAATTACAAGTCAATAGATTTCAAATAATGTGTATCGTATTATTATTATTATTACTGTAGATTTGTAAGGCGCCACAGTGCTCCGCAGCGCCGTACAGTAGGGAAGACAAGGACATACATAAAACAGGACATACATAAAACAAGTACAGACAAGGCAGACAAAATTAATGGAGACCTGAAAACAAAGGGTATGGAACCTGCTCATTAGAGAGCTTACATTCAAAAGGGAAGAGGACACAGCTGAAACAAGAGGAGCGAGTGTGGCTCAGAGTGGAGATTGGGATAGTTGTGAGTGTGCATTAGTGTGAATAGTGTTATGAAGGATAAGGTCACCTCTATAAAGAGATGAGTTTTCAAAGAGCATCTAAAGATTTGAAGGCTGCGGGAAAGTCTGATTGAGTGTGATAGGGAATTCCATAAGTGGGGAGCAGCACGGGAGAATTCTTGTAGGTGACAGTGAGAGGTGGTTATCAGAGATAAGGCACAGGTCAGAGGTAGATCAAAGAGGGTGAGAGGGAGAGTCTACTATATAAATGCCTAGTGGCGTGTGTGAAAAAAAAAACCACACGCTGCAGTGCCACCTGCTGGGCAGAGTTATACACTGACCTATATATTTCTTGAAGGAGAAGTGACAGTTGGGAGTGGTTGGTGGTTGCCGGGGGTGACAGTTGGGAGTGGTTGGTGGTTGCCGGGGGTGACAGAGCGAGAGGAGTATGATACTCAGGACCGCTGAGAGAGATCCCTGTGTCTGGATAGACATCTGGATAGATGTGGCGATAAAGATGAAGGATGAGATGATGGAGAAAAATGATAAGGTGGTGACATGTGGACAAAACCACGTTAAAAAAGGGCGCTTGCGTCGGGAAGTAACGCTCTTCCCCTGAGGAGGCCTGGGCTAGGCCCAAATGCATGACAAGAACCTTTTTAACACCTTAAGTAGCTTGATTTGACTAGAATGCATGAGTATCATGCACGGGTTAACTTGTATTTTGATATGAGATTTGGGATGTATGCAGGGGTGTTGTTGTTGAGGGCTTTGTAGGTAAGGTTGAGTAATTTGAATTTGATTCTGAAGGACACAGGGAGCCAGTGTACGGATTTCCAAAGTGGTACAGCAGATGGGGAGCAGTGAGAGAGGAAGATCAGTTTTGCAGTAGCATTTAGGATGGATTGAAATGAGTGTCAGGAATGCCATTAGAAGGAGGTTGTTGAGTAAGAAAAGGGCATATTCTGGCAATGTTTTTAAGGTGGAGTCAACAGGACTGGGAGAGAGTCTGGATGTGAGGAATAAAGCAGAGGGCGGAGTCAAGTGTGACACCAAGGCAGCGGGCTTGTGAGTGAGGAAATTGTGGTGTTATTAACAGTGAGGGACATTTGAGGGCAGATGGTGTCTCTGGCAGGGGGGGGGAGATAAGTTCTGTTTTGGACATGTCGACCTTTAGGTAGCGTTGGGACATCCATGTTAAGATAGCAGAAAGGCAGTTACATGAGATAGTACAGAAGGAGAGAGGTCAGGGAAGAGATATAGATTTGGGTGTCATCAGCATTGGAGACTGAATGAGCGAACTAGTGCCCCAAGAGAAGAGGTGTACAATTAAAAAAAGTAAAGGGCCAAGAACAGAGCTTTATGGGGCCCCAGCAGATAGTGAGAGTGGAGGGGAGGATGTGGCAGAGGTAGAAACACTAAAGGAGCAATTTGATAGGTAGGAAGTGAACCAGGAAAGGACTGTGTCCCAAAGGCCAATGGAGTGAAGGGTGTGTAGGAGAAGAGCGTGATCAACAGTATCAAAAGCAGCAGAGAAGTCCAGGAGAAGGAGTATGGAGAAATTACCATTAGATTTTGCAGTAAATAGATCATTGGTCACTTTTGTGAGAGCAGTTCCAGTGGAATGTTAAGGGCGAAAGCCTGATTGCAGAGTGTCGAGAATGGAATGAGAGGACAGAAAGTGAGATAGGCGTTTGTACACTAATCGCTCAAGTAGTTTGGAGGTTAAAGGGGAGGAGAGAAATAGGGTGGTAGTTAGAGAGACAGGCTGGATCGAGCTGGGGTAGTCACTTCATCGGCTACATAAACCCCGACAGCAATTTGCCGTACACGAGAAGAGCTATGGAGGGCTTACCGATAGTGTTTTCCCCGGACCACTTGGAAAAGAGACTTGACAGAAATGCAACGCATCGATAGGCCTTCCGGCCAAAAAGACGTCAGTATAGAGAGCAACACTCTCATTCCTGGTATTAAGATGTTCATTTAAGGATGCGCTGGGTATACCGGCAGTACAATGTAGAATGGTTTGTAAAAAAATAACCAGTACACCCGATGCGTCTTTAAATGATCACCTTAATACCAGAAATGAGAATATTGCTCTCTATATGGACGTCTGTTTGGCCGGATGGCCTGTTGATGCGCCGCATTCCTGTCAAGTCTCTTTTCCAAGCTGTTGGGGGGGAAACCACTATTGGTAAGCCCTCCATCAATCTTCTCATGTGGGGAAAATTGCTATCAGGGTTTATGTACTCGGTCTTTAGTACCCAACCCAGCTTGAGAGATGGTTTCTTTAGAATATGTGAGAAGAGCGCATGTTTAAAGAAGGATGGAAATGCCAGTGGGGAGAGACAGGTTGAAGAGGTGAGCATATAGTGGAGGAGAGGCAGCAGAGTAGTTGGAAGGGAATAAGGTTGAGTGGACAGGTTTTACGGTGAGATGATGAGTGCAGAGACTTTGTCTTCAGTTACTGAAGAGAATGATATAAGGGTGGATTGGGGAGTGTAGGTAAAGGTGGGGAGAGGGAGTGGAATTTGGCATGAGGAAATATCTTGTCGAATGGTGTCAATTTGGTCTTTGAAATAGGTGGCAAAATCATGGGCAGTGAGAGAGGAAGGAGGAGGAGCAGGTGCAGGTGGGCAGAGAAGTGAGTTGAAGGTGGCAAAGAGGCAACATGGGTTAAAAGACTGTGTGGATATTAGAGATTTGAAGAATGTTTGGCAATTGAAAGGGCAGTGCTGTAAGATGAAAGGATGAATTTATAGTGGAGGAAATCAGGATAGGAACGAGATTTCCTCCAGTGGCGCTCTGCAGTGCGGAGCACTTCTACAGGTAGCGGGTCTGTTTGCTGTGCCATGGTTGGGGTTTGGACTGTCTGAGACTAGATTTAGTAGCTGGAACTGCATTGTCTAGGGCTGAAGTGAGTGTATAGTTATAGAAAGAGGCAGCCTGATTAGGACAGGACAATGCAGTCATTGGAGAAAATAGTTATTTTAGTGAAAATGAGGGATTAGGTTGTGTAGTTAGGTTTCGGTGTGTATGTGTGTATTTGGGTGCAGGACGAAGGGCATGTGGTAAGGTGAGGCTGAAGGAAAGGAGTTTGTGGTCGGAGAGTGGGAAGGCTAAATTGGAGAAACTAGAGATAAAGCAGTAGCAGAAGAAGACAAGGTCAAAGGAGTGCCCATTACAGTGGGTGGGAGATGAGGTCCATTTAGTGGCAGAAGAGACAGTGGGATTATCAATAGGAATGTTGAAAACACCTTGTATGAATGTAGGAAGGTCAAAGGACAGGAAATAAGTGAGCCAGGTCACAAAGTTGTTAAGGAATTGGGAAACTGGACCTGAGGGGCGATAAATGACAGCAACACGAAGGTTGAGAGAATAAAATAGACGGATAGTGTGGACTTCAAAGGAAGAGAATAAGAGGAAGGGTTCAGAGGATATGACTGCATGGAATGTAGTATCAGAGGAGGTGAGCCAAGTTTCTGTAATGGCAAGGCAGTTGAGGGATTTAGAAATGAATAGATCATGGATGGATGTAAGTTTGTTACAAACAGATCTGGCATTCCATAGTGCACAGGAGAAGGTAAGAGAGGGTAGTGGAGACATGTGGATAAGGCTGGTGGGATTGGAAGTACGGGATGGATGTAAAGATTTGGGGTGGAGCGAGGAGCGTGAGCAGATAATGGGGATTTTACGGGACCAGAGTTAAGCGAGATATCACCAGCAATCATGAGCAGGAGCAGGGTGAGAAAGAGGGCATGCGAGGAGGATTTGTGGGTGTGAGGTTTATTTCTGTAGGTTGGTGAGTGTTGTGGGTGCAGGAGACAAAACAGTTCATGTGTACAGACTAGCGAGGAAGGAAGTAGTGAAGGCGAAATCATAATCAGGGAGGGAGGAATAGGATGATGGAGAAAGAAAAGGAGTTTGGAGAGAAGTATGGTGACAGTAAATAAGAGAGACTAATTTGATTAGGTGCATGATGGAGAGAGGTGAATGAATGTGTATTAGTTAGGGTAAGTAATGAGAGATTAGAAAGGAACAATTGATCCAAATTGTGTGGGGCAATGAAAGAGGTGAAGGATAATTCACCGCCCCCTGGCTGGGGTTAATGGAGTAGGCAGTTTCTGACACTCTGACAGGACGAGGTCCAGGAGGATGCCGACAGCTGGGTGCGGAGAGTCCAGCAGCCAAACAGTGATGGTAACAGCGATCACAACTGAGCTCAGTGAGTAGCTAAACAGATGATGAAACAGCAATGACAGCTGAGCTCTGTGGGTCCCACAGCAGGACAGAGATGGTAGTTCTGTAGATCTTAAAACAACTTTGTTTTTTGGTAAGGAGTAAATCCTCAGCACTGCTGTGACGTCTCCAACAGTATCCAGAAATATCCAAAGCGCTATAATTGTGAGACTAAAGAAAAGTGGGAGCTTGGGCTAAGAGCTGAGCCAGTGTACAGCTTACTCCAACTGCCGTCCACATGCCACGAAGGGCAGTTGAAAAATATAGTGATTATACCAAAGTGGAAGGATCTAAATACTCTGGACACTACCAAATAAACATACTTCCAAACGGTCATCTATGCTTAGGGATTTAACCCCAAACATCTTTTTAATACATTTAAATCTCTTCTCAACGCTCCCAAACCAACCCATTTGACGAACATAAATACCCAAGATTTGCACTATGTGGCATTTAAGCTCATGTATTCGACTCAAAATGTTCTATAGACTAAGCATACAAAGAGGGCGCTCTTAGCTCTGTGTCAGCTAATACCAAGTCTTATTTTATTATTAGATTTCTTTCCGAATTATAAAGCGCTGCAGAATATGCGGATGCGATCATCACCATTTATTTATATAGCGCCACTAATTCCGCAGCGCTGTACAGAGAACGCACTCACATCAGTCCCTGCCCCATTGGGGCTTACAGTCTAAATTCCCTAACACACAGACAGACTAGGAGCCAGTATGTTTTTGGAGTGTGGGAGAAACCCACGCAAACACGGGAAGAACATAAAAAAACTCCTCACAGATAAGGCCATGGTCGGGAAATGAACTCATGACCACAGTGCTGTAAGGCAGAAGTGCTAACCACTTCGTCACCGTGCTGCCCATGCTATTTAAAGAAATTTTATCAAAATGCTGTGTTAATTATCGGATTTACTTCAATGGCATGTAAACCTAAATTATTGATTTAAATAAAATAATTACTAATCACTTTTACAACTATACATGCAAACATATTAGTTTTTGGATAAGCTTTTTACCATAGGGATGTGTTTTCTCATATACACAACAGACTTCCTGTCCGTAAGGCTGCTGGACTACATTACTGCAAAAAGACTTTCAGAGACTGTCTTTGCCAAACCACATGCATCTATAGTTATCAGTTTAATTTACTTTTACAAATGCATTTATACACGTTCCAAGATGCTTTTTCATATTGGATCAACATATTTTTGGTTTTGTAGTCATTTAGGTTTCAGATTAACAACTTTTTACAGAGAACAAAAAAAGGCTCCAGAATAATAAAAAACTTAATTGATGCATTTATCTGCCACTAGATGGGGCAGTGTCCATAGTAAGATGAGAACGTAAATAATGGTTCTGTGTAGGATACCCTTACAAACCACAATATGTATTTCTATTTTTTAATATACAAACTTAAATGTAGTGGCAATTGATTCAAATAACTTTCTAAGAAAAACTTATCTTTATACAACATAAAATTGAGTCCAACCAATTGCCGTCTTGGTTTCAAATGGTAGCTCCTAATAAGCTCCAGTTGAAATTGAAGAAACCAGTGCAAGTGGATCCAAATATAAACATAAGAAATAGTGTATATCATACACTCAAATAATCAATGATGTAAAGAAAACAATGCATTCATATATTAATTGTGAATAGCAGTATGCACTATTTATTTTATTGCTAAGCACTTAAAAGATTCAGATAACTGGAACCAGATACATACACAAAATAATAAGTTTACTTTCTTTACATCATTTCTATTTTTAAACCAATATTCAAGGTGATGTGTTACATTCTAAAAATGAAAAGTGTAAAATTAAAAGGCAAAATAATCTAATATATTCATAATATATAAATTATTTAAAAACGAAAAGAAAAAAAAAACCCAGTGTTTATTTATTTATTTTGGAGTTGGGAATATACTACATTAACATTTTGTGTATTTTAGCTTTATACAAATATTTACAGCCAAATTTAGATTGGCCACTTCCATTGATTAGCAGGAGGTTCTTCAATTAATGGCTCCCAAGGTTTCCAATCCACCATTTTTCTTGCCAGATATAATTCATTTTCAGCCTGTAAAAATATTACAAAATAAAGATATAGAAATACTGAATCATTCATTATGACCACTGATAACTTGTATTACTACAATTGATTTACAAAATGTTAGTACAAAAGGGGTTTTATTTGCAAATTAGGGATGAGTAGTAAAATGCAATGTACTAATTGAGCTCCTATGATACCCCCTGTTGTCAAACCTCAAGGGTGAGCAGATTATGGGGAGATGTAAAGACTCAGCTTGGGGAAATTTGTGGGGGGGCCTCTATTTGTAACCATAATTTCTTTTGGGAAATTCCACATTTCTAAAAACACTGGGTTGCTCCAACATAATAAAGAACAACGGCCGATCTCATCTTGGCAAAGTATGAGTGAAATAATCTGTTTGGGTTGCCTTCCACTCCAAAACAAGACATGTAGGTATACTGTGCCATGTCTTAAAATACAACGAGGGGGCATAATAATAGGAAGGGTTTGGAACAAGTAAAGTAAACATAGCAAAACATTTACTTTTGGAAACTGTAACTGACCATGTCAGGATAAATTAGGAAAGCTGCCATGGCTTAAAACCCTATGCAAAATGTTTCAAAAAGGGCACATGATTAAGGGATATATTTGGCTAAGTCTATGAAAATCACACAGCCACATATTAGTGTTCGGAAAATTTTCAGCAGAACTTGGCCCGAAAATCACCCACAGCAGGGACATTAACTGCTTCACTGATCAATCTACATAGGCACTTTTTGGATTGGTCACATACCAACATCAATAATTTGTGCAGTTTTCCAGAACTATGAAGTTTTAGAAAATACCATTAGTTCACTTATATTCCCAGTCACTGCACCACAAAAAAAAACAAAAAAACAAAAAACTACCTAAACTGGCCAAAAAAAAGTTTGTATTTGTTTTTCTAAATAACACCAAAAAAATGTGTGGTTCTTGCTTTGGCATCAATCCACATTTTCAAAGCAGCAAAAGGCTGTTTTTCATATCAAAATGGGCACTTGAAAATAGGACAAATGTTTTGCTAGTTTGCACAGCCTTGAACGAAACGTATTAAAATATGTAGGAACAATATGGGTAGCCCAACAAGGTATAGCAGTTGGAAAACTAGACAAATTACTGCATTAAATGTACACCTGAGTTTACTGAAGCCAGGATGGGGGGAGATGTGGGCATAACTCCACACTTTCTGAGGAGTAGGGTATTATTGTCTGGTGAGCACCAAACAATAACCCCAAGTTGACAGATCTGTTCCCCCCCCCTCATCACTGGACTTCTATTTATTTCTGCAGTGTAGTATATTATACCCAAGGGATTCATACTATTTTAACTTCAAATGGGGGGAGCAACTCATTAACAAAAGGAGGTATATCTAACAAAGAATATATTTGAAATGCTTTCTTCAATACATTAAGTATATGAAAATGCACACACATTATAATAATAATAATATATATATATTTTCTAAGACAAATGTTAGTGTTTGTTCACCTGTGAAATGACTTCTTCTATTTGACCACAATTAATCTTCTCCTCCAAATTCTCAACACTGGGTTCCTAGAATGATGAAACAAAATGCAGTACAAAAGTTTGAAAAAAAAAAAAAGTTGTCTGGGCATCTATACGCTACTTGAGTAATGTCTCATTGTTTAGATCAGTGTTTCCCAACCCTAGTCCTCAAGTACCCCTAACAGTGCAGGTTTTCCATGTTACCAGTGATATAATTATACCACCTGTGGATCTTTCAAAATGTGTCAGTCAGTAATGATTACACCTGGGCTCCAGCAAGGAGATATGGAAAACATGCACTGTTATTATTATTATTATCATTTATTTGTTAGGCGCCACAAGGTTTCCGCAGCGCCGTACATAATACAAACAGGAGACCATACAGGGTGACATAGTACAGAGCAATAAACACAAAGTACCAATACTTCAGAACTCCGGCCAGACATATGAGTGAAGATGGAGTAGAAGAACAGGTATGGAGACAGGAGGGGAGAGGGGCCCTGCTCATACGAGCTCACATCCTAAGGGAGGGTAGACAAACAGGCACAGGAGGAAGCCATTAAAGTAAGGGAGAGAAAGGCGGGGCTGGTGGAGAGAGGGGAGAACGAGAGAAGGATGTTTGCGAAAGTGCAACAAGGTAAGAGTTAAGTGGATTGTTGGTAGGCTTTGAGGAACAGGTGAGTTTTGAGTGCCCATTTGAAGGAGCACAGACTGGGTGAGAGACGGATGGAGCGAGGGAGGTCGTTCCAGTGGAGGGGAGCAGCTCGGGAGAGCTGTTAGGGGTACTTGAGGACTATGGTTGGGAAACACTGGCTTAGATTATAACCTACATTACACACTATTATTTCACTACAAAAATACGCGCGAGGTGTCTCCAAGGATGCTATTTTTTTCCAGGTAGTAGGCCAAAGACACTTCATGCCAGTTTGTTAGGCTCCATGGGTAAATGTTTATTTGCATCTTTACAAAAAGTATTATAACTTCATTAGTAACAGGAGAACAAAGCTATGAAATATACATGTACAACTTGGCACGTTATTAAAACATTACTGCTTACAGCAATGGATTAGCTGAAACGGTTCTGTACTGCTCATGTGATTTGTTGCCCTTTATCTCATATTCATAATGTCCCAGCACATATATTCCTTGACATTTGTTCTGTCTGTGATTTCTCTCTACTCATCCATATAACCTACTTCCTCTTCTACCTTGCTTTAAAGTAGAGATTTGCTTTAGGCCAGTCCAGTTTAAACCAGAACTTCAAAAATCCTCATCATTATCTATTTATATAGCGCCACTAATTCCACAGCGCTGTACAGAGAACACACTCATATCAGTCCATGCCCCACTGGAGCTTGCAGTCTATATTCCCTAACATACACACAGACAGAGACTAGGGTCAATTTGATAGCAGTCAATTAATCTACCAGTATGTTTTTGGAGTGTGGGAGGAATCCCAGACAAACACAGGGAGAACACACAAACTACACACAGAAAAGGCCATGATCGGGAATCGAACTCATAACCCCACTGTTGTGAGGCAGAAGTACTAACCATTAAACAACTGTGTTTAATGTAAATCATTCTGTGCTCTGTACATTTGAATAAGGTATTCACACACAATGTAAACTGTTTCAAATAGAAGTTTTGAGCTTATCTAATAAATAATGGGAACGACTGTAGCCAGCTCATGACCAGGGAGGGATACTTTGTAGTGTCGCTCCAAAACACATTTTAGCATTTTGCCAATAGCTAGTTAAAATAAATGTTTTCTTGTTAGTGTACGAATATATCTCTTTTGAAAGCACTTTATAGCACCGATTTATTCTAAGCTTAAGGTCTGCCTAGCTTAACCCATGGTCCCAGCTCTTATTGAATAGGGGGTCGTGGGGGAAGTTTGGCAAGCCATAAAACAGAGAATAAGACAATGTGATTGGAGCAAGTCATTTTTGCATCACGTGACCTCTGCACAAAGCAGCAAGGTCACACAGATCAGAGTAGTAAAAGGAAGTGCACCAGATGGTCTTCTTCCTTCCTTTGTGGGAAAGAGCTGCAACTTTGATTCAGGACTGACTTTCATTAACAAGTTAAACAGGAATTTGTAGGTAAGGAGGTATTAATTACCAGTGACCATCCACTCCTAACCCAATGACCACTAAAGAGCTGCCAATTATCAATTGTGACCAATTAGTGATCATTAGATTAGTAGTGGATGGTACTCCCACAGTAGGGGTGAGTGATAGGCATACATGGGTTGTGATGATGATGATGTGGGGTAGTCTGAAGGGAGCTTTTAAGTACATGTGGGACATTTTGGGACTAATGTGTGGTCAGAGTGGCTTATTATTAGGAGTATATGGGGACATTTTGTAACTTGGTCTGGGGTCAGGAAGCTAGAATTAGAGCTAAAATAAACAGCACAATCTTCTCTGCAAAGGTTTAAATAAACCAGATAGTACAACTATTGCATTTGGTGCCTGATGTAAACAACCTATTGACAGCTGTGAAACATTTTCCTCATTTGTTTACATATGACAAGGAATGGATGAACTCTTCACACACACTTTACTATTAGATTTCCATGAATATAGGGTATATTCTGCATGTAGTGGTAAGAGAGAACTACAAAGCCCTACAAAGCCCTAACCCAACCAACCTGAAGAGGTTTCTGGATGGGTATGGATAACATAATAAGGTCACAGACAGGGAAACATCTCTAGAATAATGAATTAAAAAGGAGGAGAAATCAAGCATATAGATTAAGAACATAAATCCATATGTAATAAAAATCCATTACAACATTGTATTAAACTGGATTAGAAATATATTTTGTGGTTGTTTTGCGAGACATCCACTTTAAAAACTGATCTATACCACCATTCATAATACTTCATGTTTTTTCTTTGTACAAATTCAATGACACTACTTACACTTTTTACAGCAAATAATCTCTCATTCACAATCTGCTCAGTGTATTTCCGATATGCTGCATCGTTTGGAATGGTCTGCAGTGTAGCGAGAATCTTTGTATATAATATCCTCAAACGCTAAAGCAACAAATGGAGAGATAAGAAACAAAATTTAAAACCGAGAAGTTCCTCGCAAAATGCAAGAAATATAAGAAAAAGGAATAGTCATTATATATATATATATATATATATATATATATATATATATATATCAATTTTATGGAGTACATGCACCATGGATTTGCACTTAGAATTCAAAATAAAAACATACCTCATGTGGATTTTGAGCTACAGCTAATCCAACTAATCCAGTGGTCTGAAAAAGAGGAAGAAATAAAAGCATAAACATAAGATATTCTAAGCAAATGTAACGGAAGTCAAAGAAATAAAAAGGTACATAAATTAAAAATTGTAATTGAATTCCAAACCACCTCATTAAATGTGTAGCTGCCACTCAGCAGCCAGAGATCGTCCCTGTGACCTCCGGGCTCTCACCTTTTTCAGTATGCCGGCCATAGCTATCTCCCAATGCACTCTGGGTAGCAAAATCCGCTATTGAGGCTGCCACAGACTCAAACAAACAATCACCGAATAATAGAGCTAGAAAGCAGAAAGTAATCCCACCCACGTTCTGACGTGACGTTTTACGTCACTACGTCGGTTTTTCTTTGGAGCGTATAATGGTATCTCGAATATAATATTACCGGGGGCGATTTAGTCCCCGCCCCCTTTCTGACAGCTAAGGCTGCCTGCGGCTGCGCACTGTGTGCAGGACCGCAGCCAGCAAGCCCCAGCTAGGGGGGCTGGACGATGGCTCCCCCATGTATCCGCCATTGTTACTGGACTTGTTGTATATGTACATCCACATCTCAGGTCTGATGCACTCTGCTACATTATAGCTGGAGACTTCTGACCAATGTTACCACTTTCAAGTTTTGATTATATTGGTGTCAAATAGAAAATTCCTGGGACTATCACCTATCAAAATATAAAGTTAAAACGCTGGGGGTAAATAAATATATTTAACATGAAAGCTTACAAAACTACCTTGTGCTATTTCATTTGTTCATTCTACTTTGCAATTAAGTCTGAGTGATAGGGATGATGCATTGATTCACTCAATGATGTATTTGGGAACCTCCTCTGCTCTACTTTGCTGAACCAAGTCAGATGGTCATGAAACCCCCCAACCCCCCCCTCACCGCCCACATGTGCTGCTGTCATTTATTTATTTATTTATTTATTTATTAAAAAAAATAATAAGTTAGAATTACTAGTATTTTTTTCGATTTCCTGAAAATTTCCAATGCACATTAAACAAATGGTAAGTGGAAACCCTGTTTCTTACTCACTTGCATTAGAGGCAGAGACTGTCTGCAAAGTAATTGTCAGCGTCTGGTCTGGGGGGCTAATGTGACACGTAATTAATTATTCAGTGGTAATTCCTGCCCTAATCAGTTGCTGTACATTACTTTGATGTTATCTATGCCCCTATTTGGTGGTTCTGGGGTCAAATGTTTCCACTTGTGTTATATATTGACAAACTCCGTAGAAGCATTTATTTACTTTGGTCGACTTTCTTAATAATGCATTTACACAGGTCGCGCTTCTCTATGTAGAATGCAGATCAATCCAGCCTGGCTTGTTGTTACGGTCCTCTGCGTGAAACTGACAATATCTGTCAATTGGCCTATCTAAGTAATTTGTTTTTTTGGAAGGGTTACATTGCTTTGGACCAATTATAATTGGTCCAAAGCAATGTAACCCTTCCAAAAAACAAATTATGTACATAGACATAATTATTGCACAGTCTATGTACATAGGTGAATGCAGACCACACACACTGCATGTCATTTACAAAGTGCAAAACAGCTATGTTCTATTACAGCGGTTGTTTGCTTTGCCCACCCTAAAGCATAATTTAACTATGGTTCCAAACATAATTTTATTAATTAGACGTTGTGATAAAACGTTTTTCAAGCTCATCTCTCAGGGAGAGGTGGACCCAGAATAAAATATTGTACTTTAAACATCACCAAAGTGCAGATAAGATCATGTAGAGTCACATCATTACTATCACTAAGGCTATTTTTTGTATAATAATACCCCTAAATAACAGTTCATAAGCTAGCTGGAAAGCAGTCAATGTAACTTGATGATGGAATTTGTTGAGTGGGGAGGGCAATCTGCATGATGCTGTGACAATGCAATTAGCACCAAGTTCTTTTTTTAGTTGAAAAAGTATATTTTGTTTAAAGGTACAAAAAACATACAATACGTTATATTCAAGTATACTGCGTCACAACACAGCTGAAAGTACAATACTCTATGAAACATGAGTCAGACATACTTTTTAGTGCAATACAAGACATAAGGTACAAGATATTACATCTTACCCTATACATCAAGTACTGTACTAACCATTCATCACTTAAACAACATAACAATCAATCATCTTTCTCAGGACTGTCAATGGTGTTATAGTCTCTTAGCAGGCTGTGGATCAGCCTGCGACAGTCCTGGATGGTCATCCTCGCCCTTTTCAAAGTGAGGCGATTCCTGGCAAGCCATATAGTGTCTTTAAAACAGTTCATAAGGTGCCAGGTCTCCTGGATTGCCCCAATAGTGTGGGTCCACAGAAATAATCCATAAAATACAGAATGACATGAAAGGCAAATCCTGGGCACACTGTCCTTAAATTCATGTTCCAAGGCATCCAACAGTGCCTGAGCTGTGGGACAGTCCCAAAAAAACATGCTGAGATTCTAACAGTATGTCCTTGGCCAACTTGGGCATGAAATGTATACTCTGCCGGGAGGTCTCTCCATAATTCAGGTGTCTTCTGGACATGCTGGGCCTTATTTAGATTTTGATTAATTTTTCCCCGTGAATGTACATGCAAAAATTGCATAGTTACATGAGTATGTTAAGTTGCACATATTTCAAGATACATCCAACTCAAAACATTTCCGTATTTCTATGTCAGGCCAGAGCCGGATTAACAATAGGGCTAAAGGCGCTACAGCCCAGGGGCCTCGGGCAGCTGTGGGGCCCGCCGATATTTATCGGGTCTCTGACTGTCACTTGTTCAAGGAAAATGGTAGGCAGCTAACAGCAAATGTCATGCTGTTAACTGCCTGCTGTCACTGTGGGACTTACTGCGTAATTGCTACAGATAGTGGAACAACGGAAGGAGGTAAGTTCACTAGGGGGGGGGGGGGGCTCATGGTGGGGTGCCCTCACAGTATCCTTAGCCTGGGGGCCTTCCTTCCCTTAATCCGGCCCTGTGACAGGCCTTTAAATGCGTATACTTATGCCCAATGATGGCTTAGGGATGTGGCTTGATAGTTTTAGTAGTAAATGCAAGAGTCATATTATCCTATTTGTACACAGTATAATGTAGTGAAGTGGCATATACACAAGAGAGACTAGTGCATTGATAGTGTTTTTGCATTTTCTATATAAGATGTCAATAAATACGAACACCCACTGAGTATTTACCTTTTTATAAATCAAATTAGAATTTTCTTTCCTGCATTTGCCCTGATGTTTAGCACTTTTGTCTGACAGCGCTGGGGTCATGAGTTTGATTCCCAACCATGGCATTATCTGTGTGGAGTTTGTATCTTCTTCCCGTGTTTGCGTGGGTTTCCTCCGGGTGCTCTGGTTTCCTCCCACTCTCCAAAAACATACTATTAGGTTAACTGGCTGCTATTAAATTGACCTTAGCCTCTCTCGGTCTGTGTGTGTGTTAGGGAATTTAGACTGTAAGATCCAATGGGGCAGGGACTGATGTGAGTGAGTTTTATGTACAGCGATGCGGAATTAGTGACACTATATAAATAGCTGAGGATGATGAGTTGATCCTATAGAAATAACAAGCAAGCCAATATAGTCGTGACACAAATGAATGAAGTACTATCAGCTGGAGTTGCCAATAAGTAGCAAAAAGACAGTGCTGCTGGCGTCATCCTAATCATCATATGTCTTTACACCAGGTCTCCAGTATTCGCAAAAGATATGCCTCCTAAGAAGCATAACTGAGGCCATGCCCCTGATGAAAACATGATGTACTGAATTGATCGTTAGGCAGGGCATGATATTTTAATGTATTTTCTTTTTTTTTTTATTACATTTTTATTGGGTTTTTTTCATGACTGACTGGTCTGTTCTTGTTTTTGGAACAATTGTGGATGTATTTTCTCTATATGAACTTTGCATAGTGTTGAGTCAACTAGCTGGCTTCGATTCTGCCGCCCACAACAACAGACGGTCTTTTAATTCCCCACCCAAACACTACAAACTAATCTCCGAGAACAAGAAGCCAATTACACCCATGCATGGTTGCCTACTCTCCTGGAACATCCGTGAGACTACTGGACTCCCAGGAGAGCAGGGCAGCCTCCCACATCCTGCCCACTTCGTTAGTGAAGTGGGTGGGGCATAGCGACACAATACACAGCGAATTGTGTCATCGTGCTCCCCCCAGGCTGAAAATGGTGATGTGCAGGTAGCGGTGGGGCCTAATGATGTAATCCATATGGCCACACCCCCATGACACAGCAGCGAGATCTCCCCTCCCTGGCAGGGAGATCTCAGAATTTAGCAAGTATGCACCCATGTGATGACTGTGTGTGTTCAGTTTAGACATTCTACTATGCAAGGACTTAACCCTGTCTGCAGCCTTTACCTGCAGTCTCCCCAGGACCTCACCTGTCTCTATGGAAGAGAGATAGCAAACATCAACAGTCTATGCCTTTATCGCAGGGTCATCAAGGAATGCTACCAAATAAATCTGAATTTTCTTTCTAAAAACCAGTTCACAATAAAAAAAAACCTCGATAATCAGAGCTTTACAGCATCCAGATATGGTTATTTGTCACCTCAATATAATCATTTAACAAAAGACACACACATATATATATAAATATATATATGTATATATATATATATATATATATATATATATATATATATACACATATATATATATATATATATATATATATATATATATATATATATATATATATATATATGACCAATTCAAGTACACATGCCGTACACAAGGCACAATGGGGGGTATTCAATTGTTAGCGTTAACCGGAGAAAACAAACGCTCAAAAAATATTACCATTTATACGGTAATATTGCGCGAGAAAAGCGTTAATACGGTAGTTTACTCGCGGAATTTCAGCTCGCCGCTCAGGGAGCGGCGAGCTGAAATTGAGCGAGTAATTACCGTATTAACGCTAAGATTTTTTGAGCGCTCGTTTTTTCCGGTTAACGCTAACAATTGAATACCCCCCAATGTGTGTTTTCCATGTGGTCCTGTAAGTGTGTGTTATGAATATATATTTTTTAACTATTGTTTTATATTAAATATTTACATTATATGTACATATAACCATAAATGATGCTGTGAGGTGCTTAATGAATTCCAGCAAGCTTTTCAAACAGGGAAGAGTATAAATCCATAAAACTAACTGGTGCATTGTGTAGGTGTGTATGCATGAATCGGCATGGTCATTGGGATGTTCAGTCGTTGGTGAAATCGTTACAGAGATTGCATGTGAAGTAAGATTGCATAGGTGTGTACCCAGCTTTAGGGCCTCACAAGTTTAATATATGCTCAGATCTAGATAAAAATGCATTTTGGTATGTATGTGCGGTATGGAAATGCGTAAATTTACACCATAAAAATGGACATACTAGAAACATGCCAGACACAGAATAAATTCCTAGAGCTGTCTTGACGAGATATTTACCTATAGCAGCCACTGTTCCCATAGAGTTCTATATAACGGGTACCTGAATGCCCCAGGGTTTAATTTGAAGTAGTAGAAATATATGTAAGTTTTGACTGTGCAGTTATACAGGAGACCAGTATTGAAAATAGATGTAGTTCCAGGACAGATCTTTGCTGACAGAATTCAACAAAAAGGCTGGAATGATACTACTAAGGTACAGGCAAGAGAGTTCCAAAAACAAGCCAATGATAAATGCAAGTAGAAGTCAAAAAGTAATCCAGGTAACAGGCTAAAAGTCAGTTCAGGCAGCAGGCAAAGAGAAATCCATGTAACCAACCAAAGGTCAGTACGGGTAGAGGTCAAAGAGTAATCAAGGTAACAAGCCAAAGGTTAAAACCAGCGTAAGAGTGTAACAGCAGGTACAATAGCGTGGACCCGTACCACCAGCAGGGAAGCACAGATCTCTTTGCCCTATAAAGGACAAGGAGGCAACCATCAACCAGCTATAAGATGCGCCCTCGTCAAACCTCGGAACAGAATGCAATCATGGAACTGCATGACTTCGAGTGGCACTGTGTTCTAGCTGCCTAGCAATGAGCCACCACTGAGAGGAAGAAGATAGTGGTTCCTAAAAGTATAAACTTCAGCTGCCAGTAAGATACAGGTGGTTCTTGATATGTTTCCCCCTTTGTTGGTTTGAAGAATCCTCCTACCACGGTTTACCTGGAAATTGTATGGTGAGGCCTCCTCAACCTTTCCGCCCCAAGATCCCAAGAGAGATCCAAGACCTCAAGTTGGGTTTATAACTCTTCCTTAAGTAATGGACCTAATCCTGGACCCATTTAGAATCTAGGATATTCTCCACAACAAATTCTTTAACAGATTTAGTTGTAGAGAGTCTCATTAAGGCAACAAAGTGAGCCATTTTACAGAACAGTCAACAATCACCCAGACTGTATTATATCCATTGGACACTGGTAAATCAACAATAATATCTGGGATAACTGGAATTCTTATTTACATGGAGTTCCATCCAAACTGCCTGTTTAAAAGTTTTGGGTACATGTAAAAGGTGAGCAGAAATTCCAGCAAGAGCTTGATCTTGGTCATGTATTAATTGAGAAAAAAATCTTGCAAGAATAAATTAGGTGGGGTATTGTTTGAAGTGGAGTATTGGTTGAAAACTCATTATGTTTATGAAAACGTCTAGACAAGGCATCTGCTTTAAAATTCTTAGACCTTGGGATTTACATAATTACAAAGTTGAACCGAGTAACGAGTAAGGTCCAGTGTGGTTGTCTGGAATTTAATCTGTTGTCAGATTCCATGTCTTGTAGGTTTTTATAATCTATAAAGACTAGTTAAATGCCTGACTCCCTCCAGGTAATGCCTCCACTCTTTGATGGCCTACATGACGGCCAGAAGTTCTTGATTTCCCACATCGTAATTAAATTCAACCATAGAAACTTTGTAAGAAAAGAAGGTACAAGGATGGAACTTCCTTTCATCAGGGACTGTTTGGAATAGCCCTTGCCTTCCCCATACAAGCAGTCCACTTCTATGGCATGGTAACTTTGTATTGGGATAGCAGAGAACCAGTGTGGAAATGAAAGCTATTTTGAGGGCAGGAAAAGCTTCTAGATCTTGTGGGGACCATGCAGTATGATCTGCACCTTTGTTGGTCATGGTAGTAATAGGAGCCACCAAAACATAGAATGAGTGAAATAACCTTCTGTAGTAATTGGCAAAAGCAAGGAACCTTTCTATCGCTTTAAGGTTTGGTGGGAACTCTGTCAAACCTGTGTATTGGTTCTAAAATAGCCTTTACTTTACTACTTACTGTCCATAGAAAATACAGCATAAAAATAAACTAAACTTTTGCCATTTCAAACTCGCATTTTTCAAGCTTGGCAAATAATTTAGTTGTTTTTTTTTGTAAAACCATTTTCAACTAAGGGATTTCCTAAACACATCATTAATCAAATCTTGGAAAAAGTGCTGGGGCATTACATAAGCCAAAGGGCATGATAACATTTTTGTAATGACCAGAGTACATGTTAAAAATTGTCTTTCATTCTTCTTCGCCTCGAATTCAGATTAAATTGTAAGCCCTTCGGAGGTCGATATAGGAAAAAAGAGTTGCTCCGTTAAGCTGATAAAAGGGTTCGGAAATGATAAAATGGATATTTATTCTTCACAGGGATTTTGGTGGGACCCCTATAATCAATACAGGAACGTAGGCTGCCATCTTTTTTAGAAACAAAAAAGAATCCTGCTCCATCCCATGACTTTGGTGGCTTAATAAACCCATTTTGCAAATTTTCATTGATATAGTCCTCCATGTATTGGTGATTCCTTTCCTGCTTTCTTTCTGTAAACCATCTGTCAACCTTGATCGATAGTTGTATTAATTTTTCTCAAAAATCAGAAACAGGATATTGCACCAAGGCACCTTTAATCTGTTCGGACAGACACAATCTGGATTGGCTAGGAAAAGCTGAGTCATTCCACTCACAATCTGATGACCAAGAATGGAATTCAGTGTGTTTCTTTCTTTTTAATTTTGTGCTTCTGCTTTATTCAGTTTGGTCAATGGTTTAAACTGTATCCAGGGGCGCACGCAGGATTTTTAAGGGGGGGGGGGGGGGTTCCCCCCCACCCCCCAAAAGAAGCAAAGAAAAAAAAAGCGAGAGAGCTGCTGCACATGCGCCGGCGCTCCGTTTCTGCAGCACTGTACTATACAGCAACTGCGGCGCTGTCAAAGAAGCGTCCATACAGCACCGCCGCGGACGATTCTTTGACAGCGCCGCGGCTGTTATATAGTACAGTGCCGCTATGCAGAGGCACTTCTTTAGCGGAGGGGAGGGGTTGCTGTGTGCGCCCCTGGTATCAAAAGGATATCAAATGCATGAGTGTGTATGAGCTGTAAAGTTCAGCAGTAGTACACACAAACCTATGAACTGAATAATGAAAACATGGTTACATTGGATACAGTTTATATTTGCAGCTTATAAAACTGCACTATTCAGTTAATCAAATCTTCCTAAAAATCCATTATTTCATATAATTGCAAACATGGAAACAATTTTTACCAGGGCACTATGTTCACTGATACTAGCACGTGTTCCAAACATTTCTCTGTAATCCACATGCAGTTCTTTCCTATGAGAGTGTATGAACTTGGTTTGCTGCTTCACAAGGTCATATCTATATTTAACAAACAACTTCATGTTTAATTTTAGAATGTGTGTGTGACCCATGTTCTGCAGGCTGCTGCTCTTGTGTCAACTAAAGGCCTCTGTGTAGCCATATGCAGATAAGGACTAAAAAAGGTGAGAAAAATCCTTATTTGTATACTATAGATAAAATAGTTCAAGTGAAAATAGGTGGAACCAGAGTTGCCAACTAAGTATTTTAATTATATACACATACCAATAGTATGGGCTTTATGATTGATTGGAGAGAGTCTATACCAGTGTTGGCTAACCTGTGACACTCCAGGTGTTGTGAAACTACAAGTCCTAGCATGCTTTGCCAACATATAGCAGTTTATTGCTGAAAGAGTATGCTGGGACTTGTAGTTTCACAACACCTTGAGTGTCACAGTTTAGTCAACACTGGTTTATACCTTAGCTGATTTTAATTAGCTGCATTATCTATTTAATTTAAATGTATCAGTAATTAAACAGAGTGAATTGACAAACCTTTGCTCGACTAGAAACATTTGTTTAGTCCACTGTTCACAATGAATATAGTTTTTTGTTAACTGTAAAGGAATGCCATACACTGGTCAAGCACATTGTTGTGGATATGACAGTTTAATGTACTATCGGCTTAATTCTACTTGTGTGCAATATTTATTTACTCTAAATATGCAAAATGGCGGCAACATGCTCTTACTGAAAAATAAGATGACCGATAGTCATTATTCACAGCAAATCATAGCAGATCATGGCTCGGCTGCGGGACAGGGGGGCATCTCCCCCCAGGCTAGTCCCATTGTGGGCATCCTTGGGCTGGGTCACTGGACTATCTGCAAATTTTTTCCTTTAAAACGTTCCTAATAGGCTGTTGAACATCATGCAGGTTAAAATTTGTTAGCTAGCCCCTGAATTATAGTTATACCAGTGTTGTAGCCATAGTACTATATGATGCCAAATTGTGTTATTCATTCATTTTAGCAATAGCGGTGTATTAGGTAAAACTATAGATATTTTTGTTTCAATTTGCATGTTTGCTGAGCTTGTACACTGCAAACTGTAAGAATTACCAAATGAGCGACTCTTTACTTCGGTCTTGCTGTTATTGCTGTTTTTTCATCCCAACGACACTGTAACATAAGTATCAAATGTTCTACGGCTTCCTGACAATAGCTAACCTGACCAGCCATTAGATATTGTCCGATTGTTATTCAGTGTAAGAAACCTCGCCCGCCAGATCCCACAGTCCTTTTACTCACAACAAACACACCACAGCACACACACCCATGTCTGTGTGCTGTGGGAAAGACTGAATGGGAATTTAATCCTGTCTGCAGCCTGTGTCTGCAAACTCCTTGGGATTTATCTTATCCCTGTGCCGGAGAGGTGTGGCAAATAACCCTGTTTGTCACATACCTTTCCTCTTAGCTTTGCCATACTTGACAAAGCGGATTTTTTTTCCTGGCAAAAATTTCCTTTTTGCCAACTCCTCCTCTTCCAGCTTTACCAAATCAGGCGAATCAGTTGTCCCTGAAGAGCGCATTCCTTCGCTACAGGGGATCAGCAATGTTATGCAGAGCCCCAGATCCATGTTTCACCACAATACTGAAAGGTTATAACGCTAGAAATCAACATGTGACCCTGGCATTCACCTCCTTATTGGTGTGCATCCATTGTAATGGAGTGTGGTCAGTAACCAGGGTTAACTCTCTACTGAGTAGATAGTGCCTCTACTGCCCACTTAATGGCCAAACATTCCTGTTCTACTGTAGCATAACTCTTTTTCCTTGGGAGGAGTTTACGGCTGAGAAAAATAATTGGTCTCTCCTCATCCTTCACCCTCTGGGACAATACAGGCAGCCTTAACAGTATCTCTTGACTGCTATAGTGATTCCCGGCCAGTAAAACCTCAGGACCACCCGATTTATAGTCTTCTCTCTCAAATGCCTCCCAAGAAGGTGTGTATTAGCTGTTGTTAGAATCAAAGGGACGAGTTTATGAGCTATTTTCTTGGGTCCCAGCCGCTACCCTATATAGCAGTTCCCCATTTATTATAAAATAAAGGTTCTTCCCTGACTAGTCTCTCAGCCTTCCATACTTCATTCACTTCCACCACATAGTTATAAGCATTTTCAGAAGGCCTACCATTAAGTTGGTCCCTCGCAAAGTCCTGGGGATAAATGTATGAAGCATCCATGCTCCAGGTATTGAGGCTTCTCGGTCTATCTCCAGTTCCGGGGTATGAAAGACAGGGTCAAGTAGGATTGGATGTCCTGCCATCATTTCCTGGAAGAGGGGAAAGTCTCGCCCCAGGATAAGGGGCAGAGCCGGATTTAGACCTCATGAGGCCCTAGGCAAGATACTGGTTTGGGGCCCCCTCCCTGAAAAAATCCATAGCACTATAGTTTTTTGCATAACATATACCCCTATTCAGGGGCTGGCTGGCAGACTTTAGCCCGGGGGGGGGGGGGGGGGCAAGCATATAGCACTGGCCCAAAAGTAGCGGCCAATTTTTAAATTGTGGTCTCACCACAGGCCCTGGGAGGGCCCTCTGGGGACCGATGGGCCCTAGGCAATTGCCTAGGTTGCCTAGTGGTAAATCCGGCCCTGATAAGGGGGTATGGCAGCCTTGGGATCGCTGCTACCACTTGCACCGTTTGTCCCTTCAGAGTAATGGTAAGATAGACACGGTCATATTCCTCAGGAATGTATAGTACTTTCACTGACGGTAGCCGGTTCGGCAGGCCTTCTGGAACCAAAATGCCGGATACCAAGGTGATTTCACTACCTGAGTCCACCAATGCTAACACATGCCTCTTGCTGTAGCTGAACAATCCATCAGTTCTGTCCAATTTGGCCAATGCCTCCAAAAGTGCCCCTGCTCGCTAAAATCAAAGCACCTCACTGGGGTCACCTTGTGGTCTGTTCCAACTTCTGGTGTTGGTTTCAGCCTCAAGTCCAGCCTGACAACCTTTCTCAGCTGTACAGGTGATATTTTTAACAGCGTAATATAGGTCAATAGCTGTCGCAAGTTCCTCAAACAACTGGGGGGGGGGGGCGGTTGTAGAACCCATCTCTGTAATCCCCAACTTCTGCATGCAGTAGTCGATAGCCAGGATTTCTGACAGGATTTCTAACATTCTGACTGGTGCATTTCGGTCGGGCTCCAATCACCACTTTGTCAATTTTGCCAGGTCTGCCAGTTGGGCACACATTGTGGATCCCTGTCTAAACCACCAGTAATGAAATCGCTGCACCTTCTCGAGCCCTGTCACCCCTATCTTAGTTGCTGAAAACCCGCTACCTCGTTCTCGGGCAAATCCATATAGGTCCGCTGGGCTTCGCCCATCAAATAAGGGGCCAGTTTCACCACTCATTCACCAGTTGGCCACTTAAGACGAGTCGCTGTCCTTTCAAACAATAACAAAAATGCCTCAACGTCATCCAAGGATGTCATCTTTTGAAAGACAGCAGGTTCATGCTCACTCTATTAGCTCTGCCCGTAACAGTCTGTTACTTTTTACGTGGGCCTTGGCAACAGCTAGCATTTCCCCTGCTGGGCCTGCTGTGTGGTGGCCATATTGGTTTAGGTTGTCTTCCATCTTATTACGCAAGCAGGTGGGATTGTGAAACTGTACCTCCCTTAACATACACCTACAAGCCAGGTGTTTAGCCAGCAGTAGCTGCTATTTTACCTCTCAAGAAGGAACAGAAGAAGTAAACTGAAAAGGGAAAAAAAACCAACAGAAAAAAACATTTTTTTTTTAAATGTCATTCTGTTTGTAATGTTTTGGTTAGCAGCATCCCCTCCCCTCTAGATATCACTTAGCTTTGTTGTCTGGGTGGCGGGATGGACAGCATTGTTTTGGCTATCCATTCACGTCCCACGATGACAACACTTTGTAGGAATTACCAAATGAGTGACTCTTTAACAAGTAATTTCGTCCCAACAACACTAACACACACTTGCCAACCTTTTAAAACTTCATTCCGGGAGATCCTGGGCAGGGGGTGTGGTTGGAGGGCGGGAGGGGTGGGCCGCGGGGAATCGCAGCATTTTGGCCCTGCCCCTGTGACACAGTGCCATTTTGTTGCGGGAGCGGGGCCAAAATTACACAATTCACTGCAAATCGCGTCATTTGGACAGCAAGTTGCCGTTTGCGGGATACTTGCCTGCTCTCCCGGGAGTCCGGGAGACCTACCTGAATTTCGAGAGTCTCCTGGACATTCTGGGAGAGTTGGCAAGTATGCTGTAACATAAGCATCAAATGTTCCACTGCTTCCTGACCCTAGCTATCATCCATCTGCTATTCAGCGGTGGACGCCCAGCCCACCAGATCCTACACTACTTTTATTCACAACATATCACAGAGCAATCACACCCGTGTCGTGCACCTGTCTGTGTGCTGTGGGAAAGATTAAGTGGGAATGTAACCCTGCCTGCAGCCTGTACCTGCAAACTCTTTGGGATTTTACCATGCCTATGCAGGAGAGGTGTGGCAAATAACCCTCTTTGTCACAAAACCTTAAACTTGGTCTGGGCCCAGGGTCTTCCTAAGCAAAAGTTATACTTCAATAATATGGAAAGGAACATAAAGCTACATTGAAATAGGAAGATATCATTAAAAATTGAAGTTCTTGCTCTGTACCAATATGCTGTTAAAACGGGCGCTTTACTGTAAGGGGGGAATGCGTGTTTCATGAAAATAAAATGTCTATAATCAAACAAAACTGTAAGTGCTCCCTTCCTTAGAGAACGAGCACATGTTCTCTCCTGGTTATTTTTACTGCCTGGTTTAAATAATGGATACATTTTTTAAACATATTAAGCATTTTAGTATTAATTTTTATATCTTTATATTAAAATCTTGATATATTTACTTTTGATTTAAGTATTTTCATCTTATTTATAAATAAGAGAGAAGGAGAACTGTATTGTGTGACATTTCAGTCTTCCTGTGACAGCTTTTGGATGGTGTCCAGGGGAAGGACATTTGCAGTGGTGCTGAATATAGAACCACTTAGAACCTTCTTAGAACCACCCCTGGGTGTTTTTTGGATAGTTTAATATTCTACTTGATCTACTTAATATTCTATGTTGAAATAGAGTAGCAGGAAACATAGTTTTTGAAATATATTATTTTGTTATTTTTATCACTATCAAACTATATACTAAAAATGGACACCATAGTGAAATATATTGTCCTCACTCTCTGACATCACTATTCACAATAAATATGGATATAATTCACAGCTGTCTATATCACTAGATACAAAGATAATGATACATTCACAGTTGTTTATAAAGGTATTCCCACCACTCATGTACTGGAGGATAAATAAGCAGAGATACTGTGAATATACGCTGTTTACTCCATGGGAATTGAAACAATAACCTACTGTTCTGTGGATAGAGGGACAAAAGTTAAACATACAAAGTAATTTAAGAATAAATGTACTTTTAAATGAATTCATAATTTTTAAAGCATGGTATTTACTTTTAAATAAAAATGTTGTTTTTTAATATAATGGTCATGTCATGATCTTTTTACATTATAGGTTATATGATGGCAAGATCTCAGGCCTTTGTTCTCACATTAAGTTCTATGTACTAATGTACATAGAACCCCAGTGCTCCACTTTAGGAGCAGAACTCAATATACTGAGTTATTACATATAACACAACTTTGCTCAAAAGTGAAGCAGAGGTGACCGTTTCCACCTGAGAGGTGATCTTGGTGCAGGTAGAAGAATAGGCAGTGGTGCTCCAACTCCTCTTCCTCCTCCAGACATGCCACCAGTCTCTATTTGGTTGTAATCATATGCTTATTTATTGTGCAATCCTCCTTATTTTTTGGGCATTTTCTCTGGTTTATTGTTATATTTATTTCTTTATTTTTTTTCAAGATCATATTTTTTTAAACAATGGAGGAAACTGAGGAAGACCAATTAAATAGTTTTGAGGTCCAATTTGGTATTCAAGAATCTTTACAATCCAGTACATCTCCTATTGCTCAAGATAGGTAAGAACACAGTTTTCTTTATACACACAGGATTTCGATAATCTAACCCAAAAGAATGTTTTGATCAGGGTTAGCATGTTTTTGTTTATATGGCAAGTTATGTTTGCTAACAGTTGAGGAATACAAATATAGTGAGGGTTAGAGATAGGATAATGAAAAACTGAGGGGTCCTGGAGAATAGAAGTGTTTGAAGGCTCAAAATATACATATTACCTTCAAAATTAAACGTCAGGTCTGTCTGCTGAGCATTATGTTCCCTAAGAGACATGAATTTGTTGTGTGCCAGAAAATGTTTCTAAATAAAAGCACAGTACACTAAACTAGAGATATGCTGTTAGGATTGGTGGGCACAGATGCGCTCCACTGTGGTACTTCTCATCCATTCTTGGCTGCTTGGTTGCCTGGGTGTTTTGAGCATGCAGTGGGGTGTGATCATGTGATCATACTGCAGTAAATGAGCTCAGAGGGGCCTGGTTTGCTAGGAGCCTCTTGATTGGCTTCCTGCGTTTTGAAATGCAGGGAGCTAATAGCAACATTGACGGTTATTGGTGCAGCCACATTGTTTCTAAATGCCTGCTTATACTAGTCTTCTCTTGTTTCTGGCTCTGACCTTGCTTTTTGAAACTGATGGCTCTTAGACCACAGCCTACCATTACCACTTGCTTTAGCAACGGACTAATTTTTGAATGCTACCCTCCCTGACCATTTGGCTTGAAGACTGTTTACTCTTGGACTGCAGTCACCCAGACCTCAGCTCTGGACCTGGACCGATTTCATTTGGACAATCGCTTAGCATCTGGACCTTTCTTTGGTGACTATTACTCCATTGCCTGGTCTTGCCATCAGATTTATAGGTGTACCTGGATCTCCACTCACAAGACCTCCTTGATGTCTACTATAGTATATCTCTAGTGCCAGAGCCTAATGCTAGGATTAAGCCCCTACTACAACATGCTTAAGACCTGGGGGCAGCCAAGTACCAGTGTGCATCTTCCACTTTATGGGAAGAGGAGGCAGCTAAAGATGAAGCCATGATTAACCATACCTAGGGGTTTAGTTTAAAGAATACTGATGTCTGGCTTCACAAATGTATCCACCAAAAACATATAACCACACACCACATGCTTTCAGGACAGGGCAAACACTTGGATACAAAACAATTCTCAGAAGTCTTTTTTTTGTCAATATATATTCTGTTTTTTTATATACCCTAAATAAATACTGTTTGACATTGAAAAGGCTTTCTTGTATCAATTTAGTCTCATCTTAGCCAGTGCCATGAGGCTTCGGGCAGATATCATGGTAGGATACCTTGGTGTAACCACCGACTCTCCGCCCTCAGTTTCACTCCTCATTACCAGTCCCTTTCATATTTCTGCCCCTCTACCATTGCCAAAATATGCCGCTTCCACTCTCGTGAAGTTACCTTTCCCCTCTACAATCCATCATGACTGTTGCTAGACTAATCTTCCTCTCCTCCACTGCTCCTCATTTGCCAAACCACTCTGTAAATCCCTCCAGAATTTAATTCAAATTGCTCACCTAAACTACAGGGCACTCACTAATACTTCCCTTCAATATGTCTCCAGCCAGGGCTGTCTTAACAACATTATAGGCCCCCGGGCAAAGCAGTGCACTGGGGCCCTCCCTACACAAACACTCACAGAAATAAAACGTAAATTATCGATAAAATTAAGTTTGTTTATTGGTACCTCCCAAAAAATAAGTGTTTAAACACTAAAAAGCATGCTGTACAGCCGAGATTAATCCATGCAAACATTTGCACAATATAACATGAGCCGTTTAAGTTGAAAAACAAGAAATTCAACATAAAAATGGTACTCAGTTGGTAAATCGTACAGACAGAGATGGCACAGTACGAAATTACTATGAATTATTATTAATCAAGGGTTCAACACAAACATTTGTGAAATTTCTTTGCAGAGAATTACTTCAAAAATTGCTTTTTAAAAAAAATGTGTTGATTTTGTCTTGCTTATGTACAGTTAGTACGTGTACGTTGTTTTCGTCAAGGTCAAGATATGTATTCACAACAGCAAGATCACATGTACAGATAACAGCTGATTCTAAGGTGGTTAGTCCACCTAAACGTTTTAATAAAGAGGGTTTGAAGGTCCTGAATATTTCTCCCAGAATAATATACTGGAAACTTGGCAAGCCTATAGGGCGCCTTTGCTCACAGGGCCCCCGAGCAACTGCCCAGCGTGCCCATGTGTTAAGACAGCTCTATCTCCAGCTACAGTTAGACCTACACCTCTCCTGTCCTCTTATAACATCCACTCACTCCCATCTCCAAAACTTCTTCTGCACTGCCCCCCACCTCTGGAACTTCTTACCTCACCCTACAGACTCTCCACAACATGAGATCCTTCAAAGGTTACCTCAAAGCCCACCACTTGCCTAACCTACCCCTCCCGTCCATCAATTCCACTTTATCCACTTCCTCCATCCACCATGTTTCAGTTGTGTCCCATTTACTTCTACGGTCTTCTTTACACTATGTCTCATGTTTGCCTATCTCATTTGCCCTTGTACTGTCCTGTGATGAATACTTTGTGTGAGTACTGTGCTGATTTTTTACAGATACACATGCTATGTGTGCTACCTGTAATTACTCAATCATAATTCATACATGGGTTTTGTACCACACGTCTGCTATTTGTTATGTTGAATTCAGTCATAATAATAATAATAATAATATTAACAATGCTTAAGAAAAGAGTAAGAGTGAGTTTTCCTTGGTGTAGAAGGACCACAGATAAGTCGAGCAAGCAGATGGAGGTTAACATGCTGTAATAACATTACAATTTGGTGAGTAGGCAATCTGCCCACAAGCTGTCAGGTACTGTCCTACACTGATTTGATGTGATATTCTGAATTCCACCTCTTGGTAAGAGTCTAGAATAAAAGTTGGGTTTGTGGAAGTGAGTGATGGATCATATTTAGGACAGAATATGAGAAGCCTAAGCTGTATTTAGGTATAACTTACATTGACAAGACGGCCAGAAGAAAACTTTCAGGGGTCAATTAGAAATGTGTGACTGAATCTGGGCATAGGATCAGAGACTGGCATGCAGATTCCACTATCATATTCGCTACAGTGAGTAGGTGTGAATAAGAAAAAGTCCTCCTGTGGAAACTCATAAAGATCAGGACTAATGCTTAAGATGTCACACTGACAGATAACTGCACTTTTTGGTACAACAGGCAGACCGGTAACTGAAAGAGAGAAGAGGCAGCAATTTCACTGTGAAGAGCATGTAGAAGATAACCATCATTTACAAATACCTATTCTAAAGCACAAGACTCCAAAAATATATTTTTTTTAATTAAAAACTCAATATTTTCATAGTACTCCTTCCTAACTGTTAAAGGTATAATGTACCTACATTTTGTTTTCCACTACAACAAGAATCCAGCATCTAAAGTATAAGTGTAATATTCTGGACTAACTGGTATATGTTACGGTGCTGGTAGTTACAGGTCTGATAGTTAGAGCAGGCCTGTACACGACCTGATGCTGAGTCTAACTAGGTTCAGAATAAGGAGGCAAGACCCGATGTAGTTCTTCAATACGGGATATATATATATATATATATATATATATATATTGTTATGTGCGTATTGTCGCTAACCAATAACGATCGTCGAACCTCGATTTGTGTTTCCAAAGCACAAAGATTTATTCGCAATAAGTAGAATAAAAATGCTCAAGCGAAGTAATAGTAAATACAGCCGTTACTTATCGCAGGCGCTCTGGATCCAGTGCAGTCATTCAATCCTGAAGTCTGGGGACAAGATGTCTGCACTCTTTATCACAAGCTGCTGCTTATATACACAATCAAATACAGTAATACAATGAAGATGGTATAGCTTGCATCTATTGGTCCAGGTCTCAGGAATGTCCAAGGGGTTGTCAATCATTGGCTGGTTCATCCTAAGGAATCCAAAGGAGGGGGTCATCTCTGCAGGGGGTATGCTCTGCTCTTCCCGCCAAGATTCCTTAGTCTTAAGTAGTTCATAATTCCCTATCATTCATAACTTGTGTATGCACTCTGCGATTCCCTCGCAGAGTGAACCAAACAGTAGGATATGTAACAAGGTTCATTATGATACCACTCATGATGTTATTCCTTCAACCCGTTCCGTGTATTTCACTAATATGCATGTAACTCTGATATAACATATAAATACTACTATATTTCGACATAACTGACTATGTGTTGCAACGACCATTAATGTGTACTATTTTATAAGTATGCGTGCTTGTGCGAATGTATGGTAAAAGACCAATTACTGTTGCTGCCACGTGTAGTGGATGCGTACGCCCTTTCACGCCGTAGCGTGCCCTTGTACGTCGATGCGTACCGTACGCATCTTTTCAGACAAAGACAACCAAGTTTGCTAGACTTTAATTGAAAGGACTTTATCCAATTTGCTGACTTCGACAGCTCCACCCTTTGATAGTGTAATAAACTATCACCCAATCACCGTTTCAAGTTCAGGATTATACAATACTTCTTCACAGACCATGATCTCGGTATCTGGTACCACCCTTTCAGTCTCTTTCTCAGTGTTACTCCTATGAGACCGTTTTCCACACTTCAACACAGTAGGAACACATTTAACAACTAAACCAATTGCTAAGATGACACCCAGTATAAGGAGAAGGAGCTTACCTACATTAGCAACCATTTCCTGTACCCACTCCCCCAGACCGGAGAACCATTTCACAGGGTTCAACCACGAGAACCAACCCGCCACCTTTTCCCCGACCTCATATAACGAAGAATTATGGCTCTTTTGAAATTTCCATTTCAGCTGTAAAATTTCATCCATCTTCCGGTCTATAACCTCTTTAGGGTCATCCGTATTATTAGTAATGTACGTGCAACATTTGACACCGAACTGGGTTGACAGTGTCAAACAGTACCCACCAGTAATAGAGGTGAGATAATTTAGTACCAGTCTATGTTGCACCAACTCCTTCTTGTACGCTTGTAGCTCCCTTCCAGTATACCTGAAAGTGTCATCATACATCTCTGTGATATTATCTATTAATTTGGCTAGGTCTTGGATATATTTAAAGTTTAATGTTCCCCGAGCGGTCCTGGTGAGTTCTAGAGCAACCATAACTTGGAAACCAGCAGTTTCACTAATCAATTTTGTAGCTATGGGTTCCTCACCAGGAATCATATTTATCTTGCCACGGTGTTCTTACTGTGTGTGTATGTATGGTGGTGATGTAGTCTTGTGAATATCAACCATTTCTTCATGAGTAATAGTCATGATTTCAGGAACCAGTTTAGCTAAGAAACACAAGCCCTTGGAACTCGGAGTCACCCAGGAATAAGCTTTCCTCCCACAAACAAAATACACATCATCAGGGAGAACATAAGGAGCAGTATGCCCATGAATTATATCACACAGAGTTTTGATAAAACTACCCATGCCCAGTGTCTCCATTTGTTCTAGACACGTGTCGGCATTAATGACATTTTTACATTTATCTGTAGAGACTTTTCCAATGGATACCTTCTTATGTTTGGTTATACGCCCTAATCTGTGACCTCCATCAACATTCCTGCCTAGTAGTGACCTTGTTAGTCTCCCTCTAAAATGAGTGTGGCGAGCCATTGTCTGATCTGATAGGTCAGCCTCCCAATTCTCCAGGCGCTTTGCATGAGATATGTTTAAGCACAGCAAAGATCTGCCTATGGAGTATTGTCGAAGCATCAGACTAGGGGACCTAGTGTTATTGTACCTCCCTTCTATGGGCCTCCCACCCCTCAATTCGAGTACTTCAGATATGTTTAGAGGGAATGGCACTAGTCCTATATTATGCTGCCCTTGAGGCACGTGAGAGCACACCCAACACTCGGTTTGGTTTAGCACCTTACCCACCAGGGAGTGATAATCCTCCAAAGGATGCCCACCTATATTCAGAGTACTGGGGGACTGGCATCGTTGGATGCATCTCTCTTCAACTAGGGAGTCGCAGAACTTACAGATACAATACTCATCAGGCAATAGCCCCTCACACTGCCTCCGAGTTCCTGAGCTAGCAGACCTTTTCATAACCCCTGGACCAAGTTTGATAATGGGCTGCTCTGAGTATCCTATTAACGTTTCTTCGGCCTCCATTTCATCCGTATCACTCCCAGAACTCTCCTCCGTCCTCCATCCTCCTTCACAAAAATAGAATGTCCTAGAAAGAATAAAAACAAGGAAAATCCTGGAACAAAAGAAAAACAAAAACCGCCACTCCATCGCTGGAAAGATAATTCTGAGGCAACGTCTCTGGTTCAGGTGTCTCGACTGCAGGCTTTAGGTCTCCCGGAACAGGTTCACAAGTGACAGCTCTGTGTCGTCGGTCTTAGTTTTATCTTGCACTTTCTCCGGATTATGGACTCTCCTGCAGTGGGTGGAATGGACCCAAGTGTCTCTCTCTGCAACCTTCAGTGATGTAGTACTGGTCAGCAGCACTTGGTACGGGCCTTCCCAACGGTCTGTTAAACAACCTGAACGTAAGAAATTGCGGATCATAACATAGTCTCCAGGTTCAACATCATGACAGTTCGTTTCTGGCATACCAGGTGACAGCATTTTTAGTTTTTGTTGTTGTTGTTTTAGCTGTCTACTCATTCTTATAAGATATTGTACAGTCACTTCATTATTACACTTCAAGTCGTCTTGTGGACTCACGATCAAATGAGGTTGTCGTCCGAATAGTATCTCAAAGGGGGACAGATTAAGAGGAGGTCTAGGAGTGGTTCAAATGCTATGGAGGACCAACGGCAAAGCCTCAGGCCATGCCAACCCAGTTTCAGCCATTATCTTACCCAGCTTGTTCTTTATAGTACCGTTTACTCTCTCCACCTTACCACTGGCTTGTGGTCAGTAAGGGGTGTGAAGTCTGCTACTGATTCCCATGAGTTTACACATATTTTGGAAGATATCACCAGTAAAATGGGTACCCCTATCACTTTCAATGATTCTAGGGATACCGAACCTACACACAAAGTCTTGTACAATTTTCTTTGCAGTGAACACAGCAGTATTAGTGGCTGCCGGATATGCTTCTACCCAACCGGAAAACACATCAATACACACTAACACATACTTTAGATTCCTGCACGGTGGTAATTGGATATAGTCAATTTGTATTACCTGGAAAGGTCCGTCTGTAGGAGGGATGTGGGATGGCTCAGTTGGAATAGTTTTCCCAACATTTTTCCTCAAACAAGTAAGACATGACATTGCTTTCTTACCAGCCTGAGAGGAAAATCCGGGAGCACACCAGTATGTTCTCACCAGTTTGCACATACCTTCTTTACCCAGGTGAGTCAGGCCGTGTGCTGCTTCAGCCAGGCTTGGATAGAATGTTCGGGGAGCTACAGGCTTACCTTGTCCATCCCTCCAGAGTCCTGAGGACTCTTGACCACATCCCTTCGCCTTCCAGACCGCCTTTTCCTGCAGGGAACACAAATCTTGCATTTCAATTAATTTCTGCATGTCTAATGTCTGAAAAACCATCATAGTCTCGGTCGATACAGTCATAGGTTGCCCTGCTGCCCATTTAGCAGCTTCGTCTGCCCTGTTGTTGTCCAATGACACTGGGTCTTCTTCAAAGGTATGGGCTTTGCACTTTATGACGGCTACTGTTCTGGGTAACTGTATCGCTGTCAGAAGTCCTTTTATGTGTTGAGTGTGCCACTGGTGTACCTGCTGCTGTCATAAAGTTTCTAAGACGCCAAAGGGCCCCAAAATCGTGCATTACCCCGAAGGCGTACCTAGAGTCAGTATATATATTGGCTGATTTACCCTCTGCCAATTCACACGCTCTCCTTAGTGCTACTAGTTCCGCCACCTGGGCTGAGTGAGGTGGGCCAAGGGATTCAGCTTCTACCACATCCTGATCGTCTACAATAGCGTAACCAGTACATAGCTCTCCTGTCTCTGTCTGTCTATGGCAACTTCCGTCTGTATAAAACGTAAAATCTACATTTTCTAAGGGGGTGTCACGTATGTCGGGCCTTGCAGTAAAGGTCTGATTCAGGTGTTCCATACAGTCATGCGTGTCAGTATTCTTGCCTAACTCATCATCAACCAGGGTCTCCTCACCTCCCACCCTTTGTGTCTCTAGAGACACATACGGAAGGTATGTAGCTGGATTTAAGGTGCTACATTTGATGGTGATGTTTGAGGGTGCCATCAGGGTTAGTTCCCACTTTGTAAATCTAGCTGAAGAAACATGTCTGGTTTGGGCTGAATTTAACAGAGCTGATACAGCATGGGGTGTATAGATAGTTGAATTGTGTCCTAATACTACGTCCTCGCTCTTACTCACCAGAAGAGCCATTGCTGCTACACTTCTGAGACATGTTGGGTGTGATCTTGCCACATTGTCTAATTGTGCACTGTAGTATGCTACCGGTCTGCTAGCGTCACCATGTTTCTGTGCGAGGACCCCTGCTGCACAACCATCAGCTTCTGTACAAAATAGCTCAAAAGGCTTTTCATAATCAGGTATTCCCAATGCAGGTGCTCTAGTCAGACTATCTTTAAGATTAAAGAACGCTTGCTCTGACTCTTCTGTGTGTACAACACGTTCTGGTTTTGAGGAAGAGACTAGCTCCTGCAATGGTAATGCCAGAATAGAAAAACCTGGGATCCAGGATCTACAGTATCCACACATCCCTAAGAAAGTACGAATCTGCTTCTGGCTCTGCGGCAGAGTCATGTGTTGTATGGCCTCAATTCTGTCGGTTGTGAGGTGTCTTAGCCCCTTAGTGAGGCAGTGTCCTAAGTATTTGACCTTAGTCTGACATGGCTGTAATTTATCCTTTGCCACCTTGTGCCCTGTTTGTGAAAGATGAAGCAACAACAATTTAGTATCATGTAAACATGACATAAAAGAATCAGAGCACAACAACAAATCATCCACATATTGAATTAGAACAGACCCATTGTGGGGTTGAAAGGATTGCAAACAGTCATGTAAGGCTTGGGAGAAAATACTGGGGCTGTCAATGAACCCCTGGGGTAGTCTGGTCCATGTGTATTGCACTTCCCTGTAGGAGAATGCAAAAAGGTATTGGCAGTCAGGGTGAAGAGGGACTGAGAAGAAAGCAGAACATAGATCAATGACAGTAAAATGACTGGCAGACGGTGGAATCTGCATGAGGATGACAGCTGGATTCGGCACTACGGGGAATTGGCTCTCAACAACTTTATTAATTCCCCTTAAGTCCTGGACTAATCTATAGCCCCTCCCCCATTCTTCTTCACAGGGAAAATGGGACTATTTGCTGTACTGGCTGTACGAATTAAAATCCCTTGTTGTAACAGCCTCTCAATAACAGGATATACCCCTAGTTCCACCTCCGGTTTTAATGGATACTGTGGGATTTTTGGAGCTATCCTACCACTTTTTAGATTGACCATGACAGGGGCTACGTTTGTTTGCCTATCAGTCCAGTGTCCTGTCCATCTCTGGTCCATAGGGAACCTGGTATTTCCAGCAACATCCCCTTTACTTGAGATGGACTTTGTTCTACAACAGGAGAGTGTAACATTAACCTTTGAGGAGTGTCCAATATATCCTGTACCTCATGCGCGACCTTCTCCGGTATATCTAAGAACACACCATCAGAAGTACAGTATATGACACATCCCATTTTACATAACAAGTCTCTCCCTAGCAAGTTAGTAGGAGCCGCTGCAGCCAAGAGAAACGAATGCTTAGTATGCAGAGGCCCAATAGTAACTTCAGCGGGTTTAGTTAGAGGATAATGTAACACTTTTCCCGTTACCCTCATAGCTGGAATGGTTTTACTGGTCACCTGTAGATTGAAAGGAGAGGTTATCACAGATCGGGCCGCCCCTGTATCTACAAGAAAAGTTTGTTTCCTACCAGCTATGTCAACTATCATTTTTGGTTCTTCTCTCTGACTCTCAGTTAACCTCACTGGCTGTAGACTACAGGTATGACCTGACCCCTAGCGCTGACTATTGATTTCCCACGCAGCATTTGCTGCTGTAATATGCGCGGGTAGATGTGAGTCTTCTAGTCTATGTGAATCCCTCCTTGGAGGATATCTATGTGACCCACCCCTCTGTGTATTGAGTCTTTCCTTTTTACAATCTCTTATGTAATGTCCTTCCTCGTTACAGTTGAAACACCTGATCACTTTAGGTTTCTTGTTATATGGGTTGTATGCTGGTGGTCGTGTATGCACCCCTTCTAGAGCCTGTATACTTACCGTCATTAACCTATCACTTTTCTCTTCCCTTTTTCTAAAAAGGTTTTTGTCATGCTCCACAGCAGACTCCCTAAGAGAGTCTACCGTGACACCTCTCCAATTAGGTAATGTGGTTTGTACTCTCGTCTTTAAATTTTCTCTAAGGCCATCCATCAGTACTCCTACAGCTACCTCTCTGTGATGTGGGTCCTCACTTATGTTGGATATCCCAGTAAACCGTGTTATTGCTGCTATAGCTCTAGTGAAGTAATCTGCTGCTGTTTCACTATCCTTTTGTTTAATGGTGAAAATCTTACTCCAATTTACTACTACTGGAAAATAGATGGCTAAGTGTTTGACAATTTGTTCTATATTCTTTTGGTTAATCTCATCAGTCAAGGTGTCATCTTCCTCCAACAAACAATCTTCAATGAATTTTTGTATGTTAGTATTGGGAGGAAGACACGCCCTCAACACTACACGCCAATCCTTATTGGTTGGTTCGTGGGTATTTCCTAAGTCTTTAACAAATTTCTGACACTTAGCCAACTCTTTTCTAGGATCTGGGAATTCAGTCATAATGGAACGTAATTCTGATCTAGTCCAGGGACAATGCATTGTAACATTTCTTAAAGGAACTACACCATCCTTATCCGGTTTCCCATTGGGAACTGATATTGTGCGGACTGGGAACGCACCCTCTGGTACACTGACTTCAGGGGACACTACAGGATTTGCTGGTTCTAGATTTAGAACGCTTTCACTCCTAGTGATCACGCTACTCTCACCTATCTCAGCCATTTTCTCATACTTGCGCTGAGCCTCTAGTACACTAACGGCATGGGCAATGGCCGAAATCACAGTGGGTTCATCTTCATTTTCAGATACACTTGATTTAAACTGGCTTAAAACAGGATACAACTTAGCAATTTTTCTATTTTCAGTTTTAACAACGGCTGTACTTACCCCTCCCGCCACATAAGGTGGCAGGGGCGCACTTGCACTGAGTTCGCCACGCTTCTCAACGGTTACATCTGCCTTGCGCGCGCTTTTCACCACGCCTACTTCCGGTTTGCATTCGCTGCTCTGCCACGTGTTACCTTCCATTTGCCAAAATTTTAAACAATCATTATGTTTATTCCTCACTTTCGTTGAGGTAATCAACCATACTTTATCTTTTACAGTATTTAGTACCTCTGCATTAAAACTTCCCATTGTTGGGAAAGGCCTATCACAATCTTTGGTCATCTTGACCCACGTGTCACAATACACAGTTGCGTATGCACCATATTTCTTACACATGAGAAACCTCGCTGAACCAATAGGGCCTTCCTTAGGCAGTACACTGACCATCTCTAGCCATGTTGAACAATATACCTTCTACCCGGAACACAGACACACCGCAATGCTCTGTTCCTTCCGGCTAACAATTCCAACTCTGTTGCTACAATCACAGCTAGAGATCTTTAATGCTCGGTGAACGTATTTCCTTTAGCCCGTTCACTCGCTTTTCTCGCACCCGGTGAGGATCCCTAATACAGAAATATCACTGTGGGCCCCAAGGGCTATCAGCTCCTCGATACCCTGGCTCAACCACAAAAATCTGTTGAGTTTATTATAACTAGGAGAACAAAGTCGATACAATCAACCAGCCTTTCCAATATAATTCCTCCTAGCTGCTTCACCAATTCGCACTAACGGTGCGGTTAGATCGCACTGCCTACCAATACTAATTATTAGCAAACTTTGCGGTCTATTGGTAGCGCTTTGCGAAAACCCGGTTTTCGCATTCGGTATACCTGCCCTGTATACCGTCCTTCAGTTGGGCAATCTGCCTCGTCAGACAGCAACTGAGTACAATGAATAATGAACAGTGTATCTACGTTACAACATCACACACTATACACCTTTTCTGCGCAGAAAATCAAAAGTTCCCAACAACAGTAATAATATCTCAGAGGCTTTCCCAAGTAATTATACTATGCATGTATAATAACTATCAAAACGATTGTTTAACCACGTGGCAAATCTACCGGAAGTTCGCGTACGCACAGCAGGAAATACACATACGCTAAGCAATGCAATACAGTTAAAACGCACAATGACAGTAAAAAGAAACAGTTTTCTCTTTTGTCCCTAGGTTCTAGTTAGCAAGCCCTAGATAATGCAAAACGGACATTCGGTTTCACAACACAGAGTAAAATTCAGGTTTTGAACACCATGCGTTCTTACCCGTTTATGACGCGTCTCCACCCTTTGTTGCGGAACCAAAATCCGTTGGTCTTGCTTATCATCGGCAACGAAACCTCCAAAGCCCACGAGCCCCCAAATTGTTATGTGCGTATTGTCGCTAACCAATAACGATCGTCGAACTTCGATTTGTGTTTCCAAAGCACAAAGATTTATTCGCAATAAGTAGAATAAAAATGCTCAAGCGAAGTAATAGTAAATACAGCCGTTACTTATTGCAGGCGCTCTGGATCCAGTGCAGTCATTCAATCCTGAAGTCTGGGGACAAGATGTCTGCACTCTTTATCACAAGCTGATGCTTATATACACAATCAAATACAGTAATAAAATGAAGATGGTATAGCTTGCATCTATTGGTCCAGGTCTCAGGAATGTCCAAGGGGTTGTCAATCATTGGCTGGTTCATCCTAAGGAATCCAAAGGAGGGGGTCATCTCTGCAGGGGGTATGCTCTGCTCTTCCCGCCAAGATTCCTTAGTCTTAAGTAGTTCATAATTCCCTATCATTCATAACTTGTGTATGCACTCTGCGATTCCCTCGCAGAGTGAACCAAACAGTAGGATATGTAACAAGGTTCATTATGATACCACTCATGATGTTATTCCTTCAACCCGTTCCGTGTATTTCACTAATATGCATGTAACTCTGATATAACATATAAATACTACTATATTTCGACATAACTGACTATGTGTTGCAACTACCATTAATGTGTACTATTTTATAAGTATGCGTGCTTGTGCGAATGTATGGTAAAAGACCAATTACTGTTGCTGCCACGTGTAGTGGATGCGTACGCCCTTTCACGCCGTAGCGTGCCCTTGTACGTCGATGCGTACCGTATGCATCTTTTCAGACAAAGACAACCAAGTTTGCTAGACTTTAATTGAAATGACTTTATCCAATTTGCTGACTTCGACAATATATATATATATATATATATATATATATATATATATATATACATATACACATACATACACACACACACCGTATTTCCCCATGTATAAGACGCACCTTTTTCCCCAAAATTTAGGGACTAATAACTAGGTGCGTCTTATACAGGGGTAGTAGCACTTACCCTGTCAGATGATTCCTCTGTCCGGTAAAGTCTTCTCTCTGTCTGATCCTGATGCTGGAAACCCGATTAAGGTCCTCTCTGCGATGTCCGGATGTCCTTTCAGGACCTTGACAAGGTCCTGAAAGGCATCCTTTCAAGACCTTGATGTCCTGAAAGGATTGTCAAGGTCCTGAAAGGACATCCGGACATCGCAGAGTGGACCTTAATCGGGTTTCCAGCATCAGGATCAGACAGAGAGAAGAAAGAAGACTTTACCGGACAGAGGAATCATCTGATAGGGTAAGTCAGAATTTACTATAGCGTTGTCTCTCCTCTGTATAAGCTGCACAAATACTCTGTGAAAAAATTGAGGATAATGTTTATCCTCAATTTTTTCACATGATTTATATAGGTGTGTCTTATACAGTGGAGCGTCATATACATGGGGAAATACGGTGTGTGTGTGTGTGTGTGTGTGTGTATGTATATATATATATATATATATATATATATATATATATGCAGATGATGATATGCAGATGTCAATTAGCCACGGCGGAGTGTGACAAGGATAAACACAGTAACAGCCTTGTTATATGCACATGAACAGACTTGCAGCAGGCTGTGAATCAGTAGAGGCACAATTGAGAGAAAACAAAGTCTTTGTAATATGCACAAGATGATACTTGCAGCAGGGGAGTCCCAGGATATGTGCTCCACCACTTGGTAGAGAAATGGAACTCATACACAGGAAGACACAGGGTCAGGATACACAAGAGTCTAAGGAATCAGGCTAGCAACAAGTTGCACTGACAGTGAACAGATGTCAGTGCTGAGTTTAAATAGAGCAGGTTAGAGTGACCCGCCCTGAGGGTGAGTCATGTGATCCACAGAAAAACAGAGCAGACAGGGAAAGTAACAAAACCGGGTCAGGATTGTTAAAGTATATCACCATGCTGGTCGGAATGGCTGTTGGCAGTTTCCCACCTTCCAATTGATTAGAACTCTTGTTATTTGCAGTCAATTTTGGGAACATGAGCTGTAGTTCTGTCATTTATATTGGCATTATATCCCCTAATAGTCATACACTTTTGCATAATCAGTAAACTTGTATTTTAAAGGGACAATAAACTTACACAATGTTTATTTATTTTGAGGTATATCTTGCTGACTAAAACAAGGGTGTTTGTATATAGTAGTTCAAAGATATTACTTGGCTTACACATTTCACTGATAAAATACCCACTAGCTGCATTGTCACATTGAAGATTATGAAAATTATTTCTTTATTGTGGCCACACAATAAATGTTTTTTCATCTAAATTGTAATCAGTGATAAGATTTAATCTATATAACATTATTGAGAATAGGATACGTTTACATCCCATGTTTCCTTTTGGAATAACAAATGTTAGTGACAAGGAATTGCTCACTAACTCACAACTGACACCTGACATATTACTTTTATATCCAGCTTCCTGGTCACATTTTCTTCTTGCAGTAGTTAATGGAAAAGCTACACCAATGTTTCAAACATAGTCTAGCTCTTAATCTTCCAGAGCTCAGTAGAAAATACAAGCCTGATAGGAATTCAGTGTCATAGACCAATAATGTGTGATGACCAACTGGTCACATAATAGTCTCAGGTTTAGATGCTCATTTTCTGGTGCCAAATGACTGGAATAGTTTTATCAAGATAAAATTAGAAGAAGAACATCCTGGTTCAAACATATTGTTATACAAACAAAAGGTCTGCTATTGTCCAGTCTTAGAGGGTATTATGGAGTAGTATAATTCTTCTTTGGTGAGTGGATTATTTATTTAATATGTTGTAAGGAACAGAAGACAGTATTGTTGGAATCGTGGAAAATTGAATGTTTTGAACATGTGTGTGTCAGTATTGTCGATACATTGGACATAAAGGGGTGACTGACGTAAAGTTGGACGTAAATCCAACTTCTAAGCGCAAGATGTGGCTTTCATTTCTGTGCTTGCATAGTAAAAGAGCATATATGTATGTCTGTATGTATGCAGACTTAGAGAAGCAGAACGGGGGGAGGGGTGGGTATGCCCAAGTACAGTAAGGTAAGGGTGTTACAGTAAGGGTGTCCTATGTAGCCGTTTTTTCACCCATGGCACAAGATCCATGATTTTGATGATGACCATAATACAGGCACAGACATCAAGTCAACTGTCGTCTCTACCGAATGAAAGGCTTTTACCATGTCATATGCTTTAAAGGTATTCTATTCTAGCATAGGAATGTTACGTAGCATGCAGACTCTGCATATTACATAAATTGTGTATTTTTTTGGACGCAATTTACGCCAATGATTTGACATAAATTACGTCAAAATGGGCATCACAAAATTTCCCATTTTCTATACTAATAATTAAATATAAAGTACAGTGGCTATATAAAATCATAATACCCTTTCAAAATCATTGCTTTTTGTCACATTACACCATGGAGATTTAAATACATTAAATCAAACTTTTTCCAGCTTTGTTTGCTCATTTTTTTTTACAACATTCAACTAGCGAAAAAACTAGACTAACAGGGTTGGAAAAGTGATCAGTCCCCTGATTTAATACTTTGTAGAGAAACCTGTTTGGATATGTCTCTACCAGCTTTGTGCACCTAGATTAGGGAATATTTGCCCAATCTTCAGTGTAGAATTGTTCAAATTCAGTAAAATTTCGTGGTGAGCAGTGATGGATTGCTCTATTCAATATATCCATAAATTTTCTATCAAATTTAGGTGAGGGCACCGACTTGGTCAGTCAAGAACAAGTGTCATTGCCATGCTGGAAGGTGATCCACAAGCCCATCTTCAGGTGTCTATCAGATGGATGCAGGTTTCCTCAAGAATTTGGGTGTATTTGACAGGATCCCACTTGTCTTAAATCCCGAATCACTGTCCCTGCTGAAGAGAATCACTCCCAAAACATAATGTAGGCACACCATGCTTGACAGGAGGTAGGGTGTGTTTTGGGTGGTGTGCTGTGTTTGGTTTGCACCAAACATACTGCTTGGAGTTCAGTCCAAAAAGTTCTGTCTTGGTCTTATCTGACCATACAACATTTTTCCACAGAGCATCGGAATCTTCCAAGTGTTTTTTTGCAAAATGCAAACGTGGCTGATTGTGGCACTTTTTCAGAAGAGGCTTCTTTCTTGCTACCCTGCCATACAGGGCAGCTTTCTGTCAAGCTTGTGAGTTGTCATATGCACAGACTGACCAATCTCAGTCATAAGGACTTGTAAGGCCTTCAAGTTGCCATGGGCCTTTTGGTAGCTTCCCTGATCAATATCCTACTGGTTCTGTCATCAATATAGGAGGGATGGCTCAATCTAGGAAAGGTGTTGGTGTTGCCATACGCTTTCTACTTAATAATAGTGCATTGAACGGCACTCAGAGGGAGAGTAAAAGCCTTTGAAATCTTTTTTGTATCCTTCAAACTTGTGCTATTCCACAAATTTATCCCGGAGCCCTTCAGAAAGCAATTTTCCAACCATGGCGAATTCTTTGCTTTACCATGCACTACTAGTAGTGGAATCCTCAAAGAATAGCCTGTTTTATTCTGAAGAACTCCAAAACACTACAATTGATGTCAGGTGGTGGCCAATTAGGCTGATTTTTGATGAAGCTGTAAAGTAGAAATTAACTTTTTGTTATAGAATCACTCATGAGAAAAATAAATGTGCATATTAAACTCCTTCTATGTCCCTATTGATAAAGCTCCAAGACTAGGAGTGCTTTATCATGACACAATTTTATATACGCTCCTCCATGCATCTTATGGATATGAAGATCAGAGTAGAAGTGGCTGAGTGAATGGTCCAGTAATATGCAGCAGCTTTATCCTGTTCATGAGGTATGAGTGATTTAAATAAAGTTAGCCAGCATGCATTCTTAAGGCTTCAAGGGGTGAATGCTAGCCGGCTATCAGGTTCACGGATGGGCATGAAACTGAAACCCTGATTTTAAAAATATCTAAAAAAATATTTCTTTTTAAAATGAATATTTTAATATTATTCCCAGCAGAAAAAAATCTTTATATAATAAAGCATTTTTTCATTGAATATCTTATGCTATAATCACCCTGAGATGGTGGTAGCAGAAGAAGGATTGTGGTGGTATATGTAGGCTTTCCTATAGGAAAGGCTATCGTCTGTGTTAACCCCTTGATAGAAAGAAGCCCTATCTCTGGTGAAAACAACTGTAGTTTTTCTCTGTTTAATAAATAGAGCCCTAAGAAATAAAACATTGAATTATTGTAAACAGGATAACTAAATTCCTGCCAACTCTGAACTGACGGGATGGTAGAATGCAGCAAGAAAAAGGATATATTCTGGTACCTTAGATGCCAACAATATTCTGAACAACAACATTCACACAGACATACATATTTTGCAATTTTCATTAAAATGTCTGCTTTTGTAGCCATTTAATAATTTGCATTCCAATGACAATGTAATTACCTATGTCCAAATAGGCACAGATATCCCCATTCCTGGACATATAACTAGGTTTATTGCACTGTTTTCATCGCCTTAGATACTGTTACTTGTAAAAGATCAGCCATGTCTTGGTTACTGAGAATCAGGCACTGACAAACCCCCTTCACGGACACTTCAGCGAGCAGCATTGTCTGACTTACCATTAAGCTGACTATGCTGCAGCCTAGGGCACATGTTTTTTGGGGTGTGATGTAAAGTTGAACATAAATCCAATTTCTAAGCGCAAAATGCTCACCTGCCCCACTGCACTGCTGGACTTTTACCCGGCCCAGATCTCTGTACTTGCCACCCACACTCCTGGATTTGGAGTCGCTGTCACTGCCTACTGGTGACACTCCGCTGACCGCATGCCAGAGCTGCTCCATTCATTCCAGCGCTGCCCTGCTTTTCCGATGCATGCCTCTGTCCCACTAGACAGCATCCACATGTCCCACCACTATCTGGAGTCAGCTGAGGGCTGCCCCTGACAAGAAACCCACTTTGAGACTCCCGAGTCTCTGACCAGCTCTCAATCATCAAATCTCCAGTCTAAGAAGAGGGCGCTTCATACCACTCTCCCCTGAGAACATCTTAATTGCTTCTGCCACCTAGTAATTTCTGGCCAAGTTTGGAGCTCCTATGTATTAGTAAGCTGCAATCACTTTTATAGCCTGTCTACTCTGTTACCGCACCATCTTGCAAGGGGAGAAAAGGAGGTAAACTGTGTCTGCACTTGGGCCTACCACAACAAGATTCAGCGGCCCAGATCAGTGCTGCCTGCAAAATGGCTCACAGCAGAACATCATTTAAATCCAAGGGGACACACTACATTCCTTATGATTCCATTACTGGACTTTCTGATTATATATAATAGTAATAATAATAATAACATAATGTGACTTACTGTCACAGTGCTGGCAGCTCCCAGGAAATAATCACTAGGCTAGGGTAGCTATCTGAGATACACAATGTCTTGCCAAACCGCATAGTCCTGAGAGGACTGGTCGTGAGATACAGGCTAAAGTCAAAGGACTGTTGAAGGTAGAAAAGTGATGGACGAAAGCCGAGGTCAAAGAATTGGAGAAGGTAAAATCATGATATGCAGTCAAACAAAACAAGTCTTCTTCAAAGTACAAACAGAAACATCCAAAACAAAACTTTGCACCTGCAAAGGTTTGGTAGAACTGAGGGACTATATAAAGGCTACAAACAGCTGAGATACATTGTTCCGATTAATTTGACCTTTTCACTAAATGGCTGTTTGCAGAGTAAAGAAAGCTATGCAGTATTGCAGGTGAGGTGACTAGCTAGATTGCTGTTCATAGCAGAGTGCTGATTACAGGAATTGAGAGAATATGTTTGTAGCTGTTATTGTGTACTGTTTTCTGACAGCTGTCATTTGGAGCTAGTGTTGTGAATCCTAACAGTAATTGTTTTCTGACAGACCTCTCATCTGGAGCTAGTGTTGTGAATCCTCAAACACAATATTTTTTACCTACTGTGTATTAGGCTGGTGTGGAAGGCAAGGGGTAGCTACATTGACCTTTTACAGTCTGAACCCTTAATCAGGCCCTGTTGGGCAGCCATCCTCACTATAATGTTCGGTAATAATCATGTCTATCTTTATACACAATCAGAAACCTGTTTTGTGGATGTTCGCCCTAGGATTTTATTTTCTCATCAACTCTCACAGAATTGACATTGTTACTGAAACAGAACCACCAGATTTTGCTGCAGTTTCTACGTACCAAACATCTCCACTCAAAACTATGCCAACAGGACACTTGGGAAAAAAAGGGTGGCTGAAGCACCCACCCAGTCATGTGCACTTGGAGTGTTCTCCTGGCAGTGAATACCTAATGGAAAGTCCCAGGATAGGGACCTCAACTTTGTGCTAAGTTGTAGAAAGCAGGGCTAAAACCTCATCCTAATAATATAAGAATAGAAAAAAGTTATATATTTAAAATTACATTTTGTTAATTAAAAAAATATTTTATATTTAATATGTCCATAGCAATGTTGTAGGTGTCAGTTATGCTGTTAAGTACTGTATTGGAAATGTAACATAATAATAAAACATAAATAATTTTAACACTGAAATATTTTTGATAGGTTTGTACCAACAAGTGACATAAACAGAAAAATTGTAGCTGCTATAAAACAAGGTATGTGTTAAAATGTTATACATTTGGTTAACTTTTGTAGTGTAATAAAATAGCATATAATTGACATGTAATTTGTGCATTTTAGGGGAAATTACTGAACTGCAGAAATACATGCAGTATAAGTATGCACTTGATGAAGCTGATGTGAAAGGGTGGTTTCCTCTACATGAAGCAGTAGTTCAACCAGTCCGGCAAATTACAGAAATCATTATTGATGGTAAGTTTCAAGAATATGGGCTGTGCTCATTAATGTGCAATTATATAAGTTTATAAGAAAATTTCCCTAATAAAGCTGAAGACAAACATACTTATAGTCAGACAAGGTTGCCATGAGGATGACGTTTCAGACTTCCAAGTACAATACAAATTCTTTGATCACCTCTTATCTGTGCCTACAATAAGTTCTAATGATATTTAGCTTTCTTTAATGCTAACAGACCCTTCACTGTATTTGTATTGGTAAAAGTATTAAAAGAGCGTTTGGTTGGAAGACGTGTTAGTGTGTATAGAGACACGATGGTGGAAAGTCGTTCCAAAGTGTCAATTATCGACTTATTTGGTTGGTCGTTGTTTCATATTTTCCAACCAATCACCTAGCAATCATGTAGTATGTATGTACTCATGCTCACAATATTCATAGAGTTTAGAGTTGTGCTCTTTTCAGCCGATGCTAGCATTGAATGTCCCGGAGAATAAATGTAGTGAGTGCTGTAGAAGGAATAATTAATTTGTTCGTTCTGAGGCAGAATGTTTTGTTTTAGAGTCACAGAAGCTAATAAAATTCGTTAGGACATGTGGATAGCTATAACAAGGCGGTTTTAATCAGTGTGATAATGTGACACGAATGAATGAATAAATTAATATTGTGCTGTCATTCTCTGAAGAGTAGAGGACTAGATGAAGAACACAAATCTGAAGGTAAATCATGTCAGTGTGTATGTATGAATCACCAGTCTGATCGAACCTTCAGTCATTGGTACAATTGTTTGAGATAACACGTCGGTCAGAAAATTCTTCAGTGTGTATCTAGTCTTAGTCTGTCAGCCGCTGAAATTGCCTGTAGTAACCTTGTTACCTATTGTTTAAATAATTTGTGCTTAACTCATGCAGTAGTAAATAAATCACAGTGCGAACAGAAAACTAATGACGGCGAAACTCCGCTGACTCTTGCTGCAAAATCTGGACTAATTGAAAATGTGAAAGCACTTCTAGAAAAAGGGGTCTGGCCAAACACCAAGAACAGTAGGGGCGAATCTCCTCTTCTTATTGGTAAATTATGGCACTGATTTTTTTCTTCCATGTAATTACAAATAATACAAATTATAAACAAAAATATTTTTTACTGCTTTAAACATTGTGGGGTATAGTTACTAAACTGTGGGTTTGAAAAGTGGAGATGTTGCCTATAGCATCCAATCAGATTCTAGCTGTCATTTTGTAGAATGTACTAAATAAATGATAACTAGAATCTGATTGGTTGCTATAGGTAACATCTCCACCTTTTCAAACCCGCAGTTTAGTAAATATACCCCTGTGTCCTGTTTGTGTCCTGTTTGCATATGCCTATCTTCAGACCAAAAGTCTAGTATGTTTAGCATTTGATAATTTAATGTTATGCTAGTATTTAATGACAGGTGCCAATTTGATCCAAAACGACCAAATTGCTGCATATTATGGGCAGATTTATAGTTCTTGAATTTGCTGAAAGTGATAAATAAATGCATCTTTAATTAACTATATTCACAAAATAATTTATTTTTAAGTGTGCCAATGCACAAAGCTGATCAATTTCTCTGCATGGGTACTGTGGTCACTTTGATGAATAATAGCTATATGTTTGTAAACATGTATCCTGTTTGCATAAAAATATTACCTTAAAAATATTATGCTTTCTTTTACTTTACTGAGACATATTTCTAACACATTGAAGTTACACAATGCTTTTATCTTACTTTCAGCTGCTCGGATTGGCAGTTATGATATGGTGACTACTCTAATTAGCTACAACTGCACCATTAACCAACCCTGTGTGAAGCGGTGGTCAGCATTACATGAAGCTGCAAAACAGGGAAACACTGCTATTATCTCTTTACTTCTGAAAAATGGGGGAAACGTCAGCCTTAAAGACGGTTTTGGCGTGACACCATTGGGAGTTGCTGCTGAGTTCGGTCACTGTGAGGCATTGGAACAATTAATACATAAAGGTATGTGAAAGTACATTTAAGATACCTGGGTGTAAATGTTTCAAGGTTCAATTTTTTTCAGTGTTTTAAAACCCCTCGATTTTAGTCCCAAAGTTGCCAGATGTATTCAACTGCAATTTTTACTCTGATCTTAAAAATCGCTGGTCATCTCTGGCGTTTTGCTGCGATGTCAAACACTCCTGTCTTTAGCTAACTCTCCTGTGTGATTACTAAACACATCACTGTTACACTGTTCTGTCTATACAGCCGGTCCCGGCAGCTGTCAAAAGTGTAAAAATAAATAGAAGTTAAAAAAAAAGGCCACTATTAAACCTAGTGTTGCCAGCCTACTGCTGGTTGCGTGAAAATCGGGTAAAAATTTGGAGTCGAGTCCCCCCTATTTTCATACAACCAGCACTAGGCAACCCCAGCCTGGGATGGGTGGCACTAGAGCAGGCGGACACGCGGCAGGGGTCCCCCTGCCATAGTGACAAGCCAACCCCAGGCTGTTCAGCGCTGGGCTGGATTCCCTAGGGAGTGGGGTCCGCCGAAAAAACGAGCGGCCCCCCCTCTAGGAATATCCAGCCGGTGCTGAAAGCACTAGGGCTCTTCCTACACCCCTGGGCGGTGGGTGTAGAGTAATGATGGCGAAAAAAATGTGAAAAAAATAAACGGGTGCCACAGCTGTGTGGACCTCCGGCTGTATAGTCAGACAGTGTAACAGTGATGTGTTTACTAATCATGCAGCTAGGAAGCAGCGTGTTGTATCTAATGATTTTTAAAGCAAACTCAGGAGAGTTTCCTTAATCGCAGCTTCATATATTTGAGACTTGTATAGCTAGAGTGGCAAACAGTCGGGAGTTTGATCTTTAGCGATTTTGGAAATAGCGATTTTGACAGAAACACAACTTTGGCGATTTTTCATGAAATCTCAGGTTCATACATCTGCAGCTTTCAACTCTCCCGAGAAAATTGCTGGATTTGCAAAACCGCACCTTGATACATTTACCCCCTAGTGTTCAAATTAAGCACTTTGTAGTGGAAATGAAATGCATTGTGAATGACTGTGACTCAACTTTCTTCTGTCTTTCTCTTGTGAAAGCCACATACATTTATACATTCCTTCTAGTTTTATTGACTGCACTATTTTATTTGGGACTACTTAGCCTGCATAAAGCTTGGCTTTGTAAGGAAAAGTAAATAGTGAACCAATAATTATCATTAGTGGTTATTTATATAGCACCACCACAGCCCCATTGGAGCTTACAGTCTTATAGTACAAATTCATGAACACAATAAAACATACATACACACACTTACATTATGTTTTTGGTCTATGGGAAGAACCCAGCACTGTGAAGCAGCCATGCTAACCTCTGTGCGGCCACATGGTGGCACAGTGTTTGCATCTTGATATATTGAAATATTTCAAATCGACCTTACTGTATTCTAACCACTAACACTAAAAAAGTCTTAGGGGCCTATTTATTAACCCTTAAACCATGCAAAAATTGCTGTTTCCACGTGGTTTAGGCATAATTTAGAATCCTAGCTGTTCTAAAGCCTATTATAGATATCTCCTGCATTAGGCTAACAATCGCATTATACCACAGTGCCCATAATTCTCAATGGGGATTGTGGTCTGGACCAATTTATCAAGCACCCAAATGCATAGCTTTTCGGAGCTTGACCTGATGGCTAGCTCCATCTTAAGCTGGTCTGCTCTATGGGGAAGCATCCGATAGGCTTCATGACTCTACGAACTAAAGAGTCCGAGTAAGATCCCGGAGTTATTGCTAAAGTAAAGTCAACGCTGAGATAGCCTCTTATCGGATGCGTTGTCCCGGCATGATTTATTAATAAATAGCTACGTTATATCATCCCTTATTGTTGCACTAAGAGAAGATAATTAATGGGGGGAATTAGGCCATTAATAAATCGGCCTTTTAATGTTTTAAATACTACGTCTGACACTATTCTTTTCTAATTGTGTGATATAAATGAAGAACTGTACGGTGCAGAGCTCTCTGGGTAAAACATTTATCTAATCACTTGCGCAACGTACTATATTGATTGAAAGAAACCTACAGGACACACTAGTGCATTGAAAGAATTAATCTGCCAATTTTTATTTTGTGGAACCCAAGTGACAAGCACTACATGTCATGGTGCTACAATTGCTGTACATTGGATATTTCTCATGGTGTGTCATTTTTCAGACCGTTTAACTCAAATGTCTTTGCTCTCCTGTACGTCGAGGAATGTCTTAAAGAAAAGGCTCCTGCTAAATATATGGTAATGTTTAGTCATATGTTAGCCAAAGACCTCATTAAAACCTGTTGTAGTGAAAGCATTTAACAACTATGCATTTGCCCTTTATAACATAACAATGTAGTTCCCAGGTTCTAAGAGAGATGAGAAATAATATTTTGTAGCACGTGTTTGTGCAATTTGTTCACCCTTACTTTTCTTTCCCCCCTGTTTTGTTGGGACTCTGTGCATATTATAGGCCACATTATTGTTAGTGGCATATTTATTTCATAGTGTATAATATACTGTTGCCCAAAACAAAAAAATAGATAGTTTAATCAATAGTATTAAGTGATGCCTTAGGCTGGGTACACACTACAGAAAATTTCTCCCAGGGCGATATCTTTAACGATTTCACCAACGACAGAAAAAGAAAAGGCCCGATCAGCATGCTGATTCATGTGTACACACTATACAGGTTTTACAAGATTTACCGTCAGATCTGTGCTCTTCATCTGTCATAACCATCGGCTGAAAAGATCCTGACTCTGCACACTCCATAGAGATCTATGGACACTGCCATGAGTGCATACACACTGCAGAATTGGAACAACATCATTCCATTGTTGAACAGCATTTTTAGTCTGGTTTAAAAATCAAATGAAATGGTACGATGTGCTTCGGAATGATGATAATCATTCATTGTTGCAGTGTACACATTAATGCGATATCGGACCGAATGGTCATTTATCGTTTGATTGGCCCGATAATCAGATGAAAACATTGTAGTGTGTACCCTGCCTTATAGTGGGGAAGATGTGATTATGCAAGAACCAGGTGCGAACTGCTTAGCCTTACAACATGTACAGTCCAAGAGATGTGCATCCCAGTCACAATAATTGAAAACCATCAAGAGGGCCAGCTACGTAAATCGTAGTCTACACACTATTATGAGAACTTTTACAGGATTGAGGGAAGGAAAATCACTGGATAACATTTAGCTCCAACATAATGGCTGTTACCAGAGATATTTATGTTACATGAAATTGCACACAGAATACGACTTTTGTCAACAAAATATTACCTCTATTTACAATATTTTTCAGACATTTGGGGCTAGATTTACTTAAGGGCGGTTTGCTCAAACCGCACACTTTTTGGCTATTTTTCCGGCGATTTTGAAACCGACGGATATACTAAAGCCCAAACCGCCATTAAAACAGCCAGAATTGACATTTTTCCAAACCACCACTTTACAAACTGCCATCCAGATTTTAACAATGATAAACATACAAACAGCCGGATTTACTAAGCTGGAGTTTTGAAAACCGCCGCAAAACAGTGGTGAAATTGATCACACAACATGCTGTTTGAGCTATTTTGCCATTCAGAACATAAGAGAAAGCATCATTGACATTATAATTATTTGGAAAATTATTATTTATTGATAACGTAACAAAATAAATTTAATATTAACTTATGAGAGAAATTTATTTTATAGATTTTTTTAAAGGGACTCTATTATAGCATTATATTAAGTGGGAAATGCGAATATATAATATTATTAACTGATTGTTAATGGTGGATATAATTACTTATGTCGCACTATTCGTCATTACATATTGTCCAAATAATATAATAATTAAATAATTTTATCCCCTAAATATAATTAATTTTTTCCCCTCATAAGTTAATATTTAATTCATTTTGCCCCTTAATCAATAAATAATGATTGCCAACATAATTTAAATGTCAGTGGTGCTTCTCTTATGTTCTGAATGGCAAAATAGTTCAAACAGCATGTTTAAGGTATCCAGCCATTCTGAAGCAGGTGTTAAAACTGTCCTGTCCTGTCTTTTGGATGGTGGTTTTGATGGCGGTTTCATCCAAACCGCCTGCGGTTTAGCTTTTTCAATCTGCCATACATCGCCAGTCATTTTAAATTGAAGCCTCAAGTCACCCTATAGTAAATGTGGTGGTTTGGACCACAAAACCGCTGGCGTTGGGTGGTGGTTTCAAACTGCCACCAAACTCGATTCTTAGTAAATCTAGCCCTTGGTGTTGATAATGAATGGTCTATATAGTCTGCCAAGGTCCTCCTAATACAACCCTTCATTTGTTTTTTTTATTTACAGACTATTCTTGTTTTTGTCATTTACAAAGTAGAATAACTAACGTTAATATCTTCTCCTAGGTGGAGATATCAATATAGAAGCATATGATGGGTGCACAGTGCTCTCTGATGCAGCTGTTGGAGGAAATCCAGATTGCATCGCTCTTCTTTTGGAGTATGGTGCTAGTGGAAATGTGCCCGATAAGGAAGGATATCTCCCTATACACAAAGCAGCCTATGGAGGACATTATCTGTGAGTAACATTATTATTTCTACAGGGGATAATTCTTTATGCTACATAATCGTTTAAAGAAGTACTGTTTACAGGAAAAACATAGTAGAAGGACATCTTTCCAGCAGGTGAGTCATTTTATGAAGCCAATTATATATAAGCTTTTCTCCTTTCACACTTGATTATTGTATCCTCTTAGTCACTGATTTTATTATTTCACATATATTTATACTGTTTTAGGTTCCGCATTTCATTGAGCATGTTCAACAGATGATCTGCACATCTATTTTCTGCACAGATGCCATATTTACGTTGGTGTCATAGTTCTTTAATTTTTAGGTGTTACTTATCTTCTCTTTATTGCGGTACCTCTTCAAAGTCTTACTGGGGAAACCTTGTCCTTTCTATTTTACAATGACAAATATCTATTTGATAACATAAAAGCAATACTACCACAGTTTTTCCTACAGCATTGTAATACTGGTTAGACATTTGTTATTTTAATCTGTATGGTATCCTTTATATGATAATATCACTGCTGTCAAATTCATTCTTAATTCCAGATTACATATGTGTTTGTGCAAAGTGTTCTAAATTATAAGGGCTTAGACCCAATTCTGATATCTTGCATTGTCACAATAGACATAGAAATGTACCAGTGGGAAAGCTAAGTGTAAATAAGAGTTGCAATCTTCATTTTCTGCATTAAAAATATTTGTGACTCTAGTGTACACACAAAATCTTATCACTTTATAAGGACCGCTCAGCCAAGATTAGGATAAATGGACCGCTCTTCGATGTCTTAATCTCCAATGGCACACGGCAGGGGTGCCATTGGAGATCAAGGGGTGCCCCTTGTCTCCCTTAATATTTATACTATGTATGGAGGCCTTGGTCAGGGCAGTATACTGAACCCAGACATCAGTATTCAGACAGGGGTTCGGAAGATTAAACCAGCTCTGTTCACAGATGGCCTACTAGCCATTATCACGAACCCCATTACGTCCCTTCCCAATTTGATGTCTGAGTTCAACAAATTTGGAGTTATCCAGTTTTAAAATGAATTGCTCCAAATCAATTGCCCTTAACGTCTTGCTCTCTGAGAATATGGTAGGTGGCCTGCAAACTGCATTTCCCTTCAAGTAGCATCCATCTTATGTCCAATATCTTGGGATTGTCCTGGCCAATGATAACTCCTAGCTGTTCAAATTAAACATCTCTCCCCTCCTTGCAAAAATTTACAAATAATTAAAATACTGGACTCTCTTCAAATTTGCTTGATGAGGAAGCATAAACATTATTGAACATCCAAACTAAAGTTTTATGTGTTCTCCAAATGGTCCCAGTTTAAAGACAATCTAGTTTCAACACCTATTTGGCTTGTAATCACCTCTCCTTTGTTGGTACTACCAAGCGTCAATACTTAGTAGATTCCTGGAGTGTCTAGAATAAATAAGAATAAACAGTAGGTACATGTAAAAGCTTTAAATTGTTCATTCCAATTAAGCTACTGCTTTGGTTCCCTAACCTACCCAAGTTGACATACTCTAAAATGGGATGCTGGAATGATGGTGGAGGGCGAGCAAGAGTATTTCTTGTCTTACTCTTACCATCTCTTTTGTGCACCCATAACTTCCACCTGGGCTCCTGTCTGGCTTGTTCACAGAATGGTCCAACATAGGTGTAAAGGGGCTCAGTCAGTTATTACATGGTACTATTATCCATGTCTTTTCAACACTCCGAAAGTAAATCTATCTTTCTTTCCTCTTACCTCCAGAAGTGGACTGAACTGGCAGCAGTTAGCAGGCAGCTTACTCCTTATGAATCCCTTTGCATCCTAACTGACCCTCCAAGACATTCCATCTCAACTATTTACAAACTCATCCTATAGAACAGATTTACCCACAAAACCAGCTTTGGGAGAAGGACCTGAGTGGCACCCTCAATCCAATCCCATGGCCAAAAGTTTTTAAGTTTACCCATACTTACTAATTGAACATCTCAGTGATCGAAACACAGTACAAGATTTTATCAAGATTGTACAGATGTCCAGATCTCTTAAACAACCCCTAATGGTTGGATTGGGGAGTGGATGTAAAGCAGCACCACATGGGTCTGCCCCCTGCTGCATTCGTGCTTACTGGTCTGGCTTGATCCAAGGGAAAACAAAGGTCACTTAATCATGTTGATAAGGAGGTTTGGTCTCCTTGATGAGGAAAGCCTCTCAGGAAAGCCTCTCAATTTTAACTTCTTCCATTATTTTGTGATGTGGCAGGGGCTTCAGCGGATGCTAACTTCTTGTCACTCCCATTGGACCCACCTGGCTCTACTTAAGACTTAAGCTGATGACATTTGAATATTACAATATGCTCATAGCATAACAAATAGACAGTATTCCACTAGTATTTGACAGATCACAAATTTTGGGCACCACTTTGATGGATAGCAGGGCTTAGCATTGGTAAAATCATCAGGTTATACCTATTAGTCCAGGCCATGTGAAAGCATACAATTAGGTCATAGTTTCATATATAGAGTTCATGGGAAATGTCCTGACACCTGGGGGTAAATGTGTGAAGCTCTGGGTTCTTCAACACCCGCGAGTTCGGCGTCTTCAGCGCTTAAATTTAAAGCGGCGCTGCCTTGTAAAGGGAAGTTTCCCTTTACAAGGCAGCGCCGCTTTAAATTTAAGCGCTGAAGACGCCGAACTCGCGGGTGTTGAAGAACCCGGAGCTTCATACATTTACCCCCTGGCATTTTATTATCCATAGGAATACACAAGATAGGGTAACGGAAACCCAGCCAACTGGTATAGTGTGGTGGTCCGCCTGGAAGCAAAATCCATCTCCCCCAGCTATTCCATATGCATCTTTATCGGTGCGGATGTTGATAGTCAAAAATATATTTCATGAAAGGGATGTCCAAAATGAGGAATAATTCAGTGACACAATATTTGTGAGGTTGGAAACTCTGCAAGTATGATCTTTACTGACAAGGTGCAGATGATGTATGCGTAGGTGAACGTCCATCTCGTCACACCTCTCTTCTCAATCAACATCCCCTTGTCTTTGCCTCCTCTTGAAAGATTTATAGTAGAGATGGTCACTGACCCCCGTGTTTTGGTTTTGGATTCGGTTTTGGATCTGGACTACCGTCGTGTTTTGGTTTTGGTTTTGGTTTTGGTTTTGCAAAACCGCCATTGCGTGTTTTGGTTTTGGTTTTGGTTTTGTTTGGTTTTGTTTTGCTATTTTTTGGGAAAATCCATGTTTTTGGGCCTAAATTAACCCAATTTAGTGCTCCAACTGTTTCAGAGACAAGTAATCTAATTGTTGAGGTAATAAATCATCCAAAAAAACAGTTTAATTCTTCGTTGGTAGGCCTATTCTACACACAAAACAGATTGTCTTCCTCTCCATCTATGCATATTGGCAATGCAGCCATCGTCTTTGAATGTATATTACACCCTACACTTATAGTTAAATATGTAAAGAAATGGAAAAAGCCAGTTTGGTTTCTGTCTCTCAAGGCCCCCTCCACTTGTATAAAATACCAAAAAATTCAGCCATTATAGACTGTACAATATTAATTGACATGGAGAAAGCCAGTTTGGTTTCTGTCTCTCTAGGCCCCCCTCCACTTGTATAAAATACTAAAAAATTCAGCCATTATAGACTGTACAATATTAATTGACATGGAGAAAGACAGTTTGGGGTCACTCTGTCTCTCTAGGTCCCCCTCCACTTGTATAAAATACCAAAAAATTCAGCCATTATAGACTGTACAATATTAATTGACATGGAAAAAGCCAGTTTGGTTTCTGTCTCTCTAGGCCCCCCTCCACTTGTATAAAATACCCAAAAATTCAGCCATTATAGACTGTACAATATTATGAAAAATGGACAAAGCCAGTTTAGGGTCACTCTGTCTATGACACCCTACCCTTAAGGATAAATTGCCCTAACAGCAGCCTTTCAAGATGGTATGTGATATGGAAATGCCACAAGTCCCTTTCCTCTTTGGGGGTAGATTGCACCCTACACTTACATAGAAAGTTTTAAAAAGATGTTATCGGCATCATCTTCAGCTTAATCCTCACCCTCATCAGTGTGTACGTCATCATCACAGACTATCAATTCATCGCCGCTTGAATCCGCCATTAGAGAACAGTCAGTGCTTGGATGTCTTGGATGGTGAAGGCCTTCCTCGTGGAAGATGTAGTTCATTTTTATAAACATTATTTTCTCCACATTTTTGGGAAGTAACCTTCTACGGCGATCACTGACTAAGTTCCCTGCTGTGCTGAACACTCGTTCAGAGTACACACTGGAGGGTGGGCAGCTTAGGTATTGCAAAGCAAGTTTGTACATGGGTTTCCAAATGGCCTGCTTTTCTTCCCAGTAAGGAAAGGGACTGTCTGACATTTCCATATCAACTACCTCTTGAAAGTAATCCTCCACCATCCTTTGCATGTTTATACTCATATTGGATGGAGTTATGGGCAAAGTGACACATTTTTTTGAAAAATCCTTCAAACCAGCCCAGATGTTAAATTGTTCTGGTCTGCCCCCTGTGTCTTCCCTGCTTCTTTTTTGGAAATTTAATTTTTTACGAGCAACAGCTTGAGAAAGTGAAGGAGGACACGTCGTCAAGCCGAGGCCCAGTTCAGCGGCCAACTTGCTGAGCAATAGCTCCTTGCAAAAGTTCACATCTCGCTCATTTACAAGTAAAGACTCAATGTAGGTTTTAAACCTTGGATCAAGCACAGTGGCCAAAACGTACTGATCCGAGTTCAAGATCTTAATAACTCGAGGATCATTGTGAAGCGAATTAAGTACTTGATCGACAAGGCCAACATACTTTGCTGAATTGCTTGCTTTCAGCTCCTCCTTCATTTTCTCAAGCTGCTTTTCCAATAGTCTAATTAAAGGAATGACTTGGCTCAAACTAGCAGAGTCAGCACTGACCTCACATGTCACAACTTCAAATGGTTTCAGCACCTTGCACAGCACTGAAAGGATTCCCCACTGTGCAAGAGTGAAATACATCCCCCCTCCTTTCCCAATGTCATGACTTGTGCAATATGCTTGGATGGCTTTGCGCTGTTCCTCCATCCTCTGAAGCATGTACAGGGTGGAATTCCACCGAGTTACCACCTCTTGCTTAAGTTGGTGGCAGGGCAAGTTAAACTGCTCTTGGAGCTGCTGTAATCTCCTACATGCTGTGGCTGAATGCCTGAAATGGCCTGAAATTTTACGGGCCACCGAAAGCATCTCCTGCACCTCACGGTTATTTCGTAGGAAGCTCTGCACCACCAAGTTGATGGTGTGAGCAAAACAGGGAATATGTTGGAAATCACCCAGCTGTAATGCTCGCACTATATTGTTAGCGTTATCTGAAATGACATACCCTGGGGAGAGTCTGAGTGGTATAAGCCATGCATCAATCACATCTCTCAGTTTGCGTAACAAATTGTCAGCCGTATGCCTGTTAGTGAAGCCGGTGATACAAAGAGTGGCCTGCCTGTGACAAATGTTACGTAGTGGTGTACATGCTGCTGCTGTTCCTGCTGGTGAAGGTGAATGACCAACCCAGTGGGCTGTCACAGTCATATAGTCTTTGGTTTGGCCACTTCCACTTGTCCACATATCTGTGGTTAAGTGAACAGTGGGCAGAATGGCATTTTTCAGCGCAATCTCTACATTTTTACACACTTTTTGGTATAGTTGTGGAATAGCTTTACGGGAGAAATGGTGTCGCGATGGAATTCTGTAACGCGGACACAAAACCTCAATTAACTGTGAAAAACCAGCTGCGTTTATTGTGGAGATTGGACGCAGATCTAACACTAACATTGCAGCCATGGCGTCTGTGATTCGCTTGGCGACTGGGTGACTGCTGTCATATTTGCTTCCCCTCGCAAATGATTGTTTCACAGTTAATTGCTGAAATGTAGGACTGCTCATTTTATTCACCTGCCTCTGGGATGACGATTCACCCCCAGCAGCAGCAACAGCAGCAGCAGGACTAACGCTTTCTTCAGAGGAATCAATAATAGTGCCGGAGTCATCCAGCCTTAAGTGGGATGCCGGGCTAACTCCGAGCGCTACTGAGGATATTGATGAGGATGGTGTGGTGGGTGTATTTTGTAGCCGTCGGTATGTCGGTGAGCGGAGGGTCTTAGCTGATGAGGGAGTGCTTGTATTCTTTTGGGAAGAACTTTCAGCTTTTCCCAACACTTTGCCATGAACTCTCGTTAAATGGCGTAACATAGACGAGGTTCCAAGATGGTTAAGGTCCCTCCCTCGACTGACTGTGGCTTCACATACACTACAAATGGCTATACAATTGTTGTCTGGATTTGGGTAGAAATAATTCCACACATAAGAAGTGGATTTTTTTGTTTTATGCCCAGGCATGACAATGGCCTTTTTCTTGTCACGTGCCAGAACTGCTGCCACTGGTGCAGGACTTACACAAACAACCTCATCCTCATCAACATCCTCATTAGCGCCCTCGTCGCCTACACAAATCTCCCCCTCATCCTCTTCTAATTCCAAAGTGGCATCCTCAATTTGGGTATCACCGGCTACACTCGGGCTATTAAGGCACACATCAGCAGAATGCTCACGATTAGACATCCCACTGTTGGATGGACTCTCCACAGGGATTGTTGTCATTTGTGAATCAGAGCAAATATTCTCCTGTAATGCCTCACTGTTATCTTGCAGCTCGGCTTTGACGCGTAACAGTAGTTGTGCACCAATTGTAGGCTGGGTAACTTTTTGGGATCTGCCACTAATAGCCAAAGGTGAAGGCCTCATTCTCTCTTTGCCACTGCGTGTGTAGAATGGCATGCTTGCAATTTTTTTTTTATCGTCACTTAACTTTTGCTCAGTTACACTTCTTTTTCGCTTCAATACAGTAATTTTTTTTTTGGTTTTTGTTTTTTGCACTAATTTGAAAACACTCTGTTGTTTGACATCGCCTTGGCCAGATGACGTACTGGGAACACTAACATCAGGACTGGTGACAGAACCTGGTTGCTCATTTAGATCATATGTGGACTGCTTTGAATCCATTCTGAGCGCAAACCACTGGGGAGTGCTAAAAATTATTTAGTAGATTCTGCTGACAGTTATGACTTTTGACAGCCAGAAATATTAATGCACAATTAGGGAGGACACCCCAAAAACACTGAGGAGTGCTAAAAATTATTTAGTAGATACTGCTGACAGATATGACTTTTGACAGCCAGAAATATTAATGCACAATTAGGGAGGACACCCCAAAAACACTGAGGAGTGCTAAAAATTATTTAGTAGATACTGCTGACAGATATGACTTTTGACAGCCAGAAATATTAATGCACAATTAGGGAGGACACCCCAAAAACACTGAGGAGTGCTAAAAATTATTTAGTAGATACTGCTGACAGATATGACCTTTGACAGCCAGAAATATTAATGCACAATTAGGGAGGACACCCCAAAAACACTGAGGAGTGCTAAAAATTATTTAGTAGATTCTGCTGACAGTTATGACTTTTGACAGACAGAAATATTAATGCACAATTAGGGAGGACACCCCAAAAACACTGAGGAGTGCTAAAAATTATTTAGTAGATACTGCTGACAGATATGACTTTTGACAGCCAGAAATATTAATGCACAATTAGGGAGGACACCCCAAAAACACTGAGGAGTGCTAAAAATTATTTAGTAGATACTGCTGACAGATATGACTTTTGACAGCCAGAAATATTAATGCACAATTAGGGAGGACACCCCAAAAACACTGTGGAGTGCTAAAAATTATTTAGTAGATTCTGCTGACAGTTATGACTTTTGACAGCCAGAAATATTAATGCACAATTAGGGAGGACACCCCAAAAGCACTAAGGAGTGCTAAAAATTATTTAGTAGATACTGCTGACAGATATGACTTTTGACAGCCAGAAATATTAATGCACAATTAGGGAGGACACCCCAAAAACACTGAGGAGTGCTAAAAATTATTTAGTAGATACTGCTGACAGATATGACTTTTGACAGCCAGAAATATTAATGCACAATTAGGGAGGACACCCCAAAAACACTGAGGAGTGCTAAAAATTATTTAGTAGATACTGCTGACAGATATGGCTTTTGACAGCCAGAAATATTAATGCACAATTAGGGAGGACACCCCAAAAACACTGAGGAGTGCTAAAAATTATTTAGTAGATACTGCTGACAGATATGACTTTTGACAGCCAGAAATATTAATGCACAATTAGGGAGGACACCCCAAAAGCACTGAGGAGTGCTAAAAATTATTTAGTAGATACTGCTGACAGATATGACTTTTGACAGCCAGAAATATTAATGCACAATTAGGGAGGACACCCCAAAAACACTGAGGAGTGCTAAAAATTATTTAGTAGATTCTGCTGACAGATATGACTTTTGACAGCCAGAAATATTAATGCACAATTAGGGAGGACACCCCAAAAGCGCTGGGGAGTGCCAAATATGAAGAAAAAATAATAAACCTCTATCCTCCTCTCTGCACTAGCGATTTTGGTTAGAGCAATTGCAAGAACAATATTGTATTCTCTGTCCCTGCTCTAATTAGCCTATGACTACACCCTGCTCTCTCCCTCTGTCAAATGGCGATGGATTGCTGTGGAGGCGTGTATTTATAAAGTTGAAGTATTGCGAGAACCGAGTCCCGAGATCCGACAACGTCACAATGACGTTCGGCCTCGATTTGGATTCGGAATGGGCGGGAGAGTACCTAGCTGCTCAGCTCGGTACTCGGATACCCAAAGTTCGGGTGGGTTCGGTTCTCGGAGAACCGGACCCGCCCATCTCTAATTTATAGTCTTAATTTGTAGGGCATTAAGTCTGCTTCCATACGCTGTGTGAGCCTTTCCACACCGAGTCCCCCACCCATTATCCTTCTGTTTCCTTCTCCCCACTCCTCCGCTTCAGCAAGACATTTAATACCCTGACAATGCCATTAAAAGATGGAACCCCCTCCACTATGTAGAGTTTATTTGTTTATTTGCTGATCCTCTTTCTTTCTTCCAAAATGCCTCTAAAATTGTATCTTTATGTTCCATGGACCTCTTTCTTACCTCATCTGACCTCATCTGACCTCAGGCTTACATTTCCTTAAGCAAACACTTAGGTTTTACACTTATTTATCGCAAAAGGTAAGAGTAACCCCAAACATCTTTTTAATACATTTAAATCTCTTCTTAATCCTCCCACCCCAAACCCTTTGACTACCAACAGTGCCAAGGATCTGGCTTCCTATTTCAAGGACAAGAATGATAAAGTCAGACTTAAATTATATCATCTCCTTCGACTAGCAATCAGCTCAATTCCTTCCCAGCATCCTCTGACACCCTCTCTTCATTTGATCCATAAACGAAGAGGAAGTTTCTACTCTCTTCTTATCCTCCTACTCTTCCTCCTGTCCTCTTGATCCCATACCCTTACAAATTGGTAGGTCCCTGTCTCATGTGCTCATACCATCTCTAACTAAAATCTGTAATATATCTCTCTCTACTGGTATATATCCATCACTATTAAAACATGCAGTGATTACTCCTATTTTTAAAAAAAACTAAATTCTGACCCAAACTCTGAAATTACTGCCCCATCTCTTAGCTCCCATGCCCCTCCAAACTTCTCGAGTAAATTGCCTACACTCGCCTCACACGTTTCCTTTCTGCAAACAACCTATTGGATCCTCTTCAATCAGGCTTTCGCATGCAACACTCCACAGAGACTGCGCTGACCACAGCTAAATCTAAAGGTGATTACTGTCTTCTAATTCTCCTGGATCTCTCTGCTGCATTCAACACTGTTGACCACTCTCTCCTTATACAGACATTACAATCCCTATTTCTTCAAGACACTGTCCTATCCTATTTCTCATCCTACCTATCTAATCACTCTTTCAGTGTTAATTTCTCTGGAACAACCTCCACTCCGCTTCCTTTATCAGTTGGTGTACCACAAGGCTCAGTCCTAGGTCCTCTGCTATTCTCTATCTACACCACTTCTCTAGGAAAACTAATAAGCTCCTTTGGATTTCAGTATCATCTCTATGTGGATGATACACAAATCTATCTATCCTCTCCTGATCTCTCACCATCTGTGTTGTCTTGCGTTACCAACTGTCTTTCTGCCATTTCATCTTGGATGTCCTCTCACCAACTCATTCTCAATCTTTCAAATACAGAATTAATAATATTTCCATCCAACAATAGAAGTTTACTACCCGACATCTCTATTTCTGTTGACAACTTGACCATAAATCCCACCCCGCAAGTTCGCTGCCTAGGTGTAATCTTTGCCTCGCAACTATCCTTTGTTCCCCACATTAACTCTATATTTACATCATGCTGCATACATCTAAAAAACATTTCCAGAATACGTACACATCTCACACAAGACACTGCAAAAACTCGACTATTGTAATTTCCTCCTTACTGGTATTCCCAAAATCAGACTCAAGCCCCTACAATCTATTTTGCACGCAGCGGCTAGATTGATCTTCCTTGCAAATTGTTTAACATCTGCTGAGTCACTCTGTCAGTCTCTACATTGGTTGCCTGGTTTTCAACTAATCCATATAAAATTATTCTACTAACATACAAGGGCATCAACAAAATTGCACCAACATACATCTCCTCACTTTTCTCAAAATATCTCCCAACTCGACAACTCCATTCTGCACAAGATCTGCGTCTCTCTTCCACTCTCATCACTTCCTCCCATTCTCGGTTACAGGACTTTTTTTGGACTGCACTCACTTTATGGAATTCACTTCCTCGCACCACAAGACTTTCCTCTAGTCTTCAAACCTTCAAGCGTTCTCTGAAAACCCACCTCTTCAGACAAGCTTATAGTATTCCTCTACCACCCTCTTAATCTCTGTACACAGCTAACACAAGACAACAACCATCTGACCAACATAGTTGTGCGACTGATCATACAGTCTACTAAATACTTTGTAACCTTTGCATTCTAGCTGGACAAATATGATGCAGCACTTACCCTTGTGTATCAAACCATTGTCCCATAGATTGTGAGCTTGCGAGCAGGGTTCTCTTACCTCTCTGTTTGTATTACCCAGTATTGTTTTATTACTGTTTGTTCCCAATTGTAAAGCGCTACAGAATCTGCTGGCGCTATATAAATAAATGATGATGATGATGATAGTAATTGGCAATTTACTGCTGGAAGCTGCTTGCTGCTGCATGGATGTTCATATGTAAGTGTCGATCTCCATAGCTACAGTACTGAAAATATGGGATCAGTGAACATAGAGATCAGAATCAATATGCAAAAAGTCCAAACTGGATTTATAAATAAATAAGATTTATAAGGATTATAAGGATTTATTAAGATTAGGATTTATAAATAAGCTTAATCAATCATCTGCTTGAATATCTATTTAATGTTGACATCACCTAAATTATATATTTCTAAATCCAGTGGTTGAAGTGGGCTGGTATACGGTGGTTTGCCATACTGCCACTTCTAAATTTCCATACTGCCACTTTTAGATTTAAACTTTGACCACTGTGTAAATGTACAAATTGCAACCACTCCAGCATTAAACATTTTGTTTATATTATACATATCATGGGAAATAAGTGAATTGTTCATCTGCTAGAAAAACAATATAAGTAAAATAACAGCATTGTTCATTTCTACTCGTGTGTTGTTGTTTTTGGAAGATTAATTACATCTACATTTTTCCATAGTGCGCTAAAGTACCTTATTCCTGTAACATCACAACATGCAATTAAAAAAAGTGGATTAAGTCCCCTTCATTCTGCAACAGATGGACAAAGTGTGCAGTGCTTGGAGCTGCTGATTGAAAGTGGCTTTGATGTCAATGAACTTTTGGCTGAACATATGTCTGAAAACTATGGTGATAAAAGGAAAACGGCATTATTTTTTGCAGTATCAAACAAGGATGTCTTGTGCACAGAGATGTTATTAAAGGCTGGTTCTAATCCAAACGTGGACCCTCTAAACTGTCTTCTTGTGGCTGTACGATCTGGGAACCATGAAATAGTGAGACTGCTCTTAGCCCATAATGCTGACGTCAACTGCTATTTCATGCTTGTGAATGACACTCACTTCCCTAGTGCAATACAGTATGCCCTCAATGATGAAATCATGCTAAGATTGCTGTTAAATAATGGATACCAGGTTGAGAAGTGTTTTGATTGCCTACATGGGGACATTTATGGTGGCTCATTCGTATGGTCAACCGCTGAAGAAGAAGTGCTACCAGGTTGGACATCATGTGTTATAAAAGATAGCCATGTGAGTATCTTTACACCATATATCTATACATTGCCGGTCATTTCCAAATTGCAAAATGGCCGCTCTGCAATATAATTGCAGCTTTGATCCTGCTGTGCAACTCAATTTCCACAAGTGCACCTAGATTTCCGATGGCGACATTTGCAGAGGGACAGAATTTTCCACCAGCAGAAGGGAGAAGTTGGGTGGAGTAAATGCGTTCCTAGCAGAGTAGCCAACTTGTTTCGTGGAGCAGTGCAGAAAGGAGACTTTATTTTGCGGAGGAAGTTTATTGTAATCAGATAAAGGGGTGCTGAGGCTGCAATTTTAGGGGCCTTCATACCATGCTGGGGCATTCTTACTCTGCAAAAGGATTGAATTCTGCACTGGCTCAGAGCTGTCAGAGATCAGGTATCGTCTTATACTTTTAGTGACACAAAACAGATTCCATGCCCAGTGCGTTGTGTAAAATATAAATACATCATTGAAAAACAGCCAACCCCAGTGCTAGTGAGCTTGGGCTGGTTTCCACTATAACAGGGGCACCACAAGTGAGTCCCCACTGCTATAATAATAACAACCAGCACAGGACTGCTATCTCTATAGGAGGGGGCACAAAAAATAGCTTCCCCAGAATCTACCAGCCTGGCACTGAAAACAGAAAATAAAATCTTCTCTGTTTTCTTCTTTCTTGATCCATCATAATCCATATGGTGGGAAAACCTTGTGATTGAAAAGTAACCAGGTTTTCCCACACTGGCCGTTCTTGGCTGCCCAGAACTCGCCTTCACCAGCCAATCACAACCAGCCAGCATGTGCTAATGGTTGTGATTGTCTGGAGGTGGAAAACTCCCGGCTATAGTTATATGATATTGAGGACTTTTTTCCAATTATTTTTTTTTGGAAGATGACAAATCCAGAAAGAAGTAAAGAAGGTCTTCTTTATTTAATAAAATAGTGAACAAGGTATTTTGTAAATGTATTCAATAAAATGGTATTTTAAAACATTTTTTGGCACCACCATAGAGGTAACAGCACTGCACTAACCAACCTGGGGCTGGTTTGCACTAAAGCAGAGGAACCCTCTACCAGTGTTATAGTGAAAGCCAGCCAAATCTTATCACTGACACTGTGGATTTGGTTATGGGGGTATGCAGTACATTTTGAAATTATTTTATGACAAATATAATATTTTACATGTTGCACTGTGCATGGGAACTGTTTTATTCCAGGTGGCAATTTTGTGTGTGAACTATCTTGCTATGACATTAATAGTATGAAACTTGACCTGATCTCCACCAGCCTTTGGCAGAAAAGTGCATTTCTAAGCACACTCCAACATGTTTAGACTTCCCATTACACTAATAAAGTGGAGCAGTACTTTATGAAGAAAACTCAAAAAAGTAACTTAATTGAAATTTGTGGTAATAAATTGGAAGGCGGTTGAACTTTTATGGGACATTTACACTTTTGCAACGTGCACAGTGCACCTCCTAAAGATTTTTCTGCCTCTATGCACTTTGAGGTGCACTTTCAGCTGCACCTTGATATGGACTTGGCGGACCATTGTATTTTTGCTTTGTAAATGACCTCCATCATCTCTTCCTTTCTGTCCTTCAGACGCGATTTGCATTGTAAGGGTTTACATTTAATTGTATTATTTTATTTAACACAAAGTAGAAACGGTTTTAATAATTTGTCACACTTTGCAGTGCGATAGCTCTTCGCAAGGAACATAAACCTAGGCGCTTGTATGTGGCCGGAAAACTACTACTTACATTATTAATGAAAAAAGCCCTTAAGTGTTATGAGTCAGCTCCTTGTGAGAGGGAATTGCTAAACCTCTCAATACATCAAATCATACAAAAACAAAAAAAGCACCAGGTAACAAAGCTAAAAAAAAGTATTTGCAATAATAAATTGTTTGCACTTAATTCTTACCTGGGACTTTTTTTGTTTTTTGATTTGTGGGATAGCTCTTGTCTGATCCCCCAAATTGTGGTGTTTACAACTATGCTTACAAAAAACAGACTTAGCAGCATATTTATCATAGGGCGAAAAGCCCTATAACCAGCAAAAAACTGTGTTTTTGCCAACAATAGGCTTCACTCTATAATGAAGGGGTCACTGCCGGCGTTAGATCTGCTACTTTCAGCAGTAGCCCCCACCAACAATAATATTTGCCAGACATAAGCTTCACCGTGCTAAACATATAAGGCCTGTTTCATTAAAGCACGTAAATTATGTTATGTGCGTAAAATCGCTCTACGCATGGCCAGGAACTAACCATACACCAGAGAATGCAGCAACGTCCAATTCATCTTTGAGTGCCAAGCTCAAGCGCACGTGACACGATACGATTCAAGCTTTGCGCATCTCAAAGGTTAGTGTTTTTCTGCAATATCACTTGCACCAGCTACAGTCCTGGTGTAATTGTCAATTACTAGTGATGACGGCCGTGTATGCATGCTAGAATATGTGTTTGCAACCAGAAGCAACTGTAAAAATGCATTTTATTTACAGTAGTCATTCATAGCATCCTAATAAATTTATTTTATGGAAAAAAAAAACTTTTTTTTATTCTTTAATGGGTACTTTCCTGTTATCTGGAGCCATTTCAAAAAATTGGCTATTTTTTTCAAATTATTTGAAAAAAAATAATTCAACTGACATTTAAAACTTTACCGTTATCTGGAGTCATTTGAAAAAAAAAATATCAAATACAACTGACATTTAAAAATGAATTTATTCACTCTGCCTTCTGCCGAAAGAGAGGCCGTGGCATTTTTGCAAAAGAAAGGAATACTGCCAGCTAGGATGCTGTGTGAAAGAAATTATGAAATGATGCTCTACTTTGGTTCGTGTATTTCCCGGAATTGTAGAAAATCCACTTGTCGAAAGAAGGTCAACATCCGCCAGGGAAATTAGTTCACTGACAGACGTCAACCATTTGTGACAGCTGTTCGCTTCTTCTATTGCTGGGCGAAGGAATTGAAATCGATCAAGTTGTGCAAACAGGAATTGGGCAGGAACAAAAATACAACCGTCGATTGGAACAACTAAGTGCGAGAAATCTGTGCCAAATACCTCAATCAACAGCCAAAACAGAAGATTGGAGGCGAAGGATTAATCGTCAAAATTGACGAGAGCTTGTTCACTAAGCATAAGAACAATGTTGGCTGAGTGCTTCCTCAGCAGTGGATCTTCGGAGGACTCTGTCGGGAGACGCACAAGTGCTTTTTTGTAAAAGTGGATGATCGTAATGCGAAAACGTTAATGACGACGATTTTGGACAATATCGAAAGAGGCTTTATAATTTACTTAGATAGTTGGCGCGCCTACAAGATTTCAAGATTTCAACATTTCAAGTAAATCATCGCTACAATTTTGTCAATCCGGATATTGATGTTCCTACTCAGAGCGTTGACCGAATGTGGGGATCTGCTAAATGGAATAAACAACATAGAGGAACAACAGACATATCTTTACATCCGCTCCTTGTTGAATACGGACGTGTGTATGTCTGATTTATGTCCGTATTAACAAAAACGCACAATATGTTTTGCGTGCTTTAATGAATCAGGCCATAGTCAGTATACATAATGGTGTACCCCTTGTTCTGTTATCACTATCTCAGGATGTTGTTAACAGAAGAAAATTTATTAAAAAATGCTTTATTCTGTGAATAAAGTATTTTTTCAGTGATCAATATATTTTAACATTTTTTAAATGTTTTATTCTATTTTTGTAACAATTTTTTTTTTCTAACTGTAACTGAACCTCAAATCTTAGCTTTCAGTTTCACTGGGCATATATGAACGGAGTAGCTGGGTCACGCATGCACATATACCCTCAGACTGGCTCTGCAAAGTGATAAGTTACCCTTTACTGCTCCAGGCCACTGTTGTTCAGCTGCTTCGGCAAGATTTAATGATAAATTGTGTTTTTTTATCTCTGAGCTTAAATAGGCCCCATGCTCCCTAGATGAAAGAATGCTTCTGTTACTTTGTTTGGAGTATTGCAGCTTTCCTGCCTTGTTGATAGATGTGGATATTTGGAGAGTTCAAATGAAATGCATTTTAAATTATAAGTTTGTTTATTTTTGAATATTTTAATGAGTCCTATCACATCTCACCTAGCACTGTAAGTGTCCCAAAAGTACACAAATGTGCAAGACAACACCTAGTTGAATTGCTTTCAGTACACCAGCTTTTATGCTGTATTAGCTGGTAATTATTAGCACGAGATGCAAAAGAATAATCAAGATATGCCATATTTCCCTACTCTCCGGGAATGTCTGGGAGGCTCCTGAATTTCGGGGAGTCCTACCATACTCCAAGAAGAGCAGACACTCTCGTGGATCCCAGGGCGGAGGAGCAGCTTAATGTCGCTTAGCCCTGCACCCACTATGCAATGCCGTTAAATGCGACAGGGCAACTGTGACGTGTAGGTGACACCAGGCCCCGTCCCACACTTGTCAGCTGACCTAACTTCTGGTATCTCCCGGAGAGGAGACAGCAAAAGTTGGCAGATATGAGGTATGGTAACCTTAGCTAGTAATAAATTTAGGCTTTTATATAATGAATTAAAAATTATTTATCTTTACTACTTTTTAGCTAAGTGGTTAGCACTTCTGCCTTACAGCACTGGGGTCATGAGTTCAATTCCCGATCATGGCCTTATCTGTGAGGAGTGTGTATGTTCTCCCTGTGTTTGTGTGGGTTTCCTCCAGGTGCTCCGGTTCCCTCCCACACTCTAAAAACATACTGGTAGGTTAATTGGCTGCTAATAAATTGACCATAGTCTGTGTGTGTGTGTGTGTGTGTGTGTTAGGGAATTTAGACTGTAAGCCCCATTGGGGCAGGGACTGATGTGAGTGAGTTGTCTGTACAGTGCTGCGGAATCAGGGGCGCTATATAAATAAATGGTGATGATAATGATGATGATGATGATGATGAATGCATACAATACACAGCCCAGACCCTGGTGGCCAATGTGCAGTACAGAGTCCATTCCCTGATGGATAAAAGTACATTACATAGTTTGTTCTTTGGGGGACATTGTACAATACAGAACCCAGTCCCTGATGACCAGTCCATATTACAGATCCTACTTGTCCATGATGCTGATATCTTTTATTTGAATAGCTGCTATCAGCCTCCTAAATTATCAGTGATAGCAGCTCTGTTTCCCCTCCTCAAGTAAACTACAACAGCCAGGCAGTTTAAGTGCAGGACTGAAAATTGAACTTCTCTGCTATGCTGAAGTATGCTGGGTTGATCCTTCAGGTGAACCTGTGCAAAACAAGGCATATCTATGAACCCTCCATAAATGCAACATAGTGTGCACTTCCTCCAGGTCTAGCTAATAGGTAAGTGTGGGTCATGGCAGGACGCGAGGGAGCGCAATGCATCCATACACATAGACGATGCAACTGCACCTTCACCTTGACCTGCATGTAGTGCACCAAGAAACACACACATTCTAGGCAGAAATAAGGGAGGACTGTGTGACATGTCTTTCAGTTTAATGGCTGAACAAAAAAAAGCTAATTTTGTAATATTGAATTTGTTGAATTCATTTTCAGTTTTGTGATTTCATCACTGTATCTTGGATGAAGCATTTGGTTGGAAAAGTCATTCGGATATTAGTAGACTATATGGATTATGTTCCAGTTTGCACAAAATTGAAAGCTATACTTGAAGAACAAAAAGAGTGGACAGAGATCCAGGAGATTATAGGTAAAAGAAACAAAATTAAAATGTCTGTGTATTTTTAAATGCACAGTAGCTTAATCAACATGAATTGGTTTTACTTAATTGCCAACATTCATTCTGGTATCGATTTTAATGGGAGATATAAACTGAAACGTTTGTGTGTATTTACACCGATCAGCCACAACGTTAAAACCACTGACAAGTGAAGTGAATAGCATTTATTATCTTATTACTATGGCACCTGTCATGGGGTGGGATATATTAGGCAGCAAGTGAACAGTCAGTTCTTGAAGTTAATGTATTAGAAGCAGGAAAAATGAGCAAGCATAAGGATCTGAGTGACTTTGAAAAGGGCCAAATTGTGATGGCTAGACGACTGGGCCAGAGCATCTCCAAAACATCAGGGCCTGAGTCATTAAGGAGAGCAAAACATAAAAAAGGAGTAACATTTGCACCTGGGCAAAACCATGTTGCATTGGAGGGGGAGGTAAATTTAAAATGTGGTGAAAGATTTATAGTTGGGGTAGGACATGTCCTAGATCAACTTTAAATTTCAGTGTAATAATAAAGCTATCAAGTATGTGTGTGCTAGATGAAAAAACAGCCAGTATTTAACTTATGTGCAAAATAATAAACTAATTTGCACCCCTAGCATTGTAACATGGTTTTTCCCAGAGAACATTTACTCCTTTTTTGCCTTAATGACTCAGGCCCCAGGTCTTGTGGGGTGTTCCTGGTATGCATGCTTAGTACATACCAAAAGTGGTCCAAGAAAGGACAACCGGTGAACCCGGGGACAGGGTGAAGGCTCATTGATCCGCATGGGGAGCGAGGGCTAGCCTGTATGGTTCAATCCCACAGAAGAGTTACTGTAGCATAAATTGATGAAAAAGTTAATGCTGGCTATTATAGAAAGGTATCAGAATACACAGTGCATAGCAGCTTGCTGAGAATGGGGATGTGTAGCCGCAGACCGGTCAGAGTGCCCATGCTGACCCCTGTCCACTTGCAGGACTTAAAGGATCTGCTGCTAATATTGGTGCCAAATACCAACTTCAGAGGTCTTGTGGAGACCATGCCTTGACGGGTCAGAACTGTTTTGGTGACACACAATATTAGGCAGGTGGTTTTAATGTTGTGGCTGATCAGTGTGTGTGTGTGTATATGTATGTGTATGTATATGTATATGCAGTGCATCCGGAAAGTATTCACAGTGCTTCACTTTTTCCATGTGATTTGTACATGTGATTTCTTATTTTTAATAAATTTGCAAAAATCTAAAAAAATCTTTTTTCATGTTGTCATAATGGGGTATTGTGCGTGGAATTTTGAGGGGAAAAAGGAATTTATTCCACTTTGGAATAAGGCTGTAACATAACAAAATGTGAAGCGCTGTGAATACTTTCCGGATGCACTGTATATGTGTGTGTGTGTGTGTGTGTGTATATATATATATATATATATATATATATATATATATATATATGTACAATTAAATAGGTAGCTATTGAATTCACATTAGTCCTGTTTTATAAGGGTACATATGACATAGAAATCAGATTAAAGTGTGTGATATTTTCTAATGGGGACACTGTAGCTGTCAAGTCAAATTGGAGGAGACAGAGATGTTCCAAATAAGAGACCTTTATTGTCTGAGTACAAGAACACATCAACAGCAACAGCTGCAGGACAATCAGGAACACAACGTACAACATTCCAAAAGCTCAGGCTCATGCACTAAGGGCTCTATTTGCTAAACAGAGATAGTGCTTCTCCAAATCTATCAAGACTTAACACCAGGTACTACCACAATCCTTCTTCTGCCATCTCAGAATGGTGATAGCAGAATATAATGCATGAAAAAATACTTAATTTTTCGAATAAAGATTTCTTTTCATTTGTCAATAGTTTTTAAAATATTTATTTTTTTAAATATGTTTACTATTTTGAAACAAGTTAAGTCTTGCTGCTTTCAGCCAGATTCGCCGGGCAGCTGAGTATCTCTCAAATGTCCCAGTTATATTTTAGCAATACATTGTGGCCATAATTGATTTTCTATCAATGCCATAAGCAGAATGATAAACATGCCCATATGTCTATCTGAGGTTTCACAGAAATAGCATCAATACTCATGCTATAGCAGTGAGCTAGTATTCCTTATAAAGGATATACACCCACCCAGTTAAGTGAGGAAGGAATGTAGCTAGAAAATTAAAGTCCCTTCCTCACATATGGCAGATCTCTAACCTGCTATAGGCTCATTTTTATATACAAAGTACAATTTTGCTTCCTTGTCATGGTGTTATGAGTTTTTGCACATTATTGCTTCAACACTGACTTTATTTCATGATATTGCTGAAATCATGTTTAGGGCGAATTCATTTTGTTGCTTCAACAATAAGGTGTATACATTTTTATTGTGCATTATATTGAAATATGTAATACAAACTATATATTACAAGTCAGTTTTGATTATTATTATTATTATTATTATTATTATTATTATTATAGTGCATATTCGGGTATTTCTCTTTCTATGGTAATAAACTAGTGAAGTAAACTTTTATGAAAGCAACTATCGTTTAAATATTGTTCATATTAATTAATCCTGAATACTCCAATGTCTCATGCAAAAATGTTGTTTTTGTATTTGTTAATCCTTTTACTGTAATCGATTTATTGCAATAATATCATTACAATGTTTAAAAAAACATTAAGCTTAATCTTTACTGTTTCATCAAATCATAAATGTTCAAGATAATTAATTCTAATGCAATATTACCGTTTAATAACATGACATCTGTCTTCTAAGCATAGAACGTGCTTCAGTATACTCTGCTCCTCTAGAGGTGAGTTATATGAGTGACTTCAGTCTAGTAATTCACCAAGATTTCAATGATTTGGTGGTGTCAGATTGATTCATAAAATTAAGTTATTTTAGTAATAACTAATATTACGAAAGGGTTTACATTTGTGATCATTTCTGTTCCTGCTGCTCCTCGCTGGGGGCTGTGTGTGTTATATGTATACATAGCATGGAAAAGGAAGTGATGTCAAAACTGTAAGGTTGTCAGCTCAAATCAAAGCAAGGTTAAATGGACTATTCTATGTGGTTGGTAGTTTGAAATAATTTGTAGAAAGAAATGTGGTAAGTCAACTAATTTCCATTTCCAACCTGATACAAACAAATCAGATACGGTGTCAGGGGCGGATCTAGAAAAGTATCCTACCCGGGGCGATTTAGGGGGGGAGATTTAGGCCCCGCCCTCTTTTTGACTTCAAGGCTGCCGGCGGCTGCACAATATGTGCAGGTCCACTCGGCAGTGACAATCAGAGCAGCCGGGCAGCACACTGTCACTGCCGAGCGGACCTGCACATATTGTGCAGCCGCTGGCAGCATGCCCCTGCTAGGGGGGCGATCGCCCCGATCGCCCCCCCCTGGATCCGCCACTGTACGGTGTACATGTACATGTCCAGAGGCAATTTAGCTTGTAAAAGTATAAGATAGTTTATGGTATAAGGTAGTCTATGAATAACCAATGGAATTGCATGGGATTATTGTACCCATTAAACAATGTAATTCTGTCTTAGTTTTACAGAAGTGTGCAGTAGGTTGAGTAGTATTATGATGGTTAATGGTGAGGAATCAGTGGAGATGTATGGGATCCTCTATTATACCCTCATTTCTGGCAGCTAAAAAATGTGATTTTTACACTATTGCGAATTTTGCTCAGCGTTTTGCCTTTATACAGAATTAGTGATATGACCCTTTCTACACTGTAGTAAATGGAAAGCATTGAGCAGCTTTGTTCTATCTAAGCTACTGATGATTTATAGCGACTCAGCAGTTATCTCTACCCTACAGCGTTCCCTGTGCAACCATTTCATTTATTCATATTTTACAGGATTTGAATTTCTATTAATTAAACAGGATGTTTCCTGAATATTAAAATTGTGCATTCAGGGCATTTTATCAGGGTATAGTAAATTTTAATTTTAAAGGTGGTAATAGATTGACGCAATTACTTTAGTATTTTTAATATAAAAATGTACTCGTTTTTAGGAAAGTAACATGTGATATAGCAACATGTGATATCTGACGAGGATATTAATTTATTTATGCTTTTGCATGTTCCTGTTTTAAAATGATCTCTATTTTTAGGAAATCCCCGTCCACTAAAGCACTTGTGCCGGCTGAAACTACGCAAGCTTGTTGGACTGGAGAAATTACAGAGTCTGTCGTCAATTAAGAGATTTCCTCTGCCACCACTTCTTAAGTCCTTCTTAACGTATAAAGAGTATGATTTATATGGGAAGGGACTGCATTTTGACACATGATAAATGACACTATTCAAACTAAGTAAAACAAGGGTATGTCTAAAGAGTTCCTTAGTTCAAACATTATTTCTTGATAACACCATGCAAGTATTCTAATAGTCGCAGGAATCACAACGCAGCATTTACAAAACTAGTATGGAAAGATAAAAAAGTAAAAATCACGCAAAGCTTGCATAATATTTTCTATGGTGTTTGCATGTTATTTTGCAGGCGATTCTTGCACTGAAGTGACACCAGTGATGTGAAAGGGAACGGTGCTCAAACAGCACTTTACTGAGCTTTTGTTATAATGTGACTGTGGTGTTTGCACAGGAATATTTCAGCAGGAAATTTGCGCAAATTTACTGTTTGCCCATCAGGAAGTTTATAAGCTGTGCAGTGCTTTAGAGGTGTATGAGATTAGTGTTACATGTTTTCTGCTCTTTCCTGTACATTTTTAATTGAGAAGCTGTTTTATTCATACAGCAGCTCAACTTTTTCAAAAGATAAAAAAGATAAAAGCTGAAATAAAGGAGAATTGTAATAAAATAACCTCCCATATTACTGAAAATACCGTGCATGGATGTGCTTAGTGAAAGCACAAACATTGGGGGTGCACCCCCACAGAGCTGGCTCCTTTCCCTCCACACTTACTCATACTTGCCAACCTTTGAAAAGTTAATTCCGGGAGATCCCGGGCAGGGAGCATGGCCGGAGGGTGGGAGGGGCGGGGCGCGGCCAATCACGTCATTTTGGGCCTGCAACAAAATGACGTTTTTCCACAGGGGTCGGGGCCAAAATGACGCGATTCACCGCGTATTGCGTAATTTTCACAAGTAAGTTGCAGTATGCAGGATACTTGCCTGCTCATCCGGGAGACCTACCCGAATTTCGAGAGTCTCCTGGACATTCCGGGAGAGTTGGCAAGTGTGCACTTACTACCAGGGCTGGACTGGGACTAAAAATCAGCCCTGGCATTTCAAGCATACAGGCCCATCTCTGTTGATGAGCAGGACAAAACTGTGTGCCGCTGCGCAGCAGGGGCTTGCCCACATTATGTTGGGGGCGTGGTCACATGGGGCATTGATATATACATTATAATAAAACATTACATTTATCAGGCCCTCCCTATCATGCCACCCCCCACCCCAGAAACACATTACAACACCCCCAGCCAACTGCACTTATCTATGCTTCTGATGCTGCTGACATCCAGCAGGGTGGGAAATTCCTGTAGAGTGAGCAGGGAAGCTCTTAGTCTCACAAGATTAAGAAATCTCATGAGACTTAGAGCTCCTCGGCTTGCTCTGCAGGCTTTGTCCTGAACGGGAACTGGGAGTAACTATCCGCTCCCTCCTGCTAACCAGAGCTGGATTAAGGCTCGGGGGGCCCTAGGCACTTAAGACAGGGGGGCTCCTATGATGTAATATGGTTATTAGACACATTTTCAACAAATACACAGGCAATACTGTGAGCACTACTATTAGGTGCACACAGTTCTGCCTTCACAAGCAGTACAATGTGAAGCAGGACATATCTCCCAACTGTCCTTGTAGTCAGACCAAATCCTGACTAAACGGGACAGTCACACACCAAATTCAGGACAGTTGGCAGAATGTCCTGGTCTCTCTTACCTGTCTTGTCAATGTCTCCACTTGTGGCTGCTCGTGTCTTTAGATCAGTTGCTGCTTGTCTGGATCCTGGAATGTTGGGGGCCCTATTTGGAGAAAAAAATGGTAACATGAAATTTAGAAAACTACAACCAGCAGCGGTGTTAAATCAATATAACACCCACATTTTAAAATTAGGCCTTACTCCAGCCCCAACATTAAAATGATAGTATTCCCATTTAATAAATACATCTATTTCCCTACAACCAGCCCCAACATTAAATTAATAGTATTCCCATTTAATAAATAAACAGCTTTCCCTCCCTCCAAACAACCCCAGCAAGAAATTAAATAGCATTTATATTTAATAAAAATAACCATTTCCCACAACAATCTCAGGCATTAAATAATTCATAATTTCATTTAATAAATATACCTAATTTTCCCCAAACAGCCCCACATTCACTTAATAGCACACATTACAGTCATATACTGTCCCCCCACACACATTATAGTCATATACTGTCCCCCACACACATTACAGTCGTATACTGTCCCCCCACACACATTATAGTCATATACTGTCCCTCCACACACATTATAGTCATATACTGTCCCCCCACACACATTATAGTCATATACTGTCCCCCACACACATTACAGTCGTATACTGTCCCCCCACACACATTATAGTCATATACTGTCCCTCCACACAAATTACAGTCATATACTGTCCCCCACACACATTACAGTCATATACTGTCCCCCCACACACATTACAGTCATATACTGTCCCCCCCACACATTATAGTCATATACTGTCCCCCCACACACATTATAGTCATATACTGTCCCCCCACACACATTATAGTCATATACTGTCCCCCCACACACATTATAGTCATATACTGTCTACCCACACACATTACAGTCATATACTGTCCCCCACACACATTACAGTCATATACTGTCCCCCACACACATTACAGTCATATACTGTCCCCACACACACACTACAGTCATATACTGTCCCCCCACACACATTACAGTCATATACTGTCCCCACACACACACTACAGTCATATAATGTCCCCCCACACACATTACAGTCATATACTGTCCCCCTACACACATTATAGTCATATACTGTCCCCCCACACACATTATAGTCATATACTGTCCCCCCACACACATTATAGTCATATACTGTCCCCCACACACATTATAGTCATATACTGTCCCCCACACAGATTACAGTCATATACTGTCCCCCACACACATTATAGTCATATACTGTCCCCCCACACACATTACAGTCATATACAGTCCCCCCACACACATTACAGTCATATACAGTCCCCCCACACACATTGGCCATTTTTTATTTTCCCCCCCCTACAGCCATTGCCCCTCATGCAGACACTTTCACCCCCAATTCCCCCTGCAGGCATGGTCACTCACCCCCCCAATCCCCCTGCAGACATTGTCACTCACCCCCCCAATCCCCCTGCAGACATTGTCACTCACCCCCCCAATTCCCCTGCAGACATTGTCACTCACACCCCCCCCAATCCCCCTGCAAACATTGTCACTCACCCCCCCCCCCAATCCCCCTGCAGGCATTGTCACTCACCCCCCAATCCCCCTGCAGACATTGTCACTCACCCCCCCAATCCCCCTGCAGACATTGTCATTCACCCCCCCCAATCCTCCTGCAGACATTGTCACTCACCCCCCCAATCCCCCTGCAGACATTGTCACTCACCCCCCCAATCCCCCTGCAGACATTGTCACTCACCCCCCCAATCCCCCTGCAGACATTGTCACTCACCCCCCCCAATCCCCCTGCAGACATTGTCACTCACCCCCCCCAATCCCCCTGCAGACATTGTCACTCACCACCCCTGCCCCCTGCAGACATTTTCAATCACTTCTCCCGTGCAGTTGTTTTTACTCATTCCCCCTCCCCCTCCCTCTTCCTTGCAGTACCTGTCACTATCCCCCGGACACACCAACTCACCTCAACATCCTGCGCCCTCAACAGACCGACAGCTCCTAGGCGGCTACGTAACGTCATGACGTCACATTGCGCGGCCGCGCGGAAGTTAAAAAATAAAAAGAAGAAAAAGCTGCAGGACTTGAAGAGCAGGGACCGAACCGGCCCATACAGCCATCGGCCCTTCTGGCAAATGCCAGAAGGACAGTCCGGCCCTGCTTACTACTCTAGGCCATATTTGCCAACTCTCCCGGAATGTCCGGGAGACTCCCACATTTTGCGAGAGTCTCCCGGACTCCCGGGTGAGTGTGGCAATCTCCCGAATTCTGCCCACTTCACTAGGAAGTGTCCCACTTCCTAATGAAGTGGGCAGAATTAGATCCCAAACGCCGCGATTCCCGGTGAATCAAATGACGCGGTTGCATCATGACGTCACAGGGGGCGGGGCCGAAATGACGCGATTTTGGCCGCCCCACCCCCCTCATGTCCACCTTCACTGGCTGGCTCCCGGAAGAGAGCCAAAGAAAGTAGGTAAGTATGCTCTAGGCCAGTGGTTCCCAAACTTTTGCAGTTCGCGGCACCCTTAGAGTCTCTGCATTTAGACACTCTGCCCTCAGGCACTCTGCCCCCTCTGCATCCAGACACACTGCCCTCTCTCACACTGCCCCCTCTGCCCTCTGTCACGCTGTCCCCCCCTCCTCTGCTCTCTGTCACGCTGTCCCCCCTCCTCTGCCCTCTCTCACGATGTCCCCCCTCCTCTGCCCTCTCTCACAATGTCCCCCCTCCTCTGCCCTCTCTCACGATGTCCCCCCCTCCTCTGCACTCTGTCACGCTGTCCCCCTCCTCTGCACTCTGTCACGCTGTCCCCTCCTCTGCCCTTTATCACGCTGTCCCCACTCTGCCCTCTGTGAAGCTGTCCCCCTCCTCTGCCCCTCTCACGCTGTGTCCCCCTCCACTGCCCCTCTCACGCTGTGTCTCCCTCCACTGCCCCTCTCACGCTGTCCTCCTCCTCTGCCCCTGTCACGCTATGTCCCCCTCCACTGCCACTCTCACGATGTCCTCCTCCTCTGCCCCTGTCACGCTGTGTCCCCCTCCACTGCCCCTCTCACGATGTCCCCCCTCCACTGCCCCTCTCACAATGTCCCCCTCCTCTGCCCCGCTGTCACACTCCTCTGCCCCTCTGTCTGCCCCGCTGTCACACTCCTCTGCCCCTCTGTCTGCCCCGCTGTCTGCCCCTCTGTCACACTCTTCTTCCCGGCTGTCTGCCCCGCTGTCTGCCCCTCTGTCACACTCCTCTGCCCCTCTGTCTGCCCCGCTGTCACACTCCTCTGCCCCTCTGTCTGCCTGCTGTCTGCCCCGCTGACACACTCCTCTGCCCCTCTGTCTGCCCCGCTGTCTGCCCCTCTGTCACACTCCTCTGCCCCTCTGTCTGCCCGCTGTCTGCCCTGTTGTCACACTCCTCTGCCCCTCTGTCTGCCCCGCTGCTGCCCCTCTGTCACTGTCACACTCCTCTGCCCCTCTGTCACACTCTTCTGCCCCTCTGTCTGCCCCTCTGTCACACTCCTCTGGCCCTCTGCCCCTCTGTCTGCCCCGCTGTCTGCCTCTCTGTCAAACTCCTCTGCCCCTCTGTCACACTCCTCTGCCCCTCTGTCTGCCCGCTGTCTGCCCCGCTGTCACACTCCTCTGCCCCGCTGTCTGCCCCTCTGTCACACTCCTCTGCCCCTCTGTCTGCCCCTCTGTCACACTCCTCTGCCCCGCTGTCTGCCCCTCTGTCACACTCCTCTGACCCGCTGTCACACTCCTTTGCCCCTCTGTCTGCCCCGCTGTCACACTCCTCTGCCCCTCTGTCTGCCCCTCTGTCTGCCCGCTGTCTGCCCCTCTGTCACACTCCTCTGCCCCTCTGTCTGCCCCGCTGCTGCCCCTCTGTCACACTCCTCTGCCCCTCTGTCTGCCCCTCTGTCACACTCCTCTGCCCTGCTGCTGCCCCTCTGTCACACTCCTCTGCCCCTCTGTCACACTCCTCTGCCCCTCTGTCTGCCCCTCCGTCACACTCCTCTGCCCCTCTGTCACACTACTCTGCCCCTCTGTCTGCCCCTCTGTCACACTCCTCTGCCCCTCTGTCTGCCCCTCTGTCACACTCCTCTGCCCCGCTGCTGCCCCTCTGTCACACTCCTCTGCCCCTCTGTCTGCCCCTCTGTCACACTCCTCTGCCCCTCTGTCACACTCCTCTGCCCCTCTGTCTGCCCCTCCGTCACACTCCTCTGCCCCTCTGTCTGCCCCTCCGTCACACTCCTCTGCCCCTCTGCCACACTCCTCTGCCCCTCTGTCACACTCCTCTGCCCCTCTGTCTGCCCCTCTGTCACACTCCTCTGCCTCTCTGTCTGCCCCGCTGTCTGCCACGCTTTCACACTCCTCTGCCCCTCCTCTGCCCCGCTGTCACACTCCTCTGCCCCTCTGTCTGCCCCTCTGTCACACTCCTCTGCCCCTCTGTCACACTCCTCTGCCCCGCTGCTGCCCCTCTGTCACACTCCTCTGCCCCTCTGTCACACTCCTCTGCCCCTCCGTCACACTCCTCTGCCCCTCTGTCTGCCCCTCCGTCACACTCCTCTGCCCCTCTGTCACACTCCTCTGCCCCTCTGTCTGCCCCTCTGTCACACTCCTCTGTGTCACACTCCTCTGCCCCTCTGTCTGCCCTGCTGTCACACTCCTCTGCCCCTCCTCTGCCGCGAGCCAGCCATAGGAAAAAACAAAGAGCACATAAACTTACCAATCCGCGCGGCGCCGGGACCCAGCAGACTCCTCTCTCCCGCAGCTGTCACTGAATATCGACGTCAGTGACAGCTGCTGCGGGAGAGAGGAGTCTGCTGGGTCCCGGAGCCGCACGGATTTGTAAGTTTATGTGCTCTTTGTTTTTTCCTATGGCTGGCTCGCAGCACCCCAGTGACAGCGCCGCAGCACCCCTGGGAGCCGCGGCGCACACTTTGGGAACCGCCGCTCTAGGCATAAGATCCTGGAGAAGTACCTAGGTTGAATTTGTGTTGCAGCTGATTAGAACAACAGTGTCAGCTGACCAATCATCCTGGAGTTCTGTAAAATCCAGGCAAGATTTACATCCCAGCTAAAGGACATTGAAATAAATTGTATTTAATGTGAATTTAACTGCATTACATTTATTTGTAAATAAAGTTTCATAACATTTTAAAACAAATTCTTTTATTTTATAAAATATGGGGTTCTTGATAAACACTCTTCTAAAGACCATGTTTATTCTTGGAAATGTAATTGTGCTCACCTCAAAAAAGCTGCTTGTTTACTAAATTAAGATACATGTAGAGTATTTATGAACACAACAAATGATCATGTTATTTTAAGAACATTGTTTCTGTCACTTGTATTGTGGAATAATATCATTTATCTGTGTCGTAATCTTTAGAATTAGTTAGCAGAAAATGGTGTTTTCAGACAATCTCCTTTAAAATAAGAGTGCAAACTATTGCTTAGTTGACATAAAATAACAATGTAGGGGAGAGTTTAAGTGTGGTTTGTATATACTGCCGTTTTTTAGATGATTTTGTTCATGGCAAATTTACTAAAGCTAAACCGCAGCAAAAATTGGGAATGAGCTTTGTTTTACAAAACTCTACATGCAAAATAGCAGTCTTGATTTTTTTTTTTAATGAAAAGAAATCAGTGCTATTTATCAATGTGCGCTGTGTCAAACCGCTGGAAAAAAAGGCAAAAAGTCCAGCTGGAAAAAGGTGGTTGTGAGAGTAGAGATAGTTATGTTGTCTCTCAATATTAAAAATAAATAAAATGTAAATAAAAAAAAACAATAAACCTTCCTCCCCATCTTTAATAGACTGTGTATCTCAGCATCGAGCCTGGTCCTCTATGGGGAAGAGGCAAAGAAACGTTTGTTCGGGCTCCAGTAAATAGAGATGTCTGGTACAATGCTATTTCCCAGAAAGCCAGTGGGCACTAGAGAAATAAAATAAATCTGTCTAGTTAATATCAACTAATAGTGCCCCTGTATATTTTATATTAAATAATAGTGCCCCCTATGTTTAATTAGATTAATTATTGTGTCTGAGGTTTTTTTTTTGGTTTTTTTTAATAATATCATCTTAGTTTTTTTCTCTAGTGCAAAGTAAGGAATAAATGTCAACCTACTTATTTACTTGGTAAGATGTAATCCATAGGGAAAACCCCCCCTTACAGAAACAAAGCAGACTGCTACTGAGAATCTCCCATAGATAAATTAGTTAATATACAGTAAGCCTGCCTGCTTAATAGAGAGGAAGCCAATCAGGAACAATCTCTCATTGAGGTGCAGTGGTATCAAAACTGCAAAGAATGTTTAGTAAATTTAGCTCCTAGGGTTAAATTTATCAAGCTACAGATTTGAAAAAGTAGAGATGTTGCCTATAGCAACCAATCAGATTCTAGTTTTCATTTATTTAGTACACTCTACAAAATGACAGCTAGAATCTCATTGGTTGATATAGGCAACATCTCCACTTTTTCAAACCCACAACTTGATAAATTTATTCCCTAGTCTTTTTTCCTAGAAATACTATTGTAATATATACTGTGTTAATTTGTGTGATAGGCTTTTGGGTGTGGACACTGCAGAAATATGTGGGGTATAAACATTGTACATTGCGAATAGCTTGATTAACATAATAGCAATTTACCGTCTCTTAAGTAGCTGGTTTTTGTGTCAATGACATTACTGTGATCATATCTGAAAGGCGCTATAAATTGTTAAATTAGTTTCCAGAAAGCAGACACTTTTCCAGAACATCCCGTAACAGTAATACATTATTAAAGTAGTTTAAGCCATTTGAGATCTCTGTGTCCTTGAAATGTACAGTAACATGGAAGACAAAGCATGATGTTCTGATAATGTTCGGACAAAATAAGCGTGCTGTTCTAATAATAAATGACAATGAAATACTATTTGTTAAAGTAATGAATGCAGAGCATTATTTCCTAGAATGTATTCAATGTGATTTAAAATTGTAGTGGGCCCTAAAGCAGCACATTTCCATTTTACTCTGAAGAAGATTACGTACAATGACTTTGAATGTATGTTTTTTAACTTTTTAAAGTTAAAACTGCAATGTACCAAATGTAGTAAAGTGCTTCTATAAACTTGTTCCCAGCCTGTTAATCAAGGCATGCCAGTGGTCTGAATTTTAGGAAAAACAAAGTCTATGCCAGGGACTGTTAGCGTGCCCCTCTATGAAATGCCTGAAGTTTTTCAATAAAATAATATATACCCCAGTTTCCAAAGTTGGGCCTTTGCATTGGTTTCTCTCTGCATGGAAATGCAGGATTAAAACATAAGAAGTTTGTATATTATTTGCATATGTATAGTTTACCATTTTAAATCCTGTGCCTGAATTGTAATTGCCAAAACACGTCTGGTTGTGATGTCACAGGTTTTTGTTTTTATAAATCAATAACTTTTTAAGATCTAGATAATACAGTTCAGCATCTTAATGTGACCCTACTCATAGTGACCAGCCAGACATCTCTTTATGTGTGGAACCAAAATGACCAGCTGTCCTGATCAGGAGCAATCACATTATTGGGTATGCTGGAACAGCTAGTTGGCCATCATCCATATTCAGAATGTTTGTGCAACCATAGGCCAACTATACTGATTAAGCCCATCATGATCTGGTCATTCAGCCTCATCACTAACCAATCAGACGTGGTGAGTTTGGCCTATCATGTGTAAGCAAACTGGTCAGTGATCAGGTCAAAGGACAGTATCTAACCGTGTTTATTTGACACAGCATGTTTTTTTTAACTTATGGACATTGGTATACTGCTCTATAATGTATAGTGGTACATGTGGGTAATCCCATGCACTCGTTATCCTTTACAAACTCATTCAACAGACATTGCCAATAGTCTTCACACAATTTTGGTTTTATTATGCTTATTTTTATATAACTGATGATGTATTCCCTATCAGCCTGTGTAATGTAATTTTGTTTTCAAAAAGTATAGTCCTCTACTAAGCAAATGTTGAAGGAATTCAATGATTGACTCACAAGCCTGCTTTGTTTCAGATATATTTGTGGCTGACAATGTATATACTTGTAGAGAGGGTATCTGATTACAGGATACATTTCAGGCATAGTGATATCTCCTTACACTTGTAGAAAGAAAGCCCCGTGGGATTCCATCATACACTACAGTACTGTAATAATGCATATAATTTAGCAGTGTGAAGCTTAGAGTACCTATTACAAGGAACATTATATTACATTATGTTACTCTTTAGAATACAATATTTACATGTGATTTTTGACAGCACATGGGAATTCTTAGTTAATCAGTGTGACCTTTATATGGCAATGTTCAGTGTGCTAGTAATCCCCCAGTCTGAGTGCCTGCATGTCACTTGTGATGTCATTTTGTAGCTGTCCCCCTGTCCAGCTGACGTTTGAGGCTGAAATAGAGTATGCTTTCATCTCTTTTTGTATTATGGGAACACCCATTGAGCTTTTCTTAAAAGGCTGGCTCTTCTCATCTAACTTGCCAGTGGCTGCTTACACAACACACAGGACACAGCTCATTTATTTGCAGTTTCTCTCTTCATACTTGTTAGTTGTTTGCCTGGGTTGGTTTTAGACACTCGTGAAGTGCCCAAGGGTACCATGTCTGCCTTTGGATACAGGAGGGAGATCAGTAAATATGAAGATATTGATGAAGATGAGCTACTGGCTTCACTCTCCCCAGAGGAGCTCCAGGAATTAGAAAGAGAACTGGAGGACATTGAGCCTGACCACAATCTTCCCGTCGGAATGAGGCAAAAAAGTTTAACAGAAAAATCTCCAACAGTCAACTTCAGCAGAGAAGCACTGATGGCTTATTGGGAAAAAGAAACCAAAAAGTTAATGGAGAAGGAAAGTGGCACTTGTACTGAGGTGGGTGTATGCCTATTGCTTTCATTGGACCCAAGTGATGAAAAATAGGAAACTAAGTTGGAAACTATTTTAAAATGTATATTAATGCGTAACAAAATGTGTATAAAATATTAATATAATATAAAGTAGTGAATTGGGGGACAAAATATTTTTAATAAAATTTCCTTTAGAGGTAAATAATTACCCTGTACAGAGAAATGTATATATACCTGCTCAAAAATAGTATATAACTTATAAGAAAATATATTTAGAATTGTTGTAATATATGCTCATTAAAGCATGGGCATAAGTATTACTGTTCAAATAACCTTATGTAAATTTTTAATTATTAGTGGCAGCCACTATCCTGATTATCCCGCTGAACTGTCACTAGACACCAATGCCAAGCAAACTGTTTTCATAATACAGAATTTTTCCGTACAATGCCCCTATATATGCACATGTAAGCTATTGTTTTAGTTGCCTTTAAGTGGGATTTTATGATTGGAAAAGTTGTGTAAAGAAAGCCCTCCTGTTGACTTTGCTAGATTTCCCTTTGCTGAGCCAAAGCCCCGCACTTGTCTGTGGTATTTGATTGTTTTCCAAATATGGTAGTTATCAACACTTATTATATTGCTTCTATATTTAACCATCATAAAATCTTGCTTCAGCCTCAGGGGAATGACAATGTGTTGGATGACTGTTTGCTTCTTTAGTTATCAGACACAGGGTGTTCTTGACAAAGTGATTGCTTCTCTGTATTCTTCACTAGTCAACAATTTGTAATGAGCAAACCCAATATCAATAACACATACATATAACACCTATAATATTTAATAATAATATATTTAAGCACAATATAAGAATGTGATTACAGGTAGAAATGAATTTACAAGCAAACAGTAAGAGAGGAAGAGAGTATATATACTGTGTGTGTCTGTATCTATATATGTGTGTGTGTGTGTGTGTGTGTGTGTGTATATGTGTATATGTATGTATATATATATATATATATATATATATATATATATATATATATATATATATATATATACACATACATACATATACACACACATAACACATTCTGGCATGTATTATATGTAATAATTTAAAAATAGACAATATCTGTTTATTCAATACAGAAGTGGAAGTTGCTCAATCAATTTATAGGCTCATAGCAGGTGTAAAGATAGGGTTATCTGTTTATTCGCCACCATTATTTCATTTCTATTATATATTTTACTTACCTCTCAGAATACTCCTCTTGGTAGCTATTACTATTGATAATGTGATCCTCGCATAGTCAAAGTGCCGGGACCGAGCCTTTTTCTCTGAATGTCTCACTAGCCCAGGCAGTGTGTGAGAGTTTTGCATATCCAAGTGTTGTCCATATATTTGTCTAATAGAGTTCTATGATCTCTTCCATCTTGGAGTCTAATTCAATTTTTTGGGTAATTATTGCAACTAATCAACAAAAAATAATCTGTAATTTCAAATAAAAACCAACAAGCTTTTTCATGATTAATGACAAACAAAAAACAGACAATAACAGATTATGTAAGTATAAACCCCCCTTTTATTTAAATTTTTGGGCATTAGCACTTTTAGCTGCAATTACAGCAATGCATCTATTTGGAATAAGCCTCTACCAGCTTTGAACATCTGAACATTGCAATTTTCACCCACTCTTCTTCCCAATATTGTTCGAGCTCCATTGATTTGTAGGGGGATTTTTTTTTATCTAATCCAATCCCATATGGCTTTTGTTGTATGGTTTGGGTCATTTTCCTCCTATAATTAAATTTTTTCCCAGTTCTTTTACGTGTCTTGTGGACTGCAGCAGATTAACTTCCTGTATTTTTAATTATAACTTTTTCTATCCATTTTGACCTCTATCATGACAAGATTTCCAATCCCTGAACTGGAAAAGGATCCTGCCATAAAGAGCAGATTTGTGAAGTGCATGTTATTGTTGTCCCACGGACAGTTTCTTCCATCTCTAATGTGGAATACTATAACGCAGCAACAGTTGCCATAGGCTCTTGTTGACCTCTCTAACAAGTGCCCTCACAAAGATGCTCAGTTTTAAAGGATAGCTAGACAATAGGCAAATTTATAGTTATGCCCTCAATTGTTTAAGATGATCTTGAGAGTGCTTCAGGAGAATTTAAAAGTCTTCTTCTTATAGCCTTCCACAAATTGGTGATCTTCAGTAATCTTTTCTCAGATTTGCTTTGCATTTGTTTGGTTTTCATGATGAAGCTCTTAATTGGAAATGCCCTAATCATCTCTGAACACCCCTGGGAAGAACACCCTATGTCTGATAACTAAAGAAGCAAACAGTCATCCAACACATTGCCATTCCCCTGAGGCTAAAAAAAGTGCTATGGAATCTGCTGGCGCTATATAAATAAATGTTGGTGATGATGATCTCTGAAACTTTTAACATGTAAGTGTACTTATTCTGAGATCAATTGAAACACTTTAATTGTACACAGGTGTAGTTTAATCAATTAATTATGTAACCACTGACGATAACTGATTGCTCCAGAATTAATTTAAGTGCATCTCAGTAAAAGTAATACTATTTTGCTACTCTGTAATCAATTTGAATTCTCAAGTAAATCATCATAATTTATTTATATAGCGCCACTAATTCTGCAGCGCTGTACAGAGAACTCACCCACATCAGTCCCTGCCCCATTGGAGCGTAAAGTCTAAATTCCCTAACATACACACACACACACACACACACACACACACACAGACAGAGAGAGAGAGACTAGGGTAAATTTTTTGATAGCGGCCAATTAACCTACTAATATGTTTTTGGATTGTGGGAGGAAACCGGAGCACCCGGAGGAAACCCACACAAACACGGGGAGAACATACAAACTCCACACAGATAAGGCCATGGTTGGGAATCAAACTCATGACCCAGGTGCTGTGAGGCAGAAATGCTAACCACTAAGCCACCGTGCTGCCCAAGCTGATTGCTTCAGAATTAATGTAAGTGCATCTCAGCGATACTACTTTGCTACTTTGTAATCAATTTGAATTCTCAAGTAACCGCTAGAATGTAAAAATATAAAATGTAAACACTTGCAAAGGGGTGAATTCTTCTTATAGTATGTGTTTGTATATGTATGTATATATATATATATATATATATATATATATATATATATATATATATTATAATCACTATTTAACTGTAATTCCTCTTGTTCTTTAGAACTCTAGGGAAGAGGAAGAAGAAGGAAGTGAGGAGGATGACTTTATGGGGAGTAACAGTGAGATTTCTGAGGAAATTGATACAGAAGAAGATGAAGAAGAGGAGAAGGACACTGAAGCAGATGAAGAAGAGGAAAATGACACTGAAAGAGAAGAAGATGAAGAGGAGAAGGACACTGAAGGAGAAGAAGTAGAGGGTGAAGTTGAGGATAGTGACAAAGAAAAAATGAAAGAAGAGGTAATGTGTAGTGAAAATAAACCGTGTGAAGCTATAAAAATTCCCATCCAGGCACCTACTATAAAATGTAATGGAGTTACTGTTGATAATGCAACCTGCAATGGCTTCAGTGGAAACAGTGGCAAATATAGCAGACAAGCAGATGAGCCTATAAACCAGAAGACTCCAAGCCTTGTCCTCTCAAATCCAACGGTCATTGAGGAAGCTCTTGAAAGTATCAAAATCAATGATCCAGAGACTTATGAAGTTAACCTAAATAACATGGAGAATGCTAAAGCTGATACATTGGTGGAATTTACAGAGGCTCTGAAAAATAACACAAATGTTAAAGTATTTAGTTTAGCAAACACTCATGCTGATGACAATGTTGCAATAGCTATTTCTAATATGTTGAGGATTAATAGAAATATTACATGTCTAAACATAGAATCAAACTTCATAACAGGGAAGGGGATATTAGCAATCATGAGAGCTCTTCAGTATTCCAACAGTGTGCTGACTGAACTAAGGTTTCATAATCAGAGACACATTATGGGAAGTCAAGTGGAAATGGAAATAGTGAAATTAGTAAAAGACAATACAAGTATTGTCAAGCTAGGTTATCACTTTGAGCTTCCAGGACCACGTATGTCGATGACAAGCATCCTTACCAGAAATATGGACAAGCAGAGACAGAGGAGAATGCAGGAACAAAAGGAATCTGGTTATGATCCTACATCTAATCTGAGGACCAAGACCTTGCAGAAAGGAACTCCAGGGTCCTCCCCATATCCTTCACCTAGAAGTTCACCATGGTCATCTCCAAAACTTACTAGAAAAGTTCAGTCTACCTTACCAATTACCTTACCACCGCCTCCTCCACCACCACCTCCACCTCCACCCCCACCTCCACCATCTGTTCCTCCTCTACTTCTATTAACTCAAGAAAAAAAGGTTCCAACACGGAATATTGCTGAAGTTATCAAACAACATGAGAGATCTGCGAAAAAAATTCAAAATGGACAGAGTAAGACAAAAGGGAAAAAAAGTAAAAAAGAACAAAATAACATATTGAAAGAAATTAAAAATTCACTAAGATCAATTTCAGACAACAAAGTTGAGGAGGGTTCGAGACCATCTACACCTCAAAAATCTGCTCATGATGATCTTATGGAAGCTATCAGAGGCAGCAGTTTAAAACAGTTGAAGAGGGTATGTATAATAATGTCTAAATAAACATGCCTAAAGCCTTCAGAGCATATTCAAAAGTTTTACAATGATGAAAAATATCTAGGCTGTGTATTTACATGCATATTTGTTCAATAACGTAGTTATCAACATAATGGGCCTGATTCATTAAGGAAAATAAGGCAAAAATAATGAGTAACTTTGCACCTTGGCAAAACCATGTTGCATTGGAGGGGAGGCAAATTTAAAATGTGGGGACAGAATTATAGTTGGGTAAGGCATGTTCTAGATCAACTCATTTTTTTGCCTTACTTTCCTTAAAGAATTAGGCCCAGTGTATCTAATGAAATGCTCACGGAATAAAAACATAAACACAGGGAATAAAAGTTGCGAAAGCTGAAAGTGAAAGCAAACTGTCCTTACAATGGAGGTAGATTAACACAATATTATGTGGTAATTGACTCCCTATTGTGTAAAAAACAAAAAACATCAATTTTACATCCAGTTTTCATGTACTTTTTAAACAAGATAAAAGTGTTAGTATTTTATACTATATAGAGTTAATTTATAACTACCATAAAGACAATTTTCCTCCACGTTCTGTTTTTTTACACTTTTATAGAATCCCCCCCTAGATTCAAACTTTATTCTAAACCACATAAGTAAAGATACACAAGTATATGTACCTGTGTATAAATGTACCTGCGTGAAAATAAGAGCAGAACCATGGTTAAGGCATTTTTTTCTAGAAACTTTTTATTTATTTAATATGAATAAATATATACAGTACATATGTTGCAAACAGAAAGTTTCCAAAAACTATCTACAATTATCTTGTAAAACAGCAAGAAAAGGTTTTCCATATGTAACACACAAATTGGCCTGGTCATTAAAGAAGTAAAGGAGTTATATGTGCTTTATTAAGGGAAAAAATAATCTATATTGGATAGTGTATTTTTGCTCTAGGCCCCTATGTTAGAACCAAACTCTATAAGAGAATACTTGCTTTTGCCAAGAATGTGGAGACATTGGGGGCTGAAGTGGACCTGTATATGGAGGTACACCATAACACCATTTCTCCTACTGCCTTCATAGCAAAACTATCAAATTCCATTCACTTAGATTTTCTATACCAAATTTCCACTTTGAATACTAGGGGGTAAATGTATCAAGCTGAGAGTTTTCCAGCAGGTTTGAAAAGTGGAGATGTTGCCTATAGCAACCAATCAGATTCTAGCTGTCATTTTGTAGAATGTACTAAATAAATGATAGCTAGAATCTGATTGGTTGTTCAAACCCGCCGGAAAACTCTCAGCTTGATACATTTACCCCTAGGAGACATTATAACCTGAAAATACTGGACAGCAGAGCACTATAACAACAAAAGCTCATTGTTTTTGAAATGGTGGTTTTTATCAATCAGAAGATATCTACAGAGATTAATATAAGTGATATGTAGCTGATGTAATTTTGACAGATATTCTCAAAAGCACTGAAAGAAGCAATTGACTACAACTAAATAATAAGTCAAATACATTAAAAGTAGAATATCAGACATATCTTGTATAAAGCACATTGCTATGTTACAGTCCATGATCGGACCTTGGCATATAATGGTGCAATATGAGAAAGGTGTCTCAGGCATTAGTAAAGTATAGGCTTCTTTTAAAAGAAATTGCTACTTCCCTTGCTGGAAGAGTATACGTTAGTTGTTTCTAATTTTTTGTAAGCTATAATAATATATATTTTTTTAATCTTTTTATTTTCAAACCATAAAAAAATAGGACGAGACACATTGCATATGTAAAATCACATAAGCTATAATAATTAACAATATTTGCATGACATAATAAACATTATGCTAATGTCATTATCCAAAAACAGTCCTGATATTCACAGTAGAGTCCCAATTTTGGGTATTCAAAAGGCACAGGGCTTGACAATTTTAGGTTGAGTCATTGGAAATATGGGCATGATTGGGGCAAATTTAGGGCATCACAATTGGGTCTCAATTTTTGGACCTGGAATGTTGGGAGTTATGAAATACAAATATTTATGGTAGATTATGGCTGGGTACCAATTCAGATGCCAATACCAGAAGAAAGACTAGACACTGCCTTAAAAATGTTAAATTATAAAATGTAATGCAATTATCATCCTGCTTACACAATACTGTATTTTGCAACCCAAAGTGGTTGCTACTTCAAAGCTACTTTATATAACGTTAACCATGCACATAAGTATAATGCAGTTTTAGACAAATTACAAAGTAGATTCTAGGGTCAAATGTCAGAAGCCATTGATTCTGTAATCTAAAATGTAGGTCACATTTTAAAAAAGGGTGGTATGTGTATATATATATATATATATATATATATATATATATATATATATATATATATATAATTGGTAAAACATTGCCACCCCAAAACTTGCAGTGATCAGGCATTATTTAGCACTTAGAGCTTTCTGCACTCCTTCATTCAGCAAAGACCTCAGTGATGTCAGAACTGTGGTTTCTATGTAGAATGCTGCTCTGGCTGCTGAAATAGGACAGTATTTAAGAACACTGTGATGGGAGTTAGTTCTACATGGTTCCATCATGGTTCATGTGAGGAGGGGATGGGAGATCCAACGGCACAGCACAGAAGAGAGGACATGACACAGTTGCCAGGACATATTTTCTAGGTGCCATGGTGACCTGGCAACCTTGTCCAGCACAGATATAATAAGCCAAGGCCCATTAACAGAGTTGGTGTCTGCTTTAAACGCCTTCTGCATTCATCATGTAAACAGTTTACAGCATAAACACCATTAAGCCCTTTAGTATAGCTAACACTTCAGTACATTAAATAAAACACCACACTTGTAACACAGCATACCCAAAATGAAGACCATGTTTATGTAAAGGCCACACGCATTCTTTTCAAGGGCAACAGAGTTGATTCATATTCTTATCATATTTTGTATTCTTATGTATGCCTGCCAGGACTACCAATCAAAGCTCATTGTTAATTACTGGCCTGTATATATATATATATATATATATATATACATACATATATATATATATATATATATATATATATATATATATATATATATATATATATAAATATATATGTGTGTGTAATATATTATAGCCAGCAACAAGGTTGTTTCCGACTTTAAAACTTTTTTTATTTGAGACATGATATCATTCATACATGTGTAGAAATGCACTTTAGGAACTACTCACTTGCAAATTTCAGCTATTGTCTTTAGTTATGGTGGTTAGAAATAATTCATATATCAAGGGTTTTAACAAAGTACAGTAGGGAAACATTCTTCAAATTAGAACACGAAGACATGCACTGAAACTGGAGGGAAGTAGGTTCAGATGAACCCTAATTATTTCACAGATAGGGTAGTGGATAAGTGAAATAGTCTCCCATCAGAGGTGGTAGAGGCTAATACAGTAGAGCAATTTAAACATGCTTGAGATAGACATACAGTATCCTTACAAAGAGCTAAGGATCATATAGGGTTGCAAGTTACCATAGGTTAAAAAATGGACAGAATATATGGGCAAAGTGGTTCTTATCTACCATCAAATTCTATGTTTCTAATTCCAGAAAATTCAGCTATAGTTACATTGTTGTTACAAGTTTTCTTATGTGTTATACAATTTTTATATTATGTATCAAAAAATACAGTATATTGTGAACACAGGTTAGAATGTAGAAGAAAAAGTGTCTCATCTCCATAAGGCCGTTTACTCACTGGTGTTGCATTTGAGATAAGAGACACATAATAAACTGCAAGCGAAAATGCATATAAACTAGAGATGGGCGGGCTTGGTTCCCCGAGATCCGAATTCTACCGAATTTAGGGTATCCGAGAACTCTCCCACCCGTTCGGTTTCAAAATCGAGGCAAAACGTCATTGTGACGTATTCGTTCTTCTGAGCTCGGATCTCATGAGATTTGAAAAGCATAAATACCAGCTTCCACAGCAATCCATCGCCATTTGACAGAGGGAGAAAGCAGGGTTAGGTCACACTGGCTATATCAGCGCAGGGACAGTGATTGATTGTATTCAATACCATTGAAAGCTTAGTACCAGTTGTTACAGCAGTAAGAGGAGAAGAGAGGAGGGTTTTTGTTCAGTTTCTGGCACTTCAAGTGCTATTGGGGTGTCCCCCATTCTTTTGCAGAAATTTATCTGGCTGTGAAAAAAGTCCTATTTTGCAGCAGTGTAAATAAAATATATTTAGCACTCCCATTTGCTGTTGGGGTGTCCCCCATTCTTTTGCAGAAATTTATCAGTCCTGATGGTAGTGTTCCCAGTACGTAATCTGGAAAAGGCAATGTCAAACTACACCGTCTTTTGAAATCAGGCAAGAAAACACACACCCAAAAAAAATTTACAGTGTTAAAGCGAAAAAGAAGTGTAACTGAGGAAAAGTTAACTGCCGATCAAAAAAAAATTACCATCATCCCATTCTACACACGCAGTGGCAAAGAGAGAATGAGGCCTTCACCTTTGTCTATTAGTGGCAGATCAAAAAATGTTACTGAGCCTTCTTCTTGTACGGACACTCGTGCCAAAGCAAAACCAAGTAATTTGGAGTCTAAAAGTGGTGCACAAGTACTGTTACGCGTGAAAGCCGAGCTGTAAGAAAACAGTATGGCATTCGAGGATAATGTATGCTCTGAATCAGAAAATGACACCAATCCCTGTGGAGAGTCCATCCACCAGTGGTATGTCTAATCGTGAGCACTCTGTTAGTGACAGTGTACCCATAAAGAAGGTTCCTTTCAGCAGTTCTGCTGATGTGTGACAAAACAGCCCGAGTGTAGTCGGTGATACACCAATTGAGGATGCCACTTTTGAATTAGAAGAGGATGAGGGGGAGATTTGTGTAGGCGACGAGGGCACTAATGATGATGTTGATGATTATGATGCAGACAGATACCAAATTGCCTTTCTCAATTTCTATTTATATTCTAGACTCTATAACGGCTGAATAGTTTTCTATTTTACTCCTAGTGGAGAGAGGGCCTGATGCAGACAGATACCAAACTGCCTTGGTCCATTTATTTTTACTTTCTAATTCCACAGTCTATGCAGGCTGCTTTTTTTTCTATTCAACTACAAGTGGAGGGTGTAATATACACCCAAAGATGATGGCTACATTGCCAATAATCAAAGATGGAGGAGATAGACAACCAGGTTTGTCTGTATAATTTGCAGGCAAGTGTTCGCATTAAGGACGGCATTCTATATGCAGTGCACATGCAGTAAGCTTACAGTTGCTATGCGCTTGATATGTTTACATGCATTTGTGAATGTGTCCAGATGCAAGTGACAATGATTTCAATAGCCCATTCAGTTCAGCGGGATTTCCAGCATGTTGAAACCCATTTGATATCAATGGGCTATTGCAACGAATAGTAGAAACTCAAATAGTATTTTTTTTTTTGCTTTGTTTAAAGAGCATGCCACCTTCTCCTCCCACTAAAAAAGCATAAATAGCCCCACAGTTATACAGCACGCCCCCTCCCCTGCCAGAAAGACTACTAGTCCCATGCTAAAAATATTTTCCCGGTACTAACAGTGGCACTGGCACTCATGGTAGGGGAAAAACTGGCACCCTTGGAGTTGCAAATGTGCACCCCCAATGGTTCTAGTGTAATAAAAACAGATTCACTAAAACCCCTGCCAAATATACAAATATGGTATATGTGAACACAACACTTTCAAATATTTGTATTTAATTAACTAAAACCCTCTTTGTTCATCACTTTATTATAGCACTATAGTTCTATAGGTATTCCTATCATTTATTAATCCAAAGGGAAATATCATTAGTTTGTAATACAATGGAAATGTCAAGTTTAATCTTCTTTAAATTCATGGAGAAAAAAATTGTTATCCAAAAGGGAATGACTTTAAGGAAACCCAAGTCAGATCTTCCAAAGGGGAAAATATGTATTCCAAAAATAAATGTCATTGATGAAATAGAAGATATATCTTCCTCTAACCCAAAGGGAAATCCAAGCCAGCTCTTCTTCTTTTAATCAAAAGGGAAATTCAACAAAGCACTTTTACTTTTAATCCAAAGGGAAAACCAGGACAGGTCTTCAAATTTTAATCCAAAAGATAATCTTAGTGAAAAATATTTAAAAGTTTATGCCACAAACTGCTCGTCTTGGAGCCCTGCCAAAAAGTGACTGAACAATAATTTATCCCACAATGAGTAGATTCCTTTTCATCACCTAAAATTTGCACTTACAAACAGAGGTGCAGACTCTAACAAGCCCCCCTGTTTTCATCAGAAACTGCTGCAAAATAGTATGGGCTTTGCTGTTGGGAGCTCGCATGAATGGTAATACATAGAAAAGTGAACAAAATGTAGGAGATGAGAAGGGCAGACAAACCGGGGCTAGCACACAAGTGGACTGCAAGGTGCAGAATCAGGAGCCAAAGAAAAGTCACAACTAAGACGAGATCAAAACCAAGCATTCCAAGATGCAGCCTGGAAGTAAATATAGCACAGTATAGGGAGACAGTCGCTTGTGTAAATCAGTGTTTAGAGCTCTGTTTACAACGGGTGCACCAGAGGAGGACATCATCATGATTACCATTTATTTATATAGCGCCACTAATTCCACAGCGCTGTACAGAGAACTCACTCACATCAGTTCCTGCCCCATTGGGGCTTACAGTCTAAATTCCCTAACACACACACACACACACACACTAGGGTCAATTTGTTAGTAGCCAATTAACCTACCAGTATGTTTTTGGAGTGTGGGAGGAAACTGGAGCACCCTGGAGGAAACCCACGCAAACACGGGGAGAACATACAAACTCCTCACAGATAAGGCCATAGTCGGGAATTCAACTCATGACCCCAGTGCTGTAAGACAGAAGTACTAACCAATTAGCCACTGTGCTGCCATAACATCAGATACATTGCTGGACCTGGGACTGAAGGAGAAACCGAGCTGCAATCTGTGGGACCAGAAGGTAAGTACAGCGGCGGCGTGACACAATTGACCAAAACTCCCCTTAACTGCACAGCAAATCACAAGAGGGTTTCCCATGCTAGCTGTGATGTAATTTGTTGGCGTTAATGGGAGTCTCAGAGGCCCCCTGTTTTGATCACAAATCTTTAGAGCTTACTTGAATCTCTAATAATAAGGGAGAAAACAATTACCAGTTCTGTGCAGCTCCTTTGATGTCTACGCCCATTCATGGAATAAGTTTTATTTTTCAATGAATTTGTATTCTCTGCAATTGCATTAGGAACGCAAGTAAACTGCAGGTTTGAAAAAAATGGAGATGTCGCCTATAACAACCAATCAGATTCTAGCTGTCATTTTGTACAATGCACTAAATAAATGAAAGCTGGAATCTGATTGGTTGCTATAGGCAGCATCTCCAATATTTCAAACCCGCAGTTTAGTAAATATACCCACTAGAGTGATATTCATTGTGTGGTATTAGAAAGAATCTTAAGCATGGAAGTATTTCATTTGCCTAACATTGCAAATGCTCAGACTGGGATTGGCAACCACTGGAACCCCACCTGTCACTAGATTACGTTGCTATAAATACTCAGCTAGTTGAGCAAAATATGTATGCTTATATTATTGCTTGCATGTTCAGATATGCATAATGTATTATCTTTATCACATATGGCAATATGTAAAAAAAAAATTAAGACTTGTTAAAATGAAATAACATTTCTGGCATACAGAACTGGCTAACAATGTTTTTATTTTGCAGGTGGAAGTCCCAAAATCACTCCGGTAATTTCGACATCTATAGAAAAGTTTTTAACAAAATCTACTGAGTTATCTGCAGTTTATTAAACATATTTGAAGCTAGCTAAGCGCCCTCTTAAAAATGAAACATACATTTAATCCTTTTAACCATGATGCACAAGTGAGGGGAAAAAAAATATATGTAAATACTGAGTAACTTCTTTTTTTAATTAAATATTTAATTTTTTCTTTAATAGAGAATAAAGATATATTTATCTATGTTGGAACATGATCACAGACCTTGTGTTTTGCACTAAAATGTTTTGTTTCTTTGGCTTGTTTTTTTAATGAACATGTAATAAAAATTTGTGTCCTTGGGTGTGAATATTATTTTTCTAAGTATGTAACAGGGATGAAAACTGAACACACAATACTTACCAATAAAGTGAACCACAACATTTTACTAGCCCTTTAATGGTAAAAAGTTAAATGTGTAATGTGAAGCAAATTAGCATAGTAAGTACTATAATGCGTGACCACTGATTTGAGTAGGGGTATCATAACTAGGTTTTTTTTAACTTTCTAATTATTTTATGCATTTAACAGTTGAAAATGCTCAGGGCCTAATTACTTAGTGTGAGCAGACAGGTAAAAACGGGTTGGGTATGTGTTAATGGGGACAAAAACCCTGACAAGATTTACACCTCCACTAAAATGACGATTCCTGAAAAAGAAGAAGGCAATTTAAGCAGACTTACCTTAAACCCGAAGATCCAGCAATGTTCGGACCCCTCAGGCTTACTGCTTAAACAGTAAGCCTGAGGGGTCCAAACATTGCCACTTTAAATTAACATGAATGAACGGCGCACTGACGTCCAAGTGAAATGCCGGACAGCTGCCTCATCGGAATGACTGGCTGTCTGCCGGCGCTGCTGTCGGAGAGCTGGATCTTCGGGTTTAAGGTAAGTCTGCTTAAATTGCCTTCTTTCTTTTCAGGAATCGTCATTTTAGTGGAGGTGTAAATCGTGTCGGGGTTCTCGTCCCCATTAACACGATTACCACCGGGTAAAAACATACCCCACTATATATAGCCTATATATAGCCAATACAAGTATGTTTTGTATGTGTGCAGGAGTGTAACTAGCCATTTGTGGTCTCCAACTCAAAATTTTATAAGCGTCCCCCTCTCCCTCCAAATAATGAAAAACCCACATACATACATGGGGCTTTGACAGGGAAGGTGCCCCCCCCCCCCAGCTGTGACCCCATAGCAGCTGCACCCATGGTAGTTACATCCTTGCAATTTCAGTATACCTATCTTGTAGAATAGCATTGACATCAAAGAAGGTTACACAATGTTCATATTGCACACTGCATGGATTACAACAACTGGAAAATACACCAATTAGTGGTCATGGCCTCTTGAATCTCCAATGTAAACATCATGTATACTTATCCACAAATATCAATCAATTCCACATGATGTGTAAGCTGTATGCACCAAGAAGTTGAACACAGCTCAGGCTGAGAGTACTTTCACCTTCAAGGTACAATGATAAACATTTCACAGTGCTATACTATTTAGTTATCAAACTCAGCAAATTGTAATTATAATCCTTCTGAAGTAGAGAAAGACACAGTGGCATGTGGCTAAGGCTGTACTATATCTGCCTAGATAGTTTATATTAGTCAATTGTTGTTTCAGTATTAGAACCTGATAAAATCAATCTATTGAGCATAAATAGGATTTATTCTGCTTTCCGGTCTACAATTTTCCAAGGGATATATCTCATTCAGAGTGCATATGTGTGCTATAAAATGTGAATACAGTAAAGGATTTCTTCATTTCTGTAGCTTTTCCATGCATTCTTGAATAATGTAAGTTAGCTTTAGGGCTGAATTTAAAGGTGTTGTAGGGATACAAACATAACAACTGATTTTGATTATTCTATTTTGGAGAAATATTGGCATTGGAAAGAGTGACCAATACTGAGGTATAATATCTTCAATGTGTATTATGGGGTCTATGGGAAAGCTAATATCTAGGAAAGAGCAGCCCATTTCCACTTTTTACTCCATATTTGCCTCCTCTCGCCTGTTTTGCGCAGATGTCCCTCAGGGGTAGGCCCAGAGGCGGAGTTGGGATGAGCGAGAGTACACACGTATGGTAAATAGATTATTTATTACCCTATAGCGTGTTGCGGGACTTTTTACTTTCATGCACCAAATTCTTCCACCATATCTGAGGTGGTGAAGACCAATTTTGCTCCATTTTTCAATAATAATAATAATTAAATATTAGATCTCTCTCTTATTATATCCAAAATCAGAGTGCTACCGCTCCATGTATTCTCTGGTTTCTGGCCAACTATAGTGCCCTGTTTATTTATGTCTGTTTATGTATAGGCATCAGGTTATTCTTATATTTGGTAACACAAAAACAATAAACATATATGGGTGACCCCCTTATGACCCCCCTCCCCCTTATGAACTTTTTGTTTGAAATGTGATTTATTAGTTATTAGTTGACTTTTGGGGGTTTATTATTGTTATTGTTAGTATGTGACTAATACTTTATTTTATTTATAGGCATCAGCTTATTCTTATATTTGGTAAGGCAAAAACAATAAACATATATGATTCACCTTCAGTTTATACTAATATACATTGTCAGCAAATCTTATAGATATAAGGAAAGGTTTAAATACAATTTATGAATGGTTGAACTTGATGGACCTGTGCCTTTTTTAACATTACTAACAGGTAAGCATACAATGCTGATGACAAGCATGTTTATGTATTACTCCCAGTCATTCATATGGAACCGTGAAACACTTCTGTAGAAAACAGCAACAATGATACTATTTAAAGCCAATTTATAAAATGGGCTTGTACATGTAACTAGCTTTAAAAGGACACCTGTAGTGACACAGTTTTATCTCATTTATGTTTTGTAATTTTACTTTTTGCTTGGAGAACTTTTACCACACATTGCAAAAGTCATGAAATTCTATTTCACGCTGCTCCATGATTTCACTAATATATTCAGTGCCCTACAGGCTGTGCGGGAAATTTACAGTAAACCAAGTTTACAAAAAATAAATATTTATTTCCTATGTATACACCGATCAGCCACAACAATAAAACCTACTGCCTAATATTGTATAGATCCCCCTTGTGCCACCAAACAGCTCTGACCCATCGAGGCATGGACGCCACAAGACCTCTGAAGGTGTCCTGTGGTATCTGGCACCAAGACGTTAGCAGTAGATCCCTTAAGTCCTGTGAGTTGCGAGGTGGGGCCTCCATGGCTCTCATTTATATTTTCAGCACATGCCATAGATTCTCGATTGGATTGAGGTATGAGAAATTTGAAAGCCAAGTCCACTTTGTCATAATCCTCAAACCATTCCTGAACAATTTTTGCAGTGACAGGGCACATTATCCTGCTCATAGAAGCCACTGCAATCAGGGAATAGCGTTGCCAAGAAGGGGTGTACTTGGTCTTCAACAATGTTTAAGTAGGTGGTACATGTCAAAGTAACATCCAAATGAATGCCAGGAGCCAAGGTTTCCCAGCATACCCGGAACACCCCACAAGACCTTCTGTTTTGGAGAGGCTCTGACCCAGTCGCCTATACATCACAATTTGGCCCTTGTCACTTAGATCCTTACACTTGCCCATTTTTCCTGCTTCCAACACTTCAAGAACTGATTGTTCACTTACTCCCTAATACATCCCACCCCTTGACAGGTGTCATTGTAATGAGATTATCAATGTTATTCATTTCGCTTATCAGTGGTTTAATGTTGTGGCTGATTGGTGTAGATTGCCTTAGGTGACATGTAGGGCTTTTTTGACAGCAATAGTACTTTTCACCCTTTGATCAATCAGCCCCTCTGTTCTATATCTAAACCCACCTTTCAAGGAAGAGCTGCTGCTCATGGGCAAGTGCTGTGTGATTGCCCCCAGGTTAAATTTGCTAGCTTGCCCTTGTTCATACTGGTCTTTTCTGGCTCATATATAGCTATGGTATTATTGGAATTGTTAGAGAACAAATCCAGTATTATAATACATTTGTACTTAGAGAAAGTGTTGCTGGCATACATTGGAGGGGTTAATGTGCCGATGAAGCTGTGAGAACTGCTTCTCTCCAGCATTTCAGTCTTCCTTTAATACCAGCGTGCGGGAAAAGATGCTCCCACTGCTTCTCCACTGTCTAATCAAACAGCAGGGTTCCTGTCAGTCATCTTGAGCTTGGGGGGAGTTTCTAGAGCTATTTAGTAACTGTCAAGTACCAAAATGGGATGGAACCAGCTGATTGAGATATTTTACATCAGTAGCTCATGGAGGAGCCAAGAGTGAGGAAAAGAGAGTGGAGGAGCAAGCAGTACAAAGAAAAAAGAGAAACACAGACAATCAGGAAAGAAAGGACAGGTTTGAGGAACAAATAAAGAAAACATGGTTGAACGTTTATGAAGGGAAAAGTGATAGAGCACAGTATAAGCCTAAACACCTCCTATCCTGTCCTTCCCGTGCCCTGCTAATAAACACCTTCCCTTTATAAGTGTTGTGATTGCCTGTGTCTTGTCTTGGTTGAGCAGCTTGCCTGTGTTGGGGTCAGCAACATCCTCTCTGGAGACGGAAATTTTGTCCAACCACTGAGTTTCACATGTATAATTCTTGCCACATTTTATATCATTTTCACTAGTAATGGGTTTCTTTTTAGAATCGATATTGTATATACCATTATGCTGTCTGTTTAGATCAGTGTTTCCTGAACCCAGTCCTCAGGACCCCTAACAGTGCAGGTTTTTCAGGTGACAAGTGAAATAATTAGACCACCTGTGGATCTTTCAAAACGTGTCAGTCAGTAATGAGAACACCTGTGCTCCAGCAAAGAGACATGGAAAACATGCAGGGACTCCTGAGGACTGGGTTTGGGAAACACTGGTTTAGATTGAAAGTAAAATATTGTGTCATGTCCGTACAAATAATTTCAAACTGCCAACAGCAGCTGTGGGCTCTGTTAATATCAAGTGAAACCTTACTCTATGCAGTGTTTTGATGGGAAATTGGCTGGAGTGGTGCTGAATATATGATCCTAGTCTTATCATTCCTGGTTTAAATGGAAACTGACCTGTGAGAGAGAACCATTTTCCGGTTTCTCTCAGTTAGATCTATAACCATGTTTAGGGAGGACAAACAGAAGAACATTAATCCATATCTTCTAAATGACGGCTCACATTGGGCATGATTCATCTTGGAACGCATTGTAAACATATTTTGTGGGTTTTAAAATTGACGTAAATTTCACGCACATCTTTATTTAAGTATAAGTGGATCTCAAGAAATGCTTTCATTTGAATATGGGTATAAGTATGCTCTGACTATGCGCTATTTGCCGTATGCAGACATACAGAACAGACTGTAGATAAAAGAAGTTTGACCTGTTGCAGCAATTGGTGGGAGCTACATACCCAATCAAACAAATTAATCAGAAACACAATTATTTCTTATATAGTATCTGGGGTGCAACCTTAAACTAAAATATAACGATCCAACAGAACAAGAGGTTTGTTAATAAGGTGCACTGAAGTTTCTGTTTATTCACTATTTCAGATATCAAGGAGTGTCTGTTAGATAAAACTTAACTTTTAATAAATTCAATTAAATATCAATTAAAAATACCAGCGAAATATTTTAAAAAAATGTGCAGTGAAAAAAAAATAATTCTGTATATTAAAATAACTGGATGCACTCTGTTTTACCTCCTGGACTAGACAGGTGGTTTAAATTCAAATATACAGATAATAGGTACTATAATTGTAGGGACAAAAATTCCCCTTTAAATAGTTCTGCTTTATCCCTTCAGCAAGGGATTTCCTACTATATAGTTCATTGCTTGTAGGCTACATACTGCATCTTACATTTGAGCCTATTGAATGCACTTGCGAACAAATGTTAATGAGCAATTCTTAAGAGTAACAATAATGGCTGATCCCCAAGTTCATTGATAGAGTTGGATATATGGGGAGTGATTTGCTGCCTACCACCTAAGTGCTCCGTGCTAACTGTGGGATTATTGGAGCTGAAGGCCTAAACCATAACCCCCTCATATATATTAATAGAGATCAAGGTGCATCCAGCAAGAACGCTGATGCGCATTTCGCTAGGATGTGCTTATTCAAAGGCAAAATGGGTATAAGTATACTCTGACTATGCTCTATTTGCCATATGCAGACATACAGAACAGACTGCAGGATATGCGCAAAGCATATGTGCGATATAAAATCCTATCAGAGCGTATGGAAAAAAAATTAAATACATTAGCAAGTTTTAATACCATGATCATTAATAAAAACACATTTAAAAATATTTTTTTTTCAGATGAAACACATAAATCAGGATATAAATACAATATTACAAGAATGAGCGCTAATGTATCTCCAAACAGCAGCCTGAGGTACACAAAAGGAGCCACCTACTCCCTAAATAAACAATATGGAACAGAGAAGTGTAACTCACGGCGCTAGAGGGATCACATACAATGGAATGCCAGCATCCGTGGATAGCTGTAACACATAAAATAATACACACATAGAGCAGTAAAGTCCCAACAGATGGATAGGTATCTAGAGTGCCTTTAGGTGATTAGTCCCTCTTCCAAGTGTGATCTGACTGGCCAACTGTTGTAAATAACCATGTGAGGGGATCCCCGCAGTGTGAGAGCTTACAAGATAATTTCTTGAGGCACAGCACATCAAAAACCCATCTGGTAGTGAATCCAAGATTATCTTCCACAAAGAACTCCAACGATATAAAATATATGTACAGAAAAAAGATCATAGCGTGATACCATTTTATTAAAATGTTAAAACAATATGCAAATATTGATGTGCTTCTAGGAGCGTACTCCAATGAAAGATTCAGATAGCATATCGAATGAGAATAGGAGTGGGTTTACCCGATGCCAATCCGCTCCCAAACAGCAGCAGTGAATCCTAGGGTAGTCCTGAAGAAAGGTCTTCCTATTAAACCAACGCGTTTCGAATATAAAATATTCTTTGTCAAGGTAACAGGAAGTACAAAGGAGTATCCTTTTAAGCTTGCACAGTCCGGTCATGTGATATGGTCAACCAATCATGCCGAGTGGTTCCAAAACAGTGATCAAGTGATGATTGTCCGGAAGCGTCACTGTAAACCAGAACGAGGCTTGGATAATTCTCATATTTCACATGCGCAGATAGAACTTAACTTTATACCACTCGTGCCTCAGAGTCAATCTGGAAGCCAATCTTATTTCTCTCATACATAGATATAAATAAAAGATGGGGTCAGTAGTTGTACATATAAATATATCTGAAGGAATGAATAAATTACACCAGATATATATATAAAAATATAAACAGAGTGATCAATAGCCGATACAAGACATATAGATATAGTTACATGCTCCATTGGATATATAAAAGTAACATGAAAAACAATCTGACATACATCAAGCCCAGGGTGAACCTAAAGCAAAAATATTCATAAGAACCATTTCAGCTCAAACTCTGCATTGAGCCCCCTAGGTGTCAAAGTCTTCAACTGGAAGATCCACCACATTTCTGCCTTTGCTAGCCTTTGGAGAGTGTTCTTTTATCTCCAATTAGGTATGATACATTCTATCCCCCAAAAGCTGACTATGTGATTGGGATTACAATGATGTACATGTTTAAAATGTTCGGATAAGGTATGAGTTTCCAACCCTTTCTTGATATTGTTCACGTGTTCCCTTAATCAAATTTTTAAAGGTCTTGTAGTTCGGCCAATGTATAAAAGATTGCAGGTGCATTCAATAGCGTACACAACGTTGATCATATTGCATGTTATGAATTGCTGGACACGGTAAGTGTGATTATATCTTAAAAAAGTATCCAGTTTCTTACAATTTACAATTAGGGGATGTAATCTTACACATACTGCACATGCCACATCTGTAAAATCCAGTGCTTTTTACATTAGACTGACCTACATCAAAGGTCACACTTCTTACGATTTTATCCTTAATATTTGTGTCACGATCTGCCTGCAGCATACTGCTTTGCCTGGCAGCTCCTAACCTGGACTATCAGACTTTGCTATTGTATTAATTTTATGTGTTAGCAGCAGTACCTCCATTCACCAGAGGTGCTGCTATTGTGCTTATTCTTCTGCTTTAGGAGTTATCTTTCTGTTTACTAATTATCTCATGCACCTGGGTGTTCTCTTTTCCCCTATATATACCTTTCACTCCCAGCACACATTGCTGGTCATTGATGTCATATCCTGTTGTTACACCCTGTGGATTCTTCCTTCTGCCTTGCTTCTATGATTATGCTGCATTAGGATCTCAAAATTCATTCTGCTGACCCGATGTCATATCCTGTTGTCACTTCCTCCTGTTTGTGCTCCTGGATTTATGCTGCTGGAGATCTATCTCACATACAATCTGCTGACCTGTTCCTTATGTGAACCTGGGACTAATCTGTGCATTTCCCTGTACATGCTGCCTGGAATATTTCCTGTATATCTGGTAATACTGCAAGCTACTATGTCAATAACTGTTCATGCTCTCCAGCAATAAACATTATTTGTTTTTTCACCTATCCATGGCTCCTTAGCTGTATTTCTACATTGATTCGTGACAGTATGACCAGCCCACAAACAGCTTAGGAGTCAGGTGAAAGTTTATTCTGGGACCTTTTTGTTTTGCAATCAATTTTTTATTTATTTTTTGGAACATGTCTGCTTTACCAGCTTTTGAATTGCCACAGCTACAGGCATTACAAATGGACATAATCCTGCTACGCTCCCAGCTGGCTAAATTTTCTACCTTGCTTATGGACCCTCTCAGGAGGCTGTCAGGCTCTGTCTCTTCTAATGCAGAAACAGGTGATTTATCTCCATCAACCCTCTCTGCTGTGGAATCTGTGCATGCAGCACCTGGTAATTGTGCTCCTACAAATTTGCCATTTACTAAGAACTATGGCTTAACCAATTCCCGCTTCACAGGTGGTCCACGCCCCCATTTGTCCGAAGAGGAGCGGCGGCGCAGAATAACAAACAAATTGTGTCTCTACTGTGCCAGCAATGCACATTTCTTGCAGGACTGTCCTATCCGTAGACCTCGTCAACTTACTGAACCATCTCCTGTTGTTTCCTCTCTGCATTCCAAATCTGTTTATGCTCCAGAATTCCAGTTCTCTGGGAGGAGACCCAATCTGCCAGCTCCAGCCTCCTGTCCTGAGGCGCCAGTTCCAGCCTCTGTCTCCTGTGCCGAGGTGCCAGCCTCTGTCTCCTGTGCCGAGGTGCCAGTCTCTGTCTCCTGTTGCGAGGTGCCAGCCTCTGTCTCCTGTTGCAAGGTGCCAGCCTCTGTCTCCTGTTGCGAGGTGCCAGCCTCTGTCTCCTGTTGCGAGGTGCCAGCCTCTGTCTCCTGTTGCGAGGTGCCAGCCTCTGTCTCCTGTTGCGAGGTGCCAGCCTCTGTCTCCTGTTGCGAGGTGCCAGCCTCTGTGTCCTGTTGCGAGGTGCCAGCCTCTGTGTCCTGTTGCGAGGTGCCAGCCTCTGTCTCCTGTTGCGAGGTGCCAGCCTCTGTCTCCTGTTGCGAGGTGCCAGCCTCTGTCTCCAGTTCCGAGTCTTCAGCCGCTGTCTCCAGTTCCAAGTCCTCAGCCGCTGTCTCCAGTTCCGAGTCTTCAGCCGCTGTCTCCAGTTCCGAGTCTTCAGCCGCTGTCTCCAGTTCCGAGTCTTCAGCCGCTGTCTCCAGTTCCGAGCCTTCAGCCGCTGTCTCTGTTCCTGAGCTTCAGCCTGCTCCAGAGGGGGCGCTGCCCTTAAAGTCTGCTTCAGAGGGGGCGCTGCCCTTACAGTCTTCTCCAGAGGGGGCGCTGCCCTTACAGTCCATTCCAGAGGGGGCGCTGCCCTTACAGTCCATTCCAGAGGGGGCGCTGCCCTTACAGTCTGCTCCAGAGAGGGTGCTGCCCTTACAGTCTGCTCCAGAGGGGGCGCTGCCCTTACATACTCCTCCAGAGGGGGTGCTGCCCTTAAAGACTTCTCCAGAGGGGGCGCTGCCCTTACATTCTCCTCCAGAGGGGGCGCTGCCCTTACAGCCTTCTCCAGAGGGGGCGCTGCCCTTACAGTCTTCTCCAGAGGGGACGCTGCCCTTACAGTCTGCTCCAGAGGGGGCGCTGCCCTTACAGTCTGCTCCAGAGGGGGCGCTGCCCTTACATAATTCTCCAGAGGGGGCGCTGCCCTTACAGCCTTCTCCAGAGGGGGCGCTGCCCTTACAGTCCACTCCAGAGTTGCCTGTCCATGCGGTTCAGCCCGAGTTGCCTGTCCATGCGGTTCAGCCCGAGTTGCCTGTCCATGCGGTTCAGCCCGAGTTGCCTGTCCATGCGGTTCAGGCCGAGTTGCCTGTCCATGCGGTTCAGCCCGAGTTGCCACTCTATGCGGTTCAGCCCGAGTTACCACTTGGTGCTGTCTACCCTGAGGCTTCTCACAGTGCTGTCTACCCTGAGGCTTCTCACAGTGCTGTCTACCCTGAGGCTTCTCACAGTGCTGTCTACCCTGAGGCTTCTCACAGTGCTGTCTACCCTGAGGCTTCTCACAGTGCTGTCTACCCTGAGGCTTCTCACAGGGCTGTCTACCATGAGGCTTCTCACAGTGCTGTCCCTTCTGAGGCTTCTCACAGCACTGTCCCCTCCAAGTCTGCTGCCCACTCTGGGCCTGCTGCCAAGTCTGCCGCCCAGTTCGGGCCTGCCTCCAAGTCTACCGCCCAGTCCGGGCCTGCCGCCAAGTCTGCCACCCAGTCCGGGCCTGCCGCCAAGTCTGCCGCCCAGTCCGGGCCTGCTGCCAAGTCTGCCACCCAGTCCGGGCCTGCTGCCAAGTCTGCCGCCCAGTCCGGGTCTGCTGCCAAGCCTGCCGCCCAGTCCGGGTCTCCTGTCAAGTCTGTTGCCAAGTCCGAGTCATCCTGTGCTGAAGGTGCCAAGTCTAAGCCGTTGCCTTTCTTTGAGGGGCACATTTCCCAACTTTGTGCCCTTCTGAAATTTGCTGCCTCTTATATTCCCTCCATACCAGAGCTTGTTAACAACCCTAAGGGATGGGTACTGTTCCTTATTTCGTATTTTAAAGGAGAAGCTTTGGAATGGGCAAATTCATTTATTGAAACCCAAGATCCCATCCTGTTTGACTTACAACGGTTTGTTGAGGAAGTCATCAAAAGTTTTCTCCAACCCCTGCAGTGCCATCCTGTGGGTCACCTGTGCTTTCAGCAACACTACCCGGCACTACAGTCCGAGAACTATCTTTGTGCTCCACCCAGTTGTCTCAGGCTCCAATTCCAAAGAAGTCCCGTAACAATTACTTTCGTTTTTTTGATAGTTATTACCTGCAATGTATTGGTACAGCGATGGGCACCAGATTCGCCCCTAGCTACGCCAACCTCTTCATGGCCCAATGGGAGGAGGAGTGGGTTGGGGACTCGTGTAGCTTTGGGGCGAATCTGGTGCTATGGATTCACTTTATAGATGACATTTTCTTCATATGGGATGGACCAGATGATTGTTTGTTGGAATTTTTTGAATATTTGAATTCCAACACATCCAATGTTGAATTAACTTTTAATCATAGTCATCAGACTGTGAACTTTTTAGATATTTCAGTTTATGTTAAAGAAAATTTCATACATACCAAAACCTATACAAAGCCTACGGATAGACCTAGCTATGTTCACTATGACAGTCATCACCATAAAAACTGGCTTTCAAATATTCCAATAGGACAGATGAAACGCCTGAAGAGAAATTGTACTGAGGAGGAGGTTTTGAAAGATCAACTTCATGAACTAAAAAACAGTTTCAGGAGTAGAGGTTACAAAGAGGATCTACTAACTAAATCTGAGAAAATAGTTCAAAAATGGGAAGGTTAAGCGAACAATAAGCATGATAAAGGGACATCACATAAGAATAGGTTTGAGTGGTCCTTTGTCTCCCAGTATAGTGTAGGTCACAAACAGGTAGAAAATATATTTCATAAATACTGGCCTATTTTGAAAAAAGATCCTGTCATAGGAGGTAATCTTACGGAGGTACCATCTTTTATATATAGGAAGGCACCAAATATTAAGGATAAAATCGTAAGAAGTGTGACCTTTGATGTAGGTCAGTCTAATGTAAAAAGCACTGGATTTTACAGATGTGGCATGTGCAGTATGTGTAAGATTACATCCCCTAATTGTAAGAAACTGGATACTTTTTTAAGATATAATTACACTTACCGTGTCCAGCAATTTATAACATGCAATATGATCAACGTTGTGTACGCTATTGAATGCACCTGCAATCTTTAATACATTGGCCGAACTACAAGACCTTTAAAAATTTGATTAAGGGAACACGTGAACAATATCAAGAAAGGGTTGGAAACTCATACCTTATCCGAACATTTTAAACACATACATCATTGTAATCCCAATCACATAGTCAGCTTTTGGGGGATAGAACGTATCATACCTAATTGGAGATAAAAGAACACTCTCCAAAGGCTAGCAAAGGCAGAAATGCGGTGGCTCTTCCAGTTGAAGACTTTGACACCTAGGGGGCTCAATGCAGAGTTTGAGCTGAAATGGTTCTTATGAATATTTTTGCTTTAGGTTCACCCTGGGCTTGATGTATGTCAGATTGTTTTTCATGTTACTTTTATATATCCAATGGAGCATGTTACTATATCTATATATCTTGTATCGGCTATTGATCGCTCTGTTTCCATTTTTATATATATCTGGTGTGATTTATTCATTCCTTCAGATATAATTATATGTACAACTACTGACCCCATCTTTTATTTATATCTATGTATCGGGAGTATGAGAGAAATAAGATTGGCTTCCACTCTGATGATTGACTCTGAGGCACGAGTGGTATAAAGTTAACTTCCATCTGCGCATGTGAAAGATGAGAATTATGCAAGCCTCGTTCTGGTTTACAGTGACGCTTCCGGACAATCATCACATGATCGCTGTTTTGGAACCACTCGGCGTGATTGGTTGACCATATCACATGACCGGACTGTGCAAGCTTAAAAGGATACTCCTTTGTACTTCCTGTTACCTTGACAAAGAATATTTTATATTCGAAACGCGTTGGTTTAATAGGAAGACCTTTCTTCAGGACTACCCTAGGATTCACTGCTGCTGTTTGGGAGCGGATTGGCATCGGGTAAACCCACTCCTATTCTCATTCAATATGCTATCTGAATCTTTCATTGGAGTACGCTCCTAGAAGCACATCAATATTTGCATATTGTTTTAACATTTTAATAAAATGGTATCACGCTATGATCTTTTTTCTGTACATATATTTTATATCGTTGGAGTTCTTTGTGGAAGATAATCTTGGATTCACTACCAGATGGGTTTTTGATGTGCTGTGCCTCAAGAAATTATCTTGTAAGCTCTCACCCTGCGGGGATCCCCTCACGTGGTTATTTACATCAGTTGGCCAGTCAGATCACACTTGGAAGAGGGACTAATCACCTAAAGGCACTCTAGATACCTATCCATCTGTTGGGACTTTACTGCTCTATGTGTGTATTATTTTATGTGTTACAGCTATCCACGGATGCTGGCATTCCATTGTATGTGATCCCTCTAGCGCTGTGAGTTACACTTCTCTGTTCCACATAAATCAGGATGTTATTAATGCCTACTATACATAAAATGCATTTTTATAGTTTCTATTATTTGCAAACACATGGTCTGGCCTGCATGGAGTCAGTCATACTGTCAGTTGACACTTACACTTGCCCCGTAGCTGGTGCAAGTGATATGGCTAAAAAACACATACCTCAGAGATGCCCAGAGCTTGAATTTGATAAATGTGCTCTTTACGTGGGCACACCCTTCCTGTACATTGCCTGGTTGCATACGCCCCTTCCCTTGCCCTTTCTGCCCTTCAAGCCATAGGCAGTCAGAAGTGTCACTTACGGTTGGACTTAAATTGCATGCAATTGCGCTCACTGATGTAACGTCAGTTTCTGAGCATTTGAAGAGCGATTTCATGCAAGATATGACATGCAAAGGGACTTATGGTCAAAGATGAATCAGGCACATTTTCCCACTTACCTTCCTAAGGATTTATCCAGACAAGTAGTATTTCAGGGTTTTTACAGTGCATCACATCAGTGACAGAATGCAATTAAGCTTAGTTGTCTGTTGAAACTGCAGCTTCCTATCCTGGCTTTCTGACAGGAAGTTGCTGTGAGAAAACAGGCACAGGAAGTGAAAAGACCATGTGAGGCAGCTGCTATAGTGCTACCATTTCACAGTGAAATAAAGTTATTTTTTAGTTTTAGTTAGGCAATTCCTTTAAGTACACTTAAATAACAAAGATGACAGAGTCCCCAGTGGTAAAATGGTATAATTCTTGTTTATTAATATCCTGAGAAATAGGAGTGTGCTTGTTTCATGGTATGTGTCCACTACAAAATGACTTTTCTGCAACTACAGGTATGCATGTAAATACAACTATGATTGTAATTGTATCATTATACGACAGCATATCACACTGCTCCCTATGACTATCTTAGTTGACCCACTGGCCAAATAAATAAAATCTTTTCCCATTGGTCAGAAAGTCAATTAGCTGGGACCAAGCAACAATGTGAGCATGTGTAGCATCCTGCTTGTGTTAGTAGAATAAAATAATTAATGTGTTTCAACTCATATCAAAATAAGGCATGGCAAAATTCATTGCATTATATCAAAAAAGTGTTAAACATCTGGGTTGCTTTACAATTTTTTTTACCGGTTGTGAGGATACCTGGTTTTTAGAACTGAAGTTCACTAGGTTACCCAGATCCCCCTTAGGTTTAGAAATAACACAGGCAAGGAGGAGAATGAAAGCTACAATGCTATCTTCACTTTTCTTACTTTAAAACAACAGAATATAAAACTGCACACCAAGGTCAGTGGATTTCCAGTGTCAATAGGAGTCCAACAAAGTTCCCCACTCAACTTAGCCACGTAAAAGTGCCACAGGCAAAAGAGTCTGTCAATTGAAGGTCCATGGAGTCTTGGTACCTTGCTGTTTCCGGCCGCTTGGCCAAGGCTCTACCAGAGTGCTGGGGCTTATCAGTTTCCCCACTCCTGTGGGCGCACAAATTTACCCAGAACCTGGCGAGTATCTTCTGATGGAGTGAGGTGATGACAGGTCCCAAGATGAAGTAACAGCCTGCTTCCTTAGGTATAGGACAGTGATAAACACCGGGTCTGTTGGTAGAGAACAGAGACTCAACACCATTCAGCCCCACGTCTTCCAAGAATCAATCTTCAGAATGAATTCCCCCTCCCCTGGAGTAGCTCCTTACATCAACTGTCAAATTGCCACTGTGTCCCCCACCTCTTCCAGGCAATTCTCTTGGTCTCTCCTTCTTAAACATAGGTGGTGGGTGCTGGGCCAGGGGGTTGGAGAAGGAGTGGCGATGAGCTGGTCTTCCCCTGCTGCCACAATGTCTGGGCAGTCCTATGGAAGACAATGGTTAAAACTTATCTTTCCCCACCTCCAGATCTTCGATAGCACACAAAGTCATCTGAAATTAAACTCTTTCATGCTTTGTTACGTGTCAGGGCTTCCAGCTGCCCGTCCTTTCTTACTCCCCCATGTGTCCACAATAAGTCGCCCCCCCCTCCCCCCCCTGTCTATGTAATTCCTGCTGATTGAAGGGTCGTGGGGGTGTTATTTGTTCAGTGTGGCCCGGTCCCGTTACACTGACAATTATATAAAAGTGTACTGCCAGTCAACATTTGTCCTGACACATTATTATGTCATGTAATTTCATGAGGTATCAGAAGGGGAATGTAGTAGAATCCAGGTTACAAAGGCGGTCAGATGGTGACGGTAGCAGCTTCATAATCTTATTCAGACCCCCACCTTTAGTAAGGTAATATCATATGTAATTTAGTAGTGTCATAAAGATGTCATTTTTGCAGAAAACCTTTCTTTCAGTCAAGAAACATGTTATCGCCAAGAGGTCTCCTATTTTTCAAGATTAATAGATGCAATACCAATCAAATCTAACAGTAATTAATATATTAATCACTATTATATGTTATATATGGTAGGCCTGTTTCAGGTTTTTACCCGGCATGGAAAACCCTGCAATGTCATATGTTGACATCCCTGGGATCTCATGTTACATTAGCATTTAACACACAGGGGCTCATGTAGAGTTGACATATGTCTGTTATTTCCCTACCAAAAATGTGTATGCATACATCTGTATGCAGATTTGATTGCCACTGGAGAGGTGGGGATATTAATGTAACATAGATAATGGTCAGGCTATTAATGTAATATGGGGGTGTTATTGTAACGTAGTGGACATATTAATGTAATTTGGGAGTTGGTGGCTATTCATGTAATGTGAGGACAATTCACTATTATTGTTATGATCTTTTATTTATAAGGCTCCACAAAACTTTAACAGCGCCATAAATAGGGGGTTAGAAAATACAACAATCGGTACAGCTAAGCAGAATAATAAATGTATGGATGCAATTAACAGAACAAATCGAAAAGCATTTAAAACAATTCAGCATAAGACAATACAGGAGCATTGAGGTGGATGGAAAGCAGGCACACATGAGACATAGGGCTAGATTTACTAAGCTGCGGGTTTGAAAAAGTGGGGATGTTGCCTATAGCAACCAATCAGATTCTAGCTTTCATTTATTTAGTACCTTCTACAAAATGACAGCTAGAATCTGATTGGTTGCTATAGGCAACATCCCCACATTTTCAAACCCGCAGTTTAGTAAATCTAGCCCATAGAGTACAGATAGGAGACATAGTGTAGAGTACACTGCCCGTGAGAGCTTACATTCTAAATAGCAGGGGAAATTACAGAAAAAAATAGCAAATAGGCATAGTGGGGTTCACTATGGTGCAGAATTCTGCAAGATGCTGAGGCCAGGGTGGTCATGGAGACTCAAGATGGTGCAGATGCCTATGTGTCCAATGGCCATTATCGTGCAGGGGCATAGAAGGTGCAGAGGCCATGATGGTGTCTGGGCATAGGTAGTTTAGAAGCCTGGATGGTGGTAAGTGAGGTATGACAGTGGCAATGTAATCAAAGTGGTAAAACAACAGTAAGGCAATACTATGTCAAAACAATTCTTTTTCACATCAATGTTATGGTAGAGCAGTACAATGACAAAGAGAATTTAAGTAAAATAATGGTAGAGAAGTAAATACAAAGGCAATGGGAAAATTGTGTGGGAGGGGAATTAGTTACTGGAGAGCAATAAAGAGACAGGGGCAGGAGTAAAGTGGTGAGAAAGTAGAGGTTAGAGAGTTTGTGGAACTCATAAGTAGTGGGTAGTGGGAGGGTAAGGTTAAGGCTGGGCACACACTACAAGAAAATTCTAACTATACAAAAAAAAAGGCCCGATTAGCATGCCGATTCATGTGTACACACTATACCTGTTGTATATGATTTACCTTCATATATGTGCTCTTCATCTGTAATAACCATCGTCTGCAACTCAGAGGAACGTGAGCCCAAGTCCAATTCTGTTTCCTGAGATACCTTGCATATTTGGACATCCAAGTGAACACAGACACCATCATCATCATCATCATTTATTTATATATATATTATATATTTATATACACCAGTACCCCCTTTTTGGTTAGGAATCATTGGCTTCTTAGAATGGCCATTATAGATGAGAGAAAATTCATAGGTTCCACTTAGCGTTTATTTAATTTACATAAAATCCCTTTTACCCCAGTATTTACACCCATGCCTGTCAGTTAGTTGACCAGCATCATATGTTGTCCTTTCCTTAAATCCACCTCCCGAACCGTTCTGATCAGAGCTTGGGCCGCCTCTTTGCAACTGTAGATGGTCTCCCCATAGCCAGACTGGAATGGCACTTCTACCCGTGTGGCATCACAGTATGAACCAGCACTGATAGGTGAGCCCAAGTCCAATGCTGCTTCCTACTTATAGGTAAATTGTCATTCCATTTCTGGTTCCATCATTGAACAAGATTTTTAGTTGAGTTTAAAAATCTCGTTCAACGATACGATGGGCATTGGAACGATAACTGTACCTCGTTGCAGGGTTCACACTACTGTGATATCGGGTCAACCGGACGTTTATCGTCTGATTGGCCCAATAATCGTCTGAAAACACAGTAGTGTGTACCCAGCCTTAGAAAGAGAGAGCAGAAATTGATCAGCTGAAAGTGAGAATGAGACAGGGAATAAAAGAGAGAAAAATAAAGATTTAATTACCAAGTTACTATGTCCAGGACAGAGAAATAAGAAGTGTTTTATTGGCAGCCAAGCAGCAAATAGAAGCTTGCCCATGTGGGTAATGTGGGGCATGCTGTTCATGACATTTGTGTTTCCTATCTTGATTAGTCTAACCTCTTACTGATTTCCCCAGCTCATTCTAAATGCAGTTACGTGAGTTATCTTTGATTAATATGCAGTACCATATTCTACCACCAGATGTAATAGCAGTGGAAATTCCTTTGATATGAAACTGTGAAAAATAAATAAATAAAATTGACAGTATGCCTCCCCTCCCAGTGGCGCACGCAGGGGGGGGTTTCTGAGTCTCTAGAAACCCCCCTCCCCTGCGCTAAGTGGCCACTGTCCTATACAGCAGCCACGGCGCTGTCAAAGAAGCGTCCGCAGCGGTGCTATATTGTATACAGCACCGCCGCGGACGCTTCTTAGACAGCGCCGCAGCTGCTGTAAAGGACAGTGCAGCAGCTCTCTCTCGAATATTTTTTTTTTTTTTGGGTCGGCGGGGAGAAACTTCCCCCCGACAATCCTCCGTGCGCCCCTGCCTCCATCTCTCAAATGCATAACCAGCCTGGTACTAAAGCAGAGGGTCAACATGCATGGGAAGCAACAACCAGCTCCAGCCTAGGCTGGTCACAATGACATAGAAATTATTCATATCTGGGGGGGGGGACAGAGTCATGCTGCCGTTTTATTTATTTATTTAATTATTTATTTTTATGGTGTATTTGAGTTTTTAATAGATCAATGTGCAGTAAGAGTCCCCCAAATGGCTAGAACTGCTAGGTGAAAAGTAATGCTGAATTAGAGTAGTATCACAATGTAATATAGTAATTCATGAATGGAGCAATGCAGTAGAATTCTGATGAGCTGGGTCTCACTCTAAAGCAGGCCTGTCCAACCTGCGGCCCTCCAGGTGTTGTGAAACTACAAGCCCCAGCATGCTTTGCCAGTAAACAACCAGTTGATAGCTGGTAGGGCATGCTGGGACTTATAGTTTCACAACACCCGGAGGGCCGCAGGTTGGACAGGCCTGCTCTAAAGCTTGCTCCATCTGTATGAGTGTCCCAGCATCTGCATTTATTATCTGTATTCTAAAGGACACCGTATAATATGAAACATTCTCAAGCAAAGAAAAAGTCAGACCTGGGAAAAAAAATTATACATTCCTTGCACATAACATTTGTAATTTATTTTTTTTACAAGATAATCTATTTAAACCATCCAGGTTGTATTTTATTTGTCCCATCTCAATGTATTCCTTGTAAACTAATGTCTATATTCTTGCCAAATGAAGCAGCAGTATGTTGGATTTACAAACATTTCAGGCTGATCCTTTTGTACCCTGGAAACAATCCAAGGTAACAAGATATCATGTATTCTTGGGAGGCATGTCTGCTGCTACCACTTAATCTCAGACAGAGCAAGCTATACATAGAATAGAAAATATTATGTTACATATTTATTTCAATCCCTCAATTATCTTTAGAAGGTCTGTGCCCATAGTTCCCTGTGGTTTTGCTGTAATGTATGCAGAAAAACGTTATAATGTTTAAGCCTTAAAATCGCAACTGACTCATTATATATGGAATAACGCACTCCCTACATTACAATCCCATCATTTTTGCCTCGCCGCTGTGACAAAATCTGTATTTTACTGCGGGACTAAAATGATGCAATTGACCGCATTACGCGCTATTGAGGAACCCATCCTGCCCACTTCTCTAGGAAGTAGGCAGGGTGCAGAAGAATTGCCTGTTCTCCCGGGAGTTTCCCGGACATTCCGGGAGAGGGGGCAAGATGTTATCATTCCACCTACAAATTTCTTTAACTCACGAAGTCCTGGCCATTAAGGTCTCCCACAATATTATTTTCTAACATGAAAACATGAATAAAAGTATTTGTTTTCCCAGATTGCACAGTTTTTGGTAGCTAGATCATTAGTTGGGACAGAAATCCTGCCTTGAAACAGCAGCTCATTATTATTATTATTATTATTATTATTATTATTATTATTATTATCATTGAAGCAGAAGCACTGATACTAGTTTCAAATAATTTAGAATAGGGCTTCCTTTTGTTTAATTTTTGCCATTACAAATCTGTAACTCAGAATATCTGTTTTTCTAGAAACCAAACTCCTGATGCACCAGGATTAACAGTGTCAATGTAACTATAACCCTGCAACTGCTTTATTGCATTATATACCCCAAAAACAGCAATCTATGGGAATTTTAGATTGAGCATACATTATGCCATGCTGGTGTCCATCTTTTCTGTTAAGACTGGGGTCCCATAATATCAACAAGTAGGAAAAATATAACGCTTCCTGCTGGTCCAGTGGTGGAGCATGGTGTGGCCACAGGCTGCCTATGCACAACCTGTGCGGCTGCATCATTTGATGACACTTTTGGTCCTTCACGGCTCCTGTATCCTATGGTCAGTGAATGATGCAGCCGCATCAGGTAGTACTTGACACAGCTGTATATGCGCAGGCTATGCAACCATGGTATTCTCTAACTGGTCCTAGCCAGCTTCTCTTTCTCATAGGAACCTCCACCGCGTCTTGTGCTGTTTTCGCTGACTACAGACCTGCTTAGCCGGTCGCAGGTACCTTTTCTGTTAATCTGTGCTGTATTATTAATGTATTGGTTTACAAGATAGTTTGTCCTCTCTCCCATGTACAGTACAAGCTAGTGATGTACTTTAGAGGTCACTGCTGTCACTAGAGGCCCTTTCTGAGCAAGGACGAAGAAAAGCGTAAGTGTATGTCATGAGCCGCTGCGCTAACAGCGATGGCTCGAGTATACTTACTGCAGTGGTGCGTCCCAGGACGCTTTCTCTGCTACTGCATCACGGCTGTTAACAGGCTGCCGGGGCATGTGTGGCTGTAATTACTAATATCTACCTCCTGTGATGGCGTGGGGGGTGTGCCTCTCCTCCACAGTTGATTGTCCCTCATCAGTTTAAAAGACAGAGAGGGTTTAGCCCCCTTGTGGTTATAGCACTTGTGCCCTGCATTAGCTAACCTGCTCCTCATGCCCAGAAACCTCTGACTGAATTCCTGTTGTGAACCTTTGGCTTGTTTTCCAGACCAAGCTTGATTTCTGATTGCCCTGATTTTTTGACTTCTAGACTATCCCTGTCTGCTTCCAGTATCAACCTATTGGTCTGTTTGTGACTTTCCCCTGCTCGCTGCTGACCCACGACCTCTGATCTGTTCCTGACCACCCGCAGTTCTAGTCGCTTGTCTCTCTGTCTCATGTCTCTGTGACACCGGTTCCTGTTCATAAGCTTTTACTATGTTGAGTTAAGTCCTGGGTGCATCCGAGTACCTGTTAGTGTATCTAACTCTCTGGGAAAGGCGGCTGCTATAGATGAAGACTTCTCCAACCAGTTCTAAAAGCTTGTGACAGTTACTGGGAAACCGTAACAGTGTACAAATATAATTCTATGCAATAGCTGATTTTGGCTCTGGTTCCAACTATAACAGTAGAGTTAATGTTTTGTAAACATATTTTAGTAGCTTTTTCCATCAATTTCTTTTATTTAGCGATTCTGCTGTAGTTTGACCCTTTATAATAACACTCTGAATATTGATAGTGGACTGTAAATTGACCATATATGGTTTAACAGGATTACAATATCAGCGAGTACTAGATAGTGTCTATGTAATACTGTTCTCTTTTATATACTTTTATATACTTATCAATGCAGCATAGTTTTTTTTCTCATGAAGAACAGTCACCTAAACATTTTTTATGTATCAAGAAAATATAGAGGAAAGAGCGGCACATTTCCACTCCTTCCTCTATAATAGCCTATGGGAGTTCTGTAGAACAAAAATTGTGAATGTGAGTGACACAGCGCTTAGGACAGAATCATAAAATAAACTCAGATCTGCATGGACTACATGTAGTGCATATTTATGTTTTTTTTGTATATTCCAGCTCACCTATTTGTTATAAATATTATTGCTTTTAATACTTTTTAATGCACAATGAGTGTTCCTATCCATTTGTGTTCTGTTCTTCTTTGACACTTGTATTAAAATGGTTAAGTAAGAAACTCAGTTGAAAGTACTGGAAATCTGGATTTCTGTTATATGTGAGTTGCAAGTATCAAGTCCATTTGCATCTCTAACGACTGCGCAGCACCCTTAGAAATATTTACACATTCGGCACCCTTTCTGGATCACTGAAATATCCTGAACTGCGCTACATAACTAAACTAAATAATAGACATTATTGAAATTGAGAGAGAAAAAAACAAATATAAAATCATTCTTGGACAAATGTTTACCAAAGGCGGAAATGCTCTGCACAGGGATTAGAAGAAAACATCCACATGCAATGTATGTCAAGATATAAATCTATAGCGTATAGCTTGTGGGGGTGCTGGTCCTGTTATATTTGGACAGAACGAATAATGAACAGAGGTTCATGTTAGAAGGACAAATTAGCACTCCTTATGTTATTTAAAATATAACTTTTAATGGTTATTGTTTAATAATGACATCCTCCCGGAAAACAAGGTGAAATATATTAAAATAACTTACAAATACACACATACACACGTGTGATAAAAACAAAAACACCAACTGATAGGGATCTATTATATAAGGAAATAGTCTGGTGGATACAACGAGTATCTTGTATAAAACCTTTTTTAGCAAACCATTTACTGGTAAGTGGTGGTTGGTAAGAAGACAAAAATGATTTAAAGAGTAATTGAGAACCGTGTCTCTTATTGTGTTGGTGTTACAAGCCTTCTAGTCACCACTATAACAAATGTAGCAGGCAGATAACGGAGTAAGGTACTGGATCTTGGTGAATTTAATAAGGGGAACCCCCTAGCTCAAAAAGGTCTTAGCTTGTGTGATGCTATTGGTAAGTTTGAAATACAAGGCTTAATCTGGATTATTGGCAGTATGAAGCACTACACCATAGCACATCTATACTGAGGCTGGTGTGCTTCCTGCACTGTGTAATATTGTCAGCAATGATAAAGGCAGATAACTTATTGCCAGTAATGGCTCTATGTTACCAGAAAAAGTCCCTGATGTAAAACAAATGACAGTCTCTATAGTAGATACTGTTCACAGCAATTATACATTCAGGTGCATCTATGATAAGGCTGGTGCAATTCCTGCAATGTATGACCTTGTCAGCTATACCACATGTAATTAGCTCATTACCAGTAGCAGCTCTGTGGTACTGAAAGAGTTCCCTGATATGAGTGAGCTTATGTGTAGTCTCTGTGAAAGACACTAGTCTCAGCAGCTGAGCTATTTTTATCTGGCTAATAAAAGATCCCCTATTGTAGCTAAAAAACGTTTTTTTCTGCCTGCCACTAAATGGAAGCTATCACTGCATCCCTATCTGTAGTTGGTGTTGGCGCCAAATAACGCTGGCCCCAACGTACGTTTCACCCTCAGGCTTATTCCACCCTGTATTACTCTACCCGGTCCTACACACAAACACATGCTATAATCAATGTTATTCACTTCACTTGTCAGTGGTTTTAATGCTGTGGATGATCGGTGTACATTGCCTTTGGTGATGTATAGGGTGAAGCCCTATGTCTGGTGAAAACACCCATTTTCGCCAGCAATAGTAATTTTCACTCTTTGATCAATCAACCCCTCTGTTCTATACCTAAACCCAGCTTTCAAGGAAGAGCTGCTGCTCATGGGTCAGTGCTGTCTGCTTGCCCCTGGCTAAAATTTGCCAGCTAGCTGGTCACACTGGTCTTTTCTGGCTCATTATTCTCTGGACAACTACATGATACCTTTCCTGGGACAACACAGCATATTGGGTTTTTTTTTAATTTTATTTATCTGCAAACAATTTGTGTTGAATAGTTATCCCTTTCTTGGATTGGTGTTGTCTAATATATAGCTTTAATGCAAATATGGTGCTATAAGAATGTGCTGAGCTTATTTATTCTGCAATAATCACCCTGTTGGTAACTGTACAACAAGGTAATGTGATGTGTGTGTGCAAATTCCTTAATAACCATCCATGCCAAGAGTTCATTAATGTATTGGTATTGAGCCAATGCAGAGCATTAATAAGTGAAGATTGCATAAAATTAATAAAATCTTAATAATATAGCACAACAGCAGCTGAAAATGTACTTATGTTACACAAATTTGATTTATAAGATATAAATCAGAGTGTTTATAAGAAACTTCAAGATGGTACATTTACAAGAGTAGAATACATAGCTATGTTAGTACACACAACTGCTACATATCCCATTTTCTATCCAGTCAATTCATCATTCATGTCTAAGGACTATTAGATTCAGATACACTAAGGGGTTAATACGTCAATCAGACATATTGTTCTTTTCCTATGATGCTAAAAATGCAATGCAGTATCCAAACCCCTAACTGATCATCAAGGCAGTCCAACTTCAACTGGTGAATAGCACAAAGACAAATACTCTCTCCAATTGCTATTGTGACTGTGTAAAATTAAATGAAACAATATGGAGAACCCAGCGGTTTCCTCTACCATCCTCAGTATTGTCATTCAGGTAATTAGATATAGCAACAATCACAGACTGCAGTTTAAGGAGTCTACTTAAGATCCTTCACAACTTTTTCCCGTTAGCCAACATCTCTTATCGGAAGATCACTCTCTGGCTGGGCTATTAATATAGGAGAGCTGCCAATGCCATTTGAAGATGACATTAGCGAACGGAGGCAATTCTGAAAAGCTAAGCTTTTCGGACCTTGTTAAATTGAACCTAGAGAGACTGTGAAATTGACTGATAATTTATATAACTGTTCCTAAATAGGCACTATACTAGAATCTGCCTTAATCCTGCAGAAACAGGATTTAAGGCAAAATAATGTTTCATAAATCGGCATCTAAATCTTTGAAATCCTGTCATATTTAGGAAATAGATTTGTTCTTACTTGTGCTGTTTAATGAAGGTGGTAATCACGACCTATATTTAAACAATGTTCATCACAGTGTGTGGACAGTATTTGTAGTTAGACTGCTTATCTTAAACATTTTTATTTTGGAATATAACACTTAACTAGTATCCTAAGAATTCACTAGATAAGATAGCGACTGTTTTGAAACATTAATGGTTTCTCTCTCTCTCTCTCTCTCTCTCTCTGTCTACATATATATAGAACAGACATCATCTTAGCCTGTCAATTGAAATTGAATTCATATCTCAGTACAAATTTCAACTTATGAGGACCTTTTCTGATCTTCCCAACTTACCAAGGCAGTGACTATACTGCATGCTTACCTTATGCAGTATGTTTCTATAGATTTGGCGCAGAAAATAAAATTGACATTCCAAGACTTAGTATAAATGACTTGAAGAAATCTTTGACACTTTCCTCTCTGCAGTACAAATTATTTCTGTAACGATAATTCTACACAAAATTAAAAATTACTGGTAGACATCTGAGACAGTTGAAAATATGATTAATTGATAAAACATAAGCAGCGTTAACCTTTGCAATGAGAATTGGGTACTTTTTAAATGTACATAGCCAAAACCAAACCTATTCTCTTAGACACAGAACTTGTCTTTGGATGGGGTAAGCTCTGCACAAACACTAAATGCTCTTTATACCATTTATTCTGCACTCCCTAAGGAGGACTGCATTTTGAAAGGATACAAAGCCATACAATTGTAACTGTGATTCTCAGACGCGCATAAAAGAAGCAAATTATATTTACCGTTAATTGATTTTCCTCTAAACATTTAGCAGCTTTAACAATGGGTTGTCCTTTCTAGCCATAGGTAAAGACAGAATAAAAAGCAGGTAAATGTCTTTGATGGACTTCCCAAGCTGTCCTTGAAAAATATAAACATAACAGACAACATGGGTAAGAATATTAGGCTGCCATGAAGTATTTAGAGTAAAGAAATTAACAGTAAATATAATTCTTAACAATGGGATATACCCAAATACTAAGATAATAGGGAGGGCTCCAAAAGCCAGATCAGCTTATTATGCTGCATATTCACAAAATGTATTAAGTAACTATGTGAATTCCCCCATAATGTCTGGTGAAGGCATGAATGGATGACCATACCACTAGTTTGCAGAGACCAGCTGTTGATGCATGAACCTTACTTGCTCATGAAGAAGCTCCAGGTCTTTCTGAGTGAGCTTAAAGAATTTCTAGCACATTACATCTGTTTTTCTTGTATGCCTGTACAATAACTTCTCTGATCCAACCTGAGATGGTCTGATTAGAAGGGGCATATTCATGCCAAGGTCCTGTGGGATTTGCAAAAAGCTATTCCACGTTCCTAGATTCTTCTGCCCTAGATAATGTTTGTTCCAAGTCCAATGCGTGTAATTTCCCTACTTTTCCATCATTCAGTTGCAGACAGAAACATGGACGTATAACCTCTTGATTAATTTAGATGGTGTATGCCACTTTAAGCAAGAAGGTTGTATTAGTCCTGAGTACCACTTTATCCATATAGACATTCAAAAAGGTCTCTGTAAAGCATAAAGTTCTGACTATATGATGATAAGTAATTGCCACTAGAAACATTACTGTAAGTGTAAAATACTTGAGAGAAATATCTTGTAATGAAGGATGAGACATTAATGTGTTCAGAACTAAATTCAGATCCTAAGTGGACACGAAAGACTTGAAGGATGAATTCTCTTTACTGTTTGCAAAAAAACTGATAATAAAACAAACAGAAGCTAATTTAGTGTGCAGAAAGACCTGAACTTCTAGTGTTGAAAGAGCTCTACCTTTGCTTTGGACCTGCAGAAAGTCCAGAACATATGAGATTTTGGCAGATCCTAGATCAAGTTTATGTCTATATCACAGGGTAAATCTCTCCCAAATCTTCTAATAGACCACATGAGAGTTCTTTTTCCTTGCCTGCAAGAGTATGTCAATGACTTTATCTGAGACTCCTTTAAGTCTCAGCAATCACAGCACAATCTCCATGCCATCAGATAGCCATTTCAGATTTGGATGTGGAGTTGGGCCTTGATGTAGTAGATCTGGCCAAAGAAGTAGAGACCACAGTTGCCTTAGGGACATTCATCAGGATACCATGAACATTGTGGCCAGAACAGAAGTTTTGCTATGACCTTTGCCATTTATTTTCTGATCTTTAAGAGAGAGAGAAAGGAGGGAAGACATAATCTAGTTGAAAAGACCATGGGATTGACAGAGCGTCTATACCATCTGTTCATCCAAAGAAAACTCTGGATATTTTGTTGTTCTGGTTCATCACCATTAGATCTATTTGAGGAAGACTGTCACAGCCGCCGCGGCTCGCTTCTTGCCTGCCATAGCATCCCGGCCGTCACCATGACGACCGGGACGTCACTTCCTCCTAACTCCCGACCGTTGCTGAGGCAACGGCCGGACACCCAGCACTGTAGCGCCGCGTCCCGGCAACAGCTGGGCACGTGCGCAGGAAGATCTAATAGCCTGCTGGCTATTAGACTGTGATTTATTCATTAATCAGCTCCTGAAAGTATTTTCAGAGCTAGACTCTGATTGGCTCATCTGTACATTTAAGGCAGTGAGGTCTGCAGCCTCACTGCCGGTTATAGCGTTCTGTCCTCAGTCCTGCTGCCTGCTTGTACTATCCGTTTAGGTTCCTGCTACCTTGGATTTGACGACCCGTGTTTGACCCCTGCTTGTTATTGGACCTGTGACCCTTCTCTTCTGACCTTGACCTTTTGCCTGGAATTCGGATTTTGCTTCTCTGCCTGCGAGTTTGACCCTTCGCTTGCCCTTGGATATTGCATCTGTGCCTGTGACCTTTTGACCTTGGATTCTTCTTATACTACAGTCCACCAAACACTCCCCTTCTGGGAAACTACTTTAAGTCAGTATACGCTACTTGACCCTCGGTCGGCCCGCAGCCCAGTCTGTCCCCACCACTAGGGGCTCCAGCGAACACCTGGCCTTCTGAGTAGTTCCCGAGTTTCACTGTACTGACTTGGGAGTTCCTAACAAAGACCAAATTTATTTGTTAGTAGTTGAAAGAGCTCTTGATGTGAAGTACATTCTCCTGGATTAATCTGCCTTTGAATGTGATAATCGACTTTGACGTTCTTCCTGACTGCAACATGAAGCGCTGAAAGAGGGCTCTGCCATCATTGTTTTACTCCCGTGACCTTCTTGATGGTCAATGAAAGCAACCACCATCCTGTTGTTTGAGCATATCCTGAGATGTTTACCCTGTAGAAGGCGATGAAAATTCTGAATTGCCTTCCAGACTGCCATGATATTCAGAATGCTCACATGAACTTTGCACCACCTTTGATAGATGGGTCCCCATCCTGTTAAACTGGAATCTGTTGTGAGTATTGTCCATTCTGGTTCTGAGAGATACACTCCATACTCTTTTAATTTGGGATTGAGGGACTCCCTGATAGTTCTCATGATTCAAATCACTTGATTTAGAGATGTTTATTAGTAGATCTAATTGAAGGGTTTGCATGTGTCAGCTCATCCAGGGGAAAATACCTATGGCTGCAAATAACATCCCCTGTAGCCACAGACCTGTTCATATAGTAATTGGCATGCCACAGACTGGATCTTGACACATCGCTCTTCTGGTTAAAAAAAAAAAAAAAAAAAAGAAGAAAAAAAAGTGTCTATATGAACACCCAGGAAGTTTATTTGCTGACAGGGCACAAGATGAATCTTTGTCCTGTTTATCCATCTGAGCGGCTGCAAAAACCTGAGTTGTCCTGATTTGAGCAGTGTGCTCTGACCTCCCCATCAGTAAGGTATAATTCAAATAAGTACAAATAGTAATTCCCTGTTTTCTCAATTCTGCTACAAGGTTAAATAACAACTTGGTGAATATCCTAGGGGATGTAGCAAGACCAAAGGGCAGAGCTGGCCGAGTACAAAGAACCTGAAGAAGTGTTGATAACAATTGGGATATGAAAGTAAGCATTTTGAAGATCTATGGATGTTAGAAAGTACTCTTCATCAATAGTGGTGAGAATAGAATTTATGGACTCTTAAATTCATGTTGGTTTATAAACCTTCTGAGGATTTACTTAACAGGAACAGTCTGGAATAAAGGCTTGCACTCAGCTGAGCTTCTTGTTTTATTTGCTGACTGATGTTTAGCACTTTTTAGGAGAACTGAGAAGTCCTGGATTTGACAAAGAAATTTCCTCTGTAAACAAGGTGAAATTCTATTTTGTATCTCTGACAACTTCTAGAAGTCACGGATCTGGAATAGAATGTGTCCGATTTTCTGTCCTTGTGTAGAGATCAGAAGTCCTGCTCCTGGTACTTCATAATCAGGGGTGGTCAGTGGTATTATACTGGGGAGCAGGGAACATCATTGAAGTTCCGAGGTCCTTCCCATGTGTCTGGTCCTTTATCTTGGTGCCCTCTGAACTGGCAGCCATTTCCACCCATGCACAGAGCATTTGCACAGGTGTGCCAATTCAAATTTGCTCCATTTGCTATGAAGTAGCAATTAGCAGCCCAATGGAACTGCAGCAATAGATAAGCACACTGTATACAAAAAATAAAAAACATTAACTGTCCTCTATACTCTCATAGACCGAGACAGGATGTCATCATGTCATGCCCAGCATTCAGTCAGTCTGGAGCAATGGAGCACAGAGCAGCAGAGAAGACCAAGAAAGGAGAAAAGGTAAGTGAAAGGAGGAAAACGAGGAGGGAGGGGGGCACAAAGGGGTTAAAAAAAACATGGGGGGGGCAGCATGACAGAGGGGTTAAAAAATGAAGGGGCACAGGGGTTAAAAAACAGGTAGGCAGCATGACAGAGGTTAAAAAATGAGGGGGGCACAGAGGGGTTAAACAACAGGGAAGCAGCATGACAGAGGGGTTAAAAAACAGGGCAGCATGGCACGGTGGGGTTAAAAAGGGGGGGAGGCATGGCACGGTGGGATTGAAAAAGGGAGGAGGAGCAGCCTAGTATAGTGTGATGAAGGGGAGCCAGATGAAGGGGGGCAAAAGCAACATGGAGGGCGCAGTGTGATCATAAGGCATGGCTATGATGACGAGGCACATTATTGTAATATTGGAGCTGGAGGAAGGCCTAAATATTAATCGTGGATGGTATTGATTTAACGCCAGGGTTGTTTGGAATTATCTAAATGTAGCTATTTTTTTTCCAAATAGGTCCCCCAGCATTCCAGGATCCAGACAAGCCGCAACTAAAGAAACATGCAGCAACAGGTGGTGAAAGTGAGAAGAACAGGTAGGAGAGAGCAGGACAGTATGTGAAATGTTGTGATTCTAATAGGGATAATGTCAATTTTTGGTGCGTGTTGTGCCCAATGTAAGGTGGAGGCCAAGACTGAACGCTTTGTGTACACACTGTATTTTTTTCTATACTACACTTTGGTGCTAGATGTCCTGAAAGTCAGGAGTGCTTGGACATATGTGACGCTCGGGCAAATTGAGAGCCTAGTGATTTTGATGTTAGCCACGCCCCAATGGCGCATTTGCCACACCCCCCAAAAAATTTGCGCCGCTGTAAGGTGGCGCATTTTTTTTTTTACCATACTCAACTATGAGGGGGGCCCCATAAATTTGTTGTACCGGGGCCCTGAATTCCTTTTGGCAGCCCTGGTCCTGAATCCTGTTCAGACATGTCGGGTTATTTAGCGTATCTTGCGTGGCTCCGTACTGTGCGTGCCCAGAAATGGACATTACACCAATGATTGCAAGCAATTCATATCCACAGCCAAGGGGCATTGTATGTACTGTACACATTGAAGTAATCTTTAAAAAAAAAAATCTAAATATTTCTGAAAATAATTATTTTTAAATTATTACACTGTTACAGCATTTTAATTTATGCGTACTTATTTTCACAATTGGATTACATTAATTTGGGTACAAAATCCAGCTTCATATGTACTGAATGAATTTTGAATACAATTCCCCCGTTTTCCAAAGAAACCTTTATTTCAATGAGATTTATTACACACACAGATTGAGGAACTTAAAAGCCAGTGTGAAACTACAACCAGAGCAGCCCAAATATCGCTATGGGGCTAAGGCAGAAGTGATGCCGCTAGGATGGCCCCATCACTGAGCATGTGCAAACCCCAAACAGTGGTATACTGCACATTTTCTGACCCCATGCATTCTCAGGAGCAGAGCCATTACAACAGATCTCTGTCAACCTCTCACGAAAACAAAAAATTTGTGCTACCATGCTAAAGTCCCACTTACCTTATATATGCACTTCGGGACCTTATTAGTATGAAATATAGCTGTGCTCATGCGGGAGATATCTTCCGATACACAGCAGAGGTTCCATCAGTAATCCAACTGATGCACCTTTTTTCAGATTATCTTTTCATTAAACACCTGCATAGCATTTCACTATGGGGCCAATTCAATTCTGCCACGAAAAACACAGCATTCGCAGTTTTACCGTTAATACAGTAAAACTGCGCATAAATACCATTAATACGGTAATTGCAATGCTGGATATTTACTCGCAGCTCCCTGAGCTGTGATAAGAAATCCAGGTTATAATTACCATATTAACAGTAATACTGTTAACGCCGCGTAATTGGCGGCAGAATTGAATCAGCCCCTATGAATAATAGGATAGTAAAATGCAGGTAAAAATCAAGCCAGCTGTATTTTAGCAATTGTTTACTCAAACGGAATGCAATGTGTTCTACCTCAAAAGATACTCACCTGGATAAGCCGCATATATAATACAAGCTGACTTTTACCTCTATCAGTTCTTTAAAGTGGACCTTCCACCAAGTCTTCTAGCATCATAACTTTTGCAAAACAAAATCGTAAAGTTTCCCTGGGAGAAAACATTTTGTCCAGCATGCTCTGCTGTTTCCTAGGCACTGTTCTTCTCCAGATCACACTTCTAACAACTATTGCTAGCTGAAGGAAACGTGCCCAGGAGAGTGCATTGTGTGCCTTCTACAGAGTGCACAGGACACTAGCTATTAAAACAGAAATAACACTAGAAGACCCGGAGACCAGTCTGCTGTAAGAACTTCTGTAAGTTGTTTGCTACCACCATATTCAAAAGAAAAAAGTGGAAACATACGTTTTATGTAGTGCACAGAGCCTGCATCAGGATTTGCAGAAAAAAATACTGACCAACTGGAACATTGGGATTGTTCTTCTACCATCATGTAAATACTGTATTAAAACTCATATTGCTGTTGCTACAGTGCAGGAAATGCAACAAGTGATATTTTCTTCTTGTAATGATATAATAAAAAGACTGAAACACTTTACTAGCTCAGGATAGATAAACATTGTGCTAATTATGCATAGAGTACACTATAAAGTTTGCATGATCACTTTAATTGCATGATTATTTGAGTGTCCAATATTTAGTATGATTCAAGAATATAAAATTACACAGGACCAGCCTGTCAGGCTTAACCTTATATTAGTTATAAACAGCCAGTAAACATTTACAATAAAAGCTGACCTAACAAGCAAAGCAACAGAAACGGTTTTATTTTTACAAACCAACTAGTACAGGATCTCCTTAATGTTCCCCACACATGTACCAGAGCCAGGCATTGCATATGTAGTGTAGAAGACCGTTTCTAAATTTCCTATATAAAGACCATGTGAACAATAGAAGTAAAAGGTCAGTTATGTATACAAAATGTGTGAACTATGCTCTTTATTTGTTATTCATTCCAACTTCTGCTCCCCAAAACTATACATTAGATAATAGAACATTGCAATAGGCAGGTTCATTACATATTAGTTTATTTTACCATATAGACTAATATTCATATCCCATTCAAGGTAAGATTTTCCGTATGATTGTGTTTTAGTGTTTTCTATTGGATACACCAGATGCAGCAGAATAAACGGCACTGAATGTATTTTGGAGCTTCAGCAATGCAGCTTGCACGCGTTCAGGAACTTAGCCCAACAGCAGAGAAGCAAGCACCAAGCAGCTCTGTCAAAGCAGAGAACATGAAAGTGCAAAACGGGTCTTTTCACCACCCTCGATATACTTGGAGGCGTTTTCATGAGTAGTGTACAGGCTTTATCAGACGCTATATTATTTCCTCTGCTAGCTAAATGACGGGGTTGTCTGGTTCAGTGGCATCATGTAGCACTACAATGGAAGTCATGTCTGCTAGCGATTGAAGTTACGTCCTCAATGGCTTTTAGTTAGTGTTCTGTTTGTTCTACTTCCAATTGTATTGAGGAAAAAACTAATTATACAGTCAAATAGCATTGTTGTAAAATTGCATATGGTATTGCTCGTTTCCTTTAAAATGTGTTAAAGGAGATGCATTATTTGTAGTGGCTGCAAAATTACAAACTGATCTTTTGTAGTGTAAAAAAAACGTGCAAAAAGGAAATACATAATTAACATACATTTAGCTTTGCATTCAAAATGAAGGGTCTTAATTAGCAAAGATCAGCATCAGTTAAAAATAATGTAGTGCTATACTAGATCTCATTAAGAAATTTAGATACAGAAAAATCAGGGTAAGAAAATAGTGTTTCTTTTTTCATTATAACAATTAAATGAAAGTTTTTTTCTGTCACTGCCTCAGTTAATCTCCCTTACAGTTTGTCCGATGTAATTTATTCACTAATGTAATTTGCTATGTGAAGTGAATATGCACACAGAGGGAGGAAGATGCGTGTGCAGTATAACGACAAACCATTGCATTTCCAATGAGGTATTGCACAGAATAAAAAAAAAAAGCAAAAAAGGCAACAAAAATATACAGCAAATTGGTAGACCATTTACATGATAATTTTACAGATCTCAGACAGAAAGTAGTGTTTAGTATTCATTAACCTTAAAAAAAAATATATTATATATTTATATAATGTGTAGATCAATCATCCCATTCATCATCATCCTCAAAGTCTTCATCGTCATCCTCATCTTCATCAGAATCTAATGGGTACAAAGAGAATTAATTATTACTAATGGACCATGACAAATTGTATTTACGTAGCATTGAATTTTCTTTTTATAAATATAAAGCTGTCACAAAGATAATTTGGACTACTCACACATCTAAAACACCCATAGAAAATGAGTCCAAGCATGAAACAACTTCTGTATAAGCTTCATTCCACATAGAGGTGCATTTGACAACATACCTACCAAACTGATTCGGGAAGATTGACTCACATTACTACTTCTCACTGTGCAGTTATTAAAATACTTGGGTTATATACCTGTTGGCCTAGCTCCATGACTATGGCATCTTTTATAAGGAGGATTATTGGTGGCAATATAAATCCTCATGCAGACACAAAGGTGATGAGGTGTCTATACTGAAACAGCATGACGCTCACAAACTTTATAAATTGCTCATCTGGATTTGTAGAAGTCATTTATTCAATTAAAAGCATTTTTTCCATCTCTGGGGGACAGGTGAAAGACAAAACATCCTTGAGCACTCTACCTTCTACTGTAGAAACTCTTACTCAACCCATGAACTCCTCCTGGGTTCTCAGAACTGGCCTTTTGCTGGTGGTAAAGCTATTTACACCATGAACAACTTCAGCAAATTGAATATTATTTATTTGGGACACACAGGGGTTTCTTTTGGTAAAACAGTCTGGTAAATATATTTTTCATTTCTGAACACTACAATGGGAGGTGGAGGAACCTCTCACTTATTCTTCTTATTTCACACCATTCAACCCATGAAATATACGGACAACATTCCAGAACTTCTCTTGGGCAGTTGTCACCAGACTGATTAACATCTCTATGAATACTTGTTATCAACTGACCCTACTCTAGAATTCATTTACTTCCTCTCCTAATAAGCCTTCTTATGCATCTCTGTGTGGGCTTACTTGGAAAACTCATTAGAAGACAAAGAACCGCTTAAAATATTATGAACACTATTGGAGCCTGGATATAATGATTTTGTGGTTTGGTATATGGTACCTTCATATATTGCCCTGTTTATGCCTTTTCCCAATATACTTTAGGAATTTTGGACAGGTACACAAATTTTATAGCTGCATTTACTGCCCAATTAATGAAGTCATTGAAATCTGGCTCACCAGGTCCCCATGTGACTTCATCCTCAAATGTTCAGTCCATTACTGCAAATGTATCTAATATTGTCCTCCTAGTAGACAAAATGGCCACACCCAAATCTTGGTACAGTATAATATTATTACATTTGTCACTGTTTTTCCATCTGGCTTATGTAAACCTGTAGGAGTTGTGTGGTCTGGGGCATATGAAACTGTTCTGCAGTGGAATAAGCTATTTTAATAATGATTAAAAAAAAACAAAAAAAACCCCCACCTCAAAATAATGAAACAAAAGAAATTTTATTTTGACTAACAGATTAAACTAATCACAGACAGCTACTTAATAATCAATGTCAGATGCCCTTTACTGCAACTTTAATATCCATATTTTATATATGGCTATATAATAGCCATTCTTTTTGGTTACACTTTCCATTAAAAAGACTTTGCCAAGACCACTGAACTATGGTAAATCCACTGCAAAACTTCCTGGAACAATTCCAGGCCATTCCCAACCTTGTGACATGGAGCCTTATCTTGCTAGAAAAGCCCAACTGCAGATGGCTATATTTCTGACAACTAGGGATGCATAATGATGGCAGGATTGGTTAAATAGCCGGTGGTACTCAAATATTAGTATAACCAGTCCAAAGGTGTGCTATGAAAACACACTTCTAATGTAACCAACTAGCCTGTATTGTTGTTATCTTGCAGGATGGAACAAAAGACAGGATTCATCAAATGAGGCAATGTTTTCCAATTATCTAGTGTTTATGTCCCTTAGTCCACGGTCACCACACCTTGTGTTGTGTCATACCCCACACTTGACAAGTTACTAAGAGTTGAGTGTTCTGATATGACTCATACTCATCTGCTATTTTCAGATGTTTACAGACTCATTTGCAGATGTTGTGCCAGCCTCCGTTAACACTTTTATCAACATACTAACTGAAACACTATTAGCCGTATGTTATATTAGAGGCGATCCATTCTCAGTGCAACTAGGAGACTGTCACGTGCAAAATTCCTAGTAGTGCTGCTGCTTCCAACTCACTGAATCACTTAAAGTTCTCCACTATTTAAGTGCCCTTCCACTGTTGAAGAAATCCAATGCAGCCGCTGTAAGTTAAAGGTCAACCTTTCCTCCAATCAGCAGTCGCTGAGTTTGAGATTTCCTACTACAGAGAAACTCAAGCAGTACTGAATGTTAGCATAGGGGCCCTAAACAAACTACTGTTTTAGGGAAGAGAGAGCATTTAAAAACATCCTCCTGTAACACATATGTATACATTTACTGTCCATACCTGAAGAATGAATGGCTTTACTCCTTTTCTGCATTACTTCCATCAGGGCTCCCACTATTCCTGTGGTAGGTGTGGTTGTAGTAGGTGCCACAGTTTCTGCCTCATCTGGTAGCTAAAAAGTAAATTCAGGCATATAAACAAGGAGCTAGCAAACTTACCCAACCATCAACATGGAAAATACTACTAAAGCATATACTATCGTTAACAAACATTTATTTTACATATATTTCATCCTGTTGAACATGCTATCTGACTCATATCATTGATTAAATAAAAATATAACATAAGTATCTCTCGTACAACACTGGATAGGCATGTACTATGAGAGACCGAGTGACAGTAGTAGTAGTAGTCTTAGTTATGTGTAAATATGTTGTCTTTCACTAGGTGAAATCAATGCTGTGTTTTTCAACCTTAGACTTATTGTTCTTCCTTCCCTTCTACCTTCACCAGAACACACTATTTGCCTTATAATAAACAGATCTTTCATTCAGGTAATATGTGCATGAAAGAAGGAATCTGGAAATAAAATACAATATTACACTCCTAAGGAGCCTGGCTGAGCTACCAATCAATCAGAAAATAAAAATGTGATAACGCATACACATTACAGTATCTAACAATCAGCTGGCGACAGTGGCGTAGCTCGACAGCTCTTTGAACCCCACATAAAATAGAACACGCAGGCTAAGGGCTGCTTGGTCCTTAACTCTTTGCAATGATGGACAACACATCCAATTTATGTTACAGGAGGCACTCTAAATTTGGAGGACTGTGTACTGTCCTCACTGCACGAGTCCCACAAAAATTCTAAATGAGAATGTCTCCAATATCCATTATGCTGCGCTAGTTGTTCCACACTTCAAAGGGGACCTATGCTTAGATTTTGCACAGTGGCCCACAGACTTCAGCTACGCTACATGCTGGAGATAATTCCCTTAGCAGACTTCACTGTAGTTAGAGGCAGAACAAAGATTAATTGTCCACACTGAGGCACATGTATGTAGCCCAAAATCTGGGTTTATAAAGACTCATGTAGTACATGTGAATAGAACAAGGGGCATATTTAACACAACATGCTCATTATTTTATATTAGGCTGGCAAGTGTCAAAATCCTACTTTTACCAGTATGTGTGTTGAAAAACCCACGTCCTTGAGGTGAAAGATGGACTTCAGTTATAAAGTGGCTATGTTTACCAGTTATAACTAATGTGTCTTTTATAATATGCATTTTATTCTAAAACATGCTAATGCACATGTTAAAGGGCTTTTAGATGCTCCAGCAGTACAACATTGTAAACAAGATCTACAGCCAAAACAGTGAGGAAGACAGGGAAAATAAAGAATGTTATCAATGCTGGGTCCAGATGAATAGTATTGCTGGATAATGCCCAATTGTTATTATATTTTAAAATATCAACTGACAATAAGACATACACGGGCTTTGCACAGTATAAGACCACTTACAGTGGGAGGATTCTTTGTCAACCAAGTAACCATAAAACCTATTGTCCTACTTAAACAGCCTCTTCATGTAATTTAACAGAAAATAATTAAAACACTAAATAAAAGTCAACGGGCAAATAATTAAGTTTAAGAACATTAAGGAGTAATGTTATACATAAATATTTGTAGTGGTTACTTACAGACTTTAACTGTATTCCCCTTCGTATTTGGTCTAATAGAGCATCTCGTCCACAAGCTGACACAGGCCGTTCTTCTTTATGGTCTACTTTCTTTAGCTGGGATCCTTCTCTAATCTGCTCTAGAAGAGCTGATTTGTTGCTAAGAGGAGGGGCAATCTGATGGTTGCTGTCTGTTGCAGAGCCAGGCAGAGGTGGGGGACCAGGTGGAGGAGGAGGACCTGGTGGAGGTGGTGGTGGGGCAGGTGCACCAAATCCTGGCACTGGAGGAGGCGGTGGTGGACTTGAAGGTGCAGATGAAGAATGCCCTGGTGGTGGTGGAAGATGCACTCGATAAGGTGGGGGTGGGGGCTGTGCTGAGGACCCAGGTCTAAAGGGTGGAGGTGGTGGGGGTGCAGCCATAGGAGCTCTGGAAGGAGGTGGTGGTGGTTTAGGAACATTTCCCCTTGCTGGTGGAGGGGGTGGTGGTGGTCCTGAGCTGTGTGAAGGGGGTTGTGGAGGCCCACCCCTTGAAGGTGGTGGCGGTGGTGGAGCTTAAAGAGAAAAAAAATAATACAGAATAAGACAGAGCTAAACATGTAATTGTTATATAGACACAGATATGCATTTGAAGCAGTTTGTACAAGCTCAATCATGTTTAAACTTCAATAAATGGGTTTTCTTCATATCAAAATCTGAAAAAAAGTTAAAAACACAGCAAAAAAGAAAAAAAAAAAAATGCAAACTTCAAATACATTGTCCCAAGCAAAGTATGAATACAAAAAAATACGTTTATGTGTTTCATGCATTAAAGACAATTCTGAACTATGCAAAATTGTTTGTGTGTAAATTAAAGCCTATACTATTGTAGTATATTGAAAGGAACTTTAAATGTACATACAGCTATCTGTACTGACAAGGTATGAGACAGCTATATAAAAAGGCAACATATATAGCCCATTTTGCAATGTTAATTTGAAATTCATACTTTAAAAGCAAACTTTAAGGGGGAATTCAATTAGCAGCAATGTTCTCAGGAACAACGCAGCTGCAGTTTTACAGATACTATGGTAAAAATATATACACACTTTCTCACACTTCCACGGGGAGCAAGAAAAAATTAGTATATATTTCTGTAAAAATATACGTCGAAGATTCAACTCACTTCACGCCGAGTTTAATCCCCGCCCCCAATTTAAAAAAAAAAAAAAAAATCACATCACACACCATGCACATATGAGGTTTTTCATATTCTATGCAAACTTCCATACATACCACTCCAACGTGGTGGACCTACAGAATAAATGGAGTGGACTTTTAAAATGGGTTTACATTCTAGTTCAAAGCAAACAAACAGCTGTACCTGCAGAGTGGGTCACACACTTTGTATATAGTTTGTATTGTACACACGCTCAGTGGTCATGAGAAAATGATCCCTACTGCAATATTATTCACAGCACCGTAAATTCTGAGGCAAGCTCATCTTCTTAGGAAATGATAGGGGATTGTATTTCAATGTTAATTACAGTCCCAACTGCTCGCTAGAAAGTGTTAAAAAAATGTGTGTGTGTGTGTATATATATATATATATATATATATATATATATATATAAAAAATACATATATATGTATTATACACACAAACAAAATTTACAATCTAGCTGCTTATATTATTTTTCACATTGGTTGCAGATCAAGCAAAGATAAGTGTGAAATTTAGTTCTGAAGATAATTATGAAGGAGTGGAGTAGTATTTCTGGCATGTTAGCAATGTAACATCTTAATACTTAACAGACAACATTGCACCAGAAAAAAAAAAAAAAAAAAGTAAATTATAACTGTAGAATATAATGCAAAATGTATCCCCATCCAGAACTTTACACATGACATGCAAGCGCAAAAAGGGGGAAACTCAATTAGACGCAAAGTGTCTTAGGAACAAGACACTTTGCGGCTGAGATTTGATATAAATCTCCTCTCAATTCTTCATGTTTAAATTATAATCTTTAATACATATTCATTAAAAATTATAGTCATCAAACTTTATTTTAAACCAGTGAAATAAAGAAAACTGTGCAGTGTGTAGCGAGTTACAAAGTGTACACTGTGCGATAGTGTATTTAATTGCAAATTAATGAATTCAATAGCAAGTCATCCTCTTCAATATTAACAAATTCAGTTATGGTGATATACTTAACCCTAATTCAATAATCTTCAGTTATTTGAAATGCAGAACTGGGATGGTAATTTGTTATAAGTTGTATCAATAATTAAATTCAGTATATATATATTCCATCAAAGATACATGCAGTTCAGATACTTCATTCTCATAAATAGTCCCGATATATCTAATAAGGAAGGAGCATTGTGTTATGTGTAATCAAAATCATATAATCACATAAGCTCCACATGGTTCAATCATGTAGATTTCATTGGTGTCTGCACACTCAAGCTGGGTACACACTACAGAAATTTTAACCAACTTTTTATGCCGAGCAATTTTACATGCAATCGATGGTCCGATCGCTCGGTCCATGGACTGCATATACACACTAGCCTTGTTTAGTACGATAAAGGGAAGAGCGGACGTCCCTTTAGCGACTTTTTACAGCCATGTTGTCGTGAGCAATGACTAATTTCGTACTCACTGTTGTGGATCGGTCGGAAGTTTATACACACTACACAGCGGAAACGAGAGTAGAACGAAAATATTAAACGGTACGACCAACCAAATGAGGCGACAATCGTCCATTTGGGCAGACTTTCGACCATCGTGTCACTGCACACACTGACCCGACTTTTCAACGAGCAGTCGTATGTCGACTGTTTGAGCCGATTATTGGACGAAAACAGTGTAGTGTGTACCCAGCTTAACACAGGTCCTCCCCTTCAGATCCTTGCACTAGCATCCAGTTGTATTGCAATGCATAAGAACTGTGTTTCTAAAATATCAGCCTGTGATATCCCTTGCGGTCACAATGCCACCATCTAGATCTCTCTCTATATGGTTTCAAAGACTCCCCAATCTTAAATGATAAAATAAAGAGGAGGATTACACCTCTTGTAATTGCCAACACGCATTTTGGTCTTGGTAAAAGCTGATGAAGGGATTAGCAGAGGAAAGTATGGGCTACACGATTACAAACTACAGGCTAAATAAGAGTCCGTGTCAAGAGGTTGACTTAGAAACTTGACTTGTCAATAAAATGATACAATTATGAGCACTTAATATAATAAATCGATTCCACAATGAAGGGCTCAAAAATTTGGAAATAAACAATCATTCTTTCATGCGGTTTTATAGAAAATAACACCTGGATTATAAAGAAAAGATATCACTTAGAGACCCTGAAAATCATCATTGTATAAATGGCACATTCAGCCTCAACAGGCCAGGACAACCTGTGACTCTCCAGTTGTTGTAGAACTACAAGTTCCAGAATACCCTGCAAACCATCAGCTGGCTACTTGCAGATGGAACTCACCTTGCCTACGCAACTCATTTTTTACAGCTTCAACACCTCCTGTTTTTTCAATAAAGTCATAAATGACCTTTGATGTTTCTTTATCTTTAAGCTGAGCTTCAGAGATACCACACAAGTCAAACAGTTTTTTCAGCTCCGGGTCCAAATTATTTACCTAAACAAATAGAAGGGAAAAAAAAGACAGATAGTGCAATAGGTTATACACACACAATACTTTCATACAGACATAGCAAACATCTGTTAAACAAGCAAACATTTATTAACTGGATCAACATAAGAAAAAAAAAAAACTGGCCACCACTTTGAAAGTTTAAAATGTACTGCTGCAATGCATTATTTTTTCCCCAGGGTATGCTACATGTGTGAATTATGCGTATAGCACTGCCAAAGGTGTGTAATGTCATGTATCCTGTACGAATAATTATTTTCTGTGTAATATGTAGACGCTATATAAACTGTTTATATGTAATAAATATACATTTGCACAAGTTGAATCACTAAATAAAAGGATATAGCCAAGAAACTGGAATTTTAGAGAGATTGCCATTATATAAAATGTTTGCACTGTGGATGGAACAAGAGCAGCTGGATATCAAGCTATATGGGATTGTGCAACCATGAACTGTAAGGGCAAGTAAGTTATGAGCATGTGATTAGTGCTAGTTTAACTGGAATAGCAAGTGCCATTACTTAAATTACAGTTCTTGGCCACAAGGTGGGGCTTGACATGCAATAATGTGCATAGGACTATCAAAATGCTTTCATTAAAAATATTTATACAAGTGTTGCAAAGATCAAAGAGAAGTGATTTCCACTTCTGTCCATTACAACATACTTACATCAAACCCAGTATTTGGATCCCATCCCACATGTCCAATGTGCCTAAACAAAATATATTAAAGTTTTTATTAGCAACTACAGAAAAGAAGCTGAAAGTTGGATAGTATGCAACAAATGTCATTGCACAAATGCAAATAAATACAAAGCTTTAGCAGCAGAGCACTTATCTTATATATGTGTGTATGTATCTATAGTGGAGCAACATGTAGTTGTTACTTGTTTTAAAAAATAGCTTCTGTAGTCTCTGCTTGTATCAACTTATTTGACATCTTGCAAACACACCTTTCACTTAAAGTGTATGTGTGGATTAATACTGGCATAATGTAGTTTAGTTCTGTCAATTGTTTTAATAACATAAGGTCACTATTGCAGACATAAAAAATAAAACAGAGCAGTCAGTAATACAGCAACAGTGCCAGCATAGGCTTCTTTAGAGCTAGAGCTCCATAATTACCATACAGAGTGAGAACGCCCCATCCCGTTTCGATCGGCATCTTGGATGCAAGTTAAAAGGTAGGCTTGTGCTGCTAGGATCCACCACTGCACCCTCACAACTGTCCCAATCTCCACTCTGAACCACATTTGCTCCTCTTGGTTCAGCTTTGCCCTCTTCCAATTAGAATGCAAGTTCCCTAATAAGCAAGGTACTTCATAACCTTAGTTTTCATGTCTGAGTTTATGTTGTCTACCTTGTATGTCCCTGTTTTATGCATGTACTGTTTTCCCTACTGTACAGCGCTGCGAAGCACTGTGTCGCCTTACAAATCTACGATTTTAATAATATTCACCATAATAATGTGCCTTTAGACAATTTGATTTTACTTAGCTAAAGGAACAGACTGACTGAAACCAGAGTGATGCTGGGTCAATGAGGATGCTGGAGGCGATCTATATAAATGATTGTCTATTACAAAGTAAATGGAAATACAGTCATTAGAAATTTCAGAGAATCTATAAAACAAAAAAGTATTCAGCTGGAGACTTTCATTTGTCAATATACCCTTTAGGTTCAATGCACTTAAGGTAAATATAGATTTCGGTAAAGTGTACTAAGCCTTTACTATAGGATTAAAGGTAAGCACAAGCTTTGTATCAATGCGTCATCCTTTCTTCCATAAAGATGTATATTTACATACTGGAAATTACTGGGTGTCCCAATGTCTGCTTTGGTGAGTTTCTTCTTCTTAGTTTTTACTTTTTTCTTCTCTTTGCTATAAGGAATGTTGTTTACTTGTGCATTGTATCGGTTAGTGATTTCAGGATTTTTAATGTCAACAGTTGCCATAGGCAGACTAGGACCTGAAAAAAAAAGAAAAAAAAGCAGAGCATGACAAATATACATAAAATGAATATACAAATAAATCCCTCCTCAACCCAATATAACTGTATGGTGGAATTGACGGACTGGATCAGCTCTGCACCAACACAGACAGCGGTCGGTGATAACTGGGTATGTTTAAAGTTGTTACAGCTCCTAAACATATAAAGATCTACTAGCTGAACCAGAGTTTGTAATTGACAGTACAGATCTAGTTTCATTCTATTGCCAGTCAGATTACCTGAAAAGGAAAGTTAACTTCTGCATTGGGAGTTTTCACCAGGGATAGTGACATAATGCTAGAAGGCATGTCAGCTAGTATTAGCTCACTATTTACAATACTAATGTGTAGGACAGATTGCACTCCAGTCATTCTGGAAGCTATTGTAGATTTCACAAAGTAATACATTTAGTTTGTTACCCATAAATTTATAGAGGAGTAGAAATCTTCCCAATGTTTCAGCTTACCATTTGGGGGATCTCTCTTTTTATCTGTGAAGAGAAACAAAATGCATCTTAAAACACAAAAACAGTCTTTTTGCAACAGTCTATTTTCTGCAATTTCCTTTAGAGCTTATTTCAGATACAGAACAAGTTAGTTAACACTGCATTGATTTGTCATTTTAATAAGTTAAGTAACTAAAATTAAGTTGAGTAGAACGACCTGCGTTCAACTTTAGATCAGTTTTGTGCCCTTCCACATAATCACCTTCTCACAGATATAAAACAGTGAAATATTTATGAAGGCAGTTGGAAATTACAGAGTAGTGCTGAGGAGTGTTATCACACTAATGAGTTATTTTGCAGATCTACTGGAATACTGTCTCCGTCCAGACTCTGGACCCAGAGAGTTCAAATGACATTGCTGCTGCCATCTCTGTTCCTCGTTTAGTGTTCTCCCCTGCCACCCTGACTTCTGGGAACATAGGTAACAAGTGTCCTGGCTCTGTGTCCAGCAGCGTGCATAATGCCAAAGAACAATACTGGGCTTACAGATGGCAGATAACCACAAGCCATTATAGCACAAAAACCTTCTCCACAGCCAGAAGAGGAGGAAGGTTCAGTTAATATAAATGGTGAAGGATAGTCATGGTTTTCAACAGCCGTCTTAAAATTTCTGCAAAGACAATCATCTTTTATGTCTCCACCTTACATAGTCTCTTTTTCACCCTAACTGTACCAAACCACTGACAACTACACAAAAATACCAGTTGGTAGCTTTAGTATTGATGGCTGATGTTGCTTCTGCCTTACAGTAGCCACACACACTCCACACTAGAAGCTACAATTATTATTCTGCTACTTTGTGTATCAACTATTTCCCACACCAATTAAATTATAAGATTATTTGTGCAGGGCATCTTTATCTTCCGTTTCTGTAATTGCATGTTTATTTGTATCACAATCTCCTCAATATACAGTGCTATGTAATATGCTGGCACTTTATAAAGGATAATAACCACTACAGTGTAAAAACACAATATATTTATCAATGAAATGTACTTGTAAGAGGTCTATAATTTATTTATACATGTGCCAAACTTGCATTTGAAAAACCTAGACCCCTATTTTAATGTTGGCTTAAAGATAAAACAGTGGCAGCAATTCCGTCTACTCACTTGCAGTGCAGTGGAGAAAACAATATCAGGCATTGTTATATTTTTACACATACCTTATGTGAAAAATTATATCTTGGTAAAAAACAATCCACTACATAAACCTAGTCACAGGCATTTAAATGTATTAACTATTGCCCATCTGATGGCCAGTGGGCTAGATGCAGCTCCTAAAAAGGTCTCTACCTCCCCACATTGTAGTTTTACAGTGTGGAGACATGATTCATATATATACCATGTTTAGCAATAATAATGGAATAAAAGTACAATAGAATAACAGAGACATGTGTTTATATTTCTATACTACCAAAAGGAAAATCTTACCAGGTCTTTTTGGTCGTCTTGCAAGCAACTCTGTTATGTCTTTTCTGAATCTTTTTGCTTCTTCTTCATTTGCAAAATTAAGACCAATCTGACAGGTCTGCAACATAAAATATACATTTGAACATATTTATTGGATAAAGATAATTCAAGACCAATATGCAAAGTTGGCAACATACCGGCCAAGGTACTAGTTCATGGCAGGGGCGGATCTAAACATTTCTTTTAGGGGGGCGGGGGGTTTATTGATTAATCCCGATTCCTTTCAAGTGCTGAAACGCCTTGTTGACTGCTCCCCCTCTACAGTCCCGACTCCTGTAGGCTGTGCCCTACAACATTATGTCTCACAAACTAATGTATTTTAGAATAGAAATTGGTAAGGTTTGTTCTTTGGATTATTTTAAGTAAAACACTATATAGCTATAAAATCATAACAAAAAGAGAAACAAATAACAGATGTGTCCCATTGAATACACTATTCCCCCTTCAACACACGGTGCCCCCATTCGGTCAGCTGCTCCTCACAGACAGCATCGTGACGTGATAACGTCACACAAGGAGGAGGGTACGGGAGCGAGGCACTGTCCCGTCACACTGGAGTTGGTAGTGTACAATGTCAGGCTGGGGCATGAAGGGCCCACTGGGGGAATGTAATGGTAGTAGAGACCCAGGAAATAGTGTGTGCAACGTCGCAATGCCTGAAGGGGGGTGGCCAGCCACAGGGGGGGGGGGGGATTAAAGTAACAGCCAGGTGATTTCACATTAGTGATTCTAATTTCCTTTGGCACAGTGTCAGAAAGCAAGAAGAATCACTCAGGAGACTGGAGCAGCAATTATTTTTTTCCTTCAGACATAACGCATGGGACACAGGACAGGGAACAGTCCAGGACATAGACAAGCAGCTACTGGCAAGGTCTTAAACGCAGTAGCTGCTTGTCTAGATCCTGGAATGTTCCCTGTTTGGAAAAAGGGATAGTTATATTAACTATGGGAAGCCTAGCAATGAGTGACCCTTATTTAAGTCTTTACTGGTGCCTGCTATCGCGGTTGGAAGATGACTGCATACCTTCGCACCACGTTTACAACATGCTTTGTTAATGACTGGATAGATAACAGGATCATCATCAGTCATTGGGCCATCTCCTAATATTGTAGCATGTGTGGCCACCATATATATATATGATTATTACAACAGGTAAGCCATTTCTGAAACATTGGTCTGGTTACTGTTTCACTTAACAAAATTGCTCTTTTAGTCAGCATTTCTCTTTTTTTACCATCATAATCATCAGAAAGGTAACTATAACTGAATTCTGATAATGTGATCTTAATTTTAACTTAAATGTAGTGCCTTGTAGAAGTTTATATAGGATCACACTAACCATGATAAAATCTTGGGCCTCCAAGAGTTCAGTGGAGGGAGAACCACTTCATTTAAAATCAAAGGTACCAAAACTTATAAGGAACAGCTGTGTACATTACTGAAAATATTCATAATGACTAGAGAAAAAGTGACAATATACAAAATATTACACTAGTGGATCCCAAATTTTCTCAGTTGAGGCACCCTTAGGGTCTACATAATTTTTTCAAGGCACCCCTAAGCCAAAATAATTAACAAGCAGTCTCCTCCCACCTTGCTTACCACCAATCCCTGGCCACGGCACCCTACGAGTACTCCCAGGGGCGCCGCGGCGCACAGTTTGGGAACCAATATATTACACTAATGCATTTGTTCCATTTTTAAAGATGACCTGTTACTCTTTTTAAACATACTACCTATCATACTCAGCTCCCTACATCATAACTCCACAGCATCACAAGTGAAAGGCAGGAAAGCTGAATGAAGTCAGATGCCAGTCAGACGGAAAAGAGCTGCCTGTGGATCAGGACCCGAAATAGGATCTCACAACTTGTTTTTAGTTCACCTCAATTTGAAATATGCAATACAAATTCATGGGACCCACCTCTTTTGGGTCCCAGAACAATGGCAGACTGACCCTTGGGGCCCTAATTAATAAATGGTTGCACAACTTTTGGTGAGGGCAATATGCAGGACAACTAGAGACAGTGTTTGCATATAGCACACTGTATTTTTCCATGCAGACAAAAGTGCACTAGTTCACTCAAAATTGATAGATAGTCCCTCAATTTATTTTCACCAAAGAGGAAACCTACTGTGCACAGCCACTCATTTACATTCTGGAATAAAAGCTAATCTAAATTCTCAAACCATTTCACTTGATATTCATTTTATTTACCTCTATTCCACCATTCTGCGTCTACCGGAATAATTCTAAATATTCGAAAAGTGATTAGCCCACCGGTAAAAATAAAAGTTAGTAAGGTTGTGTAACAAAAGAGATCCATCAACTTCAACCTTTCGTAAATTAAAAAAAAAAATCCTTATCACTCATTCCTATGTCTTCTCAATTAGCTACAGATAAAATTTCTTGCAAAGCTCCACTCAGCCAGTAAATTTACTATAACCAGCTCATGTGGCAAGGAATTCCACCCTTACTGTAAAGAACCCTTTCTCATGTTGACAGTGAAACTTTGTTTTCCCATTTACAACTGATGACCCTTTGTTTCTTGGATGGTCCTTGGTACAAAAGTTAATTAGGAAAATCTTTATCCTGACCTCAGATCTATTCATACATATTAATTAGGTTACTTCTATGGTGACTTTCTAGGTAAACACAGTTTTTCCAATTTTCTTTCTATAATTCAACTCCTTAATCCCTTTATTAATGAGGTGGCCAACTTACAACTTCGAGATCTCTTATGACCTTCTTATGATGAGATGCCCAAAACTGTATTCCATATTCAAGATGTGGTCTAACTAGTAACTTACCCAATGTTTGTACATTTATATAGCTTTTTATGCATCTCAGGATTCTATTCATTAGCTGGTACTGTGCTGCTACACAGCTTTCAGCCAACGAGTATTTCCTATTCTATTTGGGATCCTGACCGACAGGCTGCCTTTTCCCAATTGACTGTAATCGGACTTCATTCAGCTTCTCTGCCTTTCACTTGTGTTGTTGGGGAGATGTGTGTAATAGCCAGTATGTGCCCGATTTTGTTCCATTTTGAAAAAAATACTACTACATCTGCTTTCCACCATTTTGACAAAGTTATAAAGGGAGTGTGTGAGTATAAGAAACATTCTGTCAATTACCAAACTACATTCCTTTAGCACAGATGGATCCGGGCCACGCCTTATCTGTCTTAAACTGGTTTAGGAATAACTGCACCTCTTCCTGTGTTAGATAAATCACATTTAATGGTATAAAGCAGACTTTTTGCAACACAACCTATTGCCGGACATGTTCCTTCATTTATAAAGACAAAAAGAACCACACATTTTAGAGATCAATTTTTCTTTAAATACTACAATTATTTTTCCCATTTTAGAATTTTTTGGGCCAATATCAGTTGCATTTTCTTGCTGTTTATGTACTTGGAGACATGTTGGGATTAGACATGTTATCTTTAGAAATCTATTGTTCAGCTTCAAACTTTGCTAACCCAATTTCTTTTTTAGATAAAGGACATGACTTTACAGCAATACTACTTACATCACCAGCAAATGTGTGAAAATATGATCTTGGGCTATTATATACAAAATTATAATACAGCTCCTGTTCATAGAGTGGTCGACTTTCCTGAGAAAAAAAAATAAAAAAATATTAAAAATAATCAACCAACCACAAGCATAAAAGGCTAGAAAGTCAGAAATCACCTAAATCCTACCATCTTTCACAAATACAGGAACTTTGTATTTCTCCGACATGAATTATACGACACTGTACAGTGCCCTCCTAAACTAACAAAATCCAAATACACTGAATTTGATACAGCAGAATGAAACTTCAGGTTGGCCAATGAATCGAAGTAGAAGTTAATCCTTGATTATAATACGAATATTTAAAACTGATCATATTCATATAAATATGTGGTCAATCGGCACAAACAACTTCCACTACATTCTGGACTATGTGGCCAGATCCAGTTGCAATGATCAAAAATTATCAGATAGCAATGTGTGTTGTCGGGATTAGTCTTATCTGTTGCTCCTCCTAGTGAAGGTTAAGCACCCACACCACATATTTCTAAACATATGAGCTTTGCATAAAGGAATGGGGAAGACAGATTACTGGACATATTTAAGTATAAACAATTTGCTAACACATTATATAGGTTTTGCTATACATTAATTCTAGTGTGTTTAATTGCTCTTTACAGGCAAAATATTTGTGAAATTACTTTTAAAGGGAGAAGTTTTTGAAAAAAAAGGTAATCCTTAGTGGTTATGAACATGGGCATGTTAGAGGGGAAAAAAAATACAAAGAAAATATTTACAATTACTTAAAATAAAGAAATGCTAAAAACTTTCACAGCATTTTATAAAAATGACTTGGTAGTCAGACACACAAATCTGCCATAGATGTAGTCTGAGATATTGGGCAGTACTCACATGTGTGACTTTATATGAAAATGCACAAGTTTCTTTCCTAAAACACATCAATTTTAGTGGCAACAAAAGTAAGCAATACATTAGCTACCTGCATATTTCTTAAAAGCTATGCAATGGGTAGACAACCCTGTAACCATGCTCAAGAATTCAACTGAAATGCTAAAACTTTTCTAATCCTGGAATGTGCAAATGTAACAATCACAGGCTATAAACATATACCAGAAGAAGTATAAGAAGTGGTTTACCTTTATATCATATACTCTAATGAAGTAGGATCTCTGTGGATTATCCTTCACAAGGCATACTACTCCACAACATTTCTTTATCCACATGGAATTACGGTCTGAGGCATAAAGTTGGACGACAGCCGAATTAATTGTCTAGATAAAACATATAAAAAATTAAAATGTTATATAATATAAAGCCCATCATATCAATACAGAAATAAAGTGAGACAAAAGGGTAAGATTGCCTTGCTAGCTAAAGCTTAATGCAAATGTTCATTTTCCTTTATATTTTTGCTCAGTAAACAAATCAGACAAACGATATTCTGCAGAGTACTGCGTTTCTATGTTTAAGTTTACAATACAGCTTGTGCAGTAAAAATTAAAAAATAATTCAGATACACTATTACTGCATATTGGTCTAGCCAGATTGCAAAGGATAAAAAGTGATTTGTATGCTATGTGATCCAGTCACAGAGCAATGTTGGTCTGGGGTCAGAGGGTTGTTGACTTGTGTGAATTTTATAAATGGTGATAATAGGGGAGCCTAGTGAGGTCAAGAGTGTGGTAGAGGAATATTATAAGCTTGCCTGAAGAGGTGGATTTTCAGAGAACGCTTCAAAGTTTGTAGACCACAGGCAAGTCTTATTGTGCGAGGGTGGGAATTCCACAGAGTCTCTGCAGGTTGAAAAGAGTCATGAAACCGGGAATGGGAGGATGTAATCAAAATGGATGAGAGATGCAGATCTTGTGCAGAACTCCTTTTCCTCAAAATACTCCATGGCAGTCATTGCAATGGGTAAGTTATCTACCAGTTTCGGGAGAGACACGTTAAAAACCGCTCATATCAGTATATAAAGGCAGCTCTTCCTCTTCCCTTATATCTCCGATATTCCCAAGCTTTCACTGAAAAAGGCCAATTTGTTAGACATGTTTATGTTTTTCAGAGAAAGCTTGGGGAGTCACTCAAAGATGTAAGGGAAGAGGGCAGCTGCCTTAAATACTGCCTGGGGGCATTTTTTAACTAAACTAGAAAGAAACCTAGCTATTGTAATGGCTGCCATGGAGGATTGAAGAGGAAATATTTAGGTCATGGTAGTTTTTTTATTATTCTGGAGAATATATACAAACCAGCGTGAAGAATACAAATATGGTCCCTATATTTCCAAAAAAATATAGTTGCCACTCAAACTTTCATAACTGTACTCTGTGTTCATTTGGAGCTCTCAGCATTTCATAATGTCTGCATCTTCCAATCTCGATTTTGGGAACCCTGCAGGGTCCATCAACTTGCCGACTATTTTTTCTGTGGTATTTTGCATTGAATGTATCCAAAATATAGAATTCTGTACTGTCCAGTTACAAAGTCTAAGCCTCAGTTCAAGCCAGCTTTGGGCAAATAACTTCTCTGGGACTGCTGTAGTAATTTGCACACTACAGCATCTGTAACCATGGATAACACGAGAGAAAATGGACAGTTAACCACCTCCACTTCCTGACTTGTTACAACCTTATGTTACAGAGACCCCTATTTGTAAAGTACAATATCTATCCAAACCACAGGAGTCTACCGCTTGCTACTGTAACAGTGACAAGCAGAGTACTGATCTGATCGCCATTAAGTTAGGAGAGCCCCAGATATCCTCTCCAGTGTCTGTTGACAGTGATTACTGACATAGGACAGAGAAATGGAAGACATCTTTGTCAAAGTTCAGGCATGGATATTTGTGGATAATTATTAAAATATACATTATATATTTATCTCCTCCAGTGAGAATAGTAAGAGAGAATTACCTATTATAACTAAATAGAAGACCAAAAAGTTTGACCTATATTCGTTTTATAATCACCTTTCCCCCCCCCACATTTTTTCACTTCATCACACTGTTTGTTGATATTTTGCTGGATATATTTTTATAAAACATTTTGGAAGATTTTAGAAAGAAGTAACAATAAATATTGGACTCCTGGCATTTCCACAAGTTCCCCAACTAAAAGAATCTTTTTCTCCCATTTGTGCTATGGATATTAACAGTTATTCTTGGGACCACCCTCTGTGATGTAATAATTACTGTCTATGAATCGGAATAAATACTTCATTTAAGTTACTGGTAATATAGAGAAGGGACTTTGGCATGTATTTTAGGAATTTAAGGTGGTGTAGTAATAAATGTATTCCATTTTCTAATATATTAGCTTCAGCCATATTAGACTTAGTTTAGTGAACAAAAGCAGGTTCCCTCTGCCAACTCATAGTATGAAGCTGATAAAAACTGTGCGCCTGAGAAGCAGCTCAGATTTGCATATCACATGTTGTGAACCACTTCCTGTGGAAGGTTGGCTCTTGAAATAGTGCAGTTTATTGCTGAATAAATTTAGTACATGGGATGATAGTTAATATGACATCAATGTAATCCATGCTTTCAATATGGCTGCCATTATAAGTTAACATGATCACCATGATTGGACAAAATGGCTCCTGTGCAAGATAATGTCATGTTAGAAGTTTCCATGCGAGATAACTGGAGTTTATAGTGTGAGAATATGATTTTGGTTCAGATTTAAGGTTATATTGCCGTGAAATGTACTTGGAAGAGTGAAATGTGTTTTGTTGAATGCTTAAAATGGAGCCCAGAGCATGAGGGTGTCTACCCCCCACCCCCCAATGAATGTAATTGTATGAACATCTATACTATACAACCCATGTTTATAGAGCAAACAAAACCTGTTGAGTATGTGTAATTTACTGTTTACTTTTTTATAATATATATGAGTTTTACAATTAGAATATTAATACAATTTTTTTAAAATGAAATTTCATCTTCTGTGCAGTATTTCTTGAAAATATAAGCATGCGTTTATTATATACAGACTGATCCTGTGGATTTAGGAAAATTATAAGAATTATATTTCTTAGGTTAAACCAAAACTACCTTTGGGAAGCATTGGTTGACGGTTATAGTCATAAATAACGTTATTAAGTGGTCATACATACATTTGCCAGACTATTAGGACCCATAGATCTGGTAGCACCCTTTTAAAGGTGGTACTTGCCAACTTTTCCTCGTTGGCTTCAGGGAGATCCCGGGGGAAGGTGGTGTGCGGGGGCGGCGCTTGACGTACCGCATCATTTTCGCCAAGATGATGCAAGATTAAGACCCGTCCCCCCACCACTTATCTATTGCGGGGGCGAGAACTGGGAGGCTGCCTTGCTCTTCCGGGAGGTCTCCCAGAAATCCGGGAGTCTGCCAGACATTCCGGGTGAGTAGGCAACTATGTGTTAAAGAAAAGCAGCTAATGAGTCTCTCCAGACTGAAGTGTCTTTTACATTTCTGTCTCCATTACTGAAGTCATGTTGTTTTACCTGTCAGTCTGATTAAATCTTGGTCTCCATGAAAATGGCCACCTCCATAGGTATCAATACATGGACATAGGACACAATTTCTTTACTGTGTCATCATGCCACAGATGACAAAGCCAACAACGTCTTGTACTGGCTCAGCATCAGGGAGAATGCCACAGAGAGTGAGGGAGATCATCCCTATTTCAGGGAGAGTTGGCAAGTATGATCTATTCTTTTCAACTAGCATCCATCAGAACTAGTAGGATGCAGGAGACATGCTTCTTATTCCAATTCACTATATTAAACTGTATGCTATAACATTTTTCATGCAGGTTTTCTGCTAGTCCTATTCGATGAATTGTGAACCGTACATTTTCACAAGCAAGTTATATCTATAATTTTACAAAGACAAAACCTGATAATGAAATGTGTAACTCACAATTACAACGGATAAGTCCACTACTAAATTGACCAGATGGGCAAATAAATCAAATTACAGTGTGAGCCACTCTAAATTACCTGCATCAGGATATACACACATTCTGCTCTTAAATGGAGTTTTTCTCATCTGTTTTTATTATATTTCACATAAGTATTCTGTTAAGGAAAAAATGGCAGCAAATGCACCTGCAGGCAGCACGAACAATACAGCTGGTAGGGAAGTCCATACATAAAATGCTGCCTACAGCAGGTTTACGTGATGTAGTTTTTCATTTTGTTGGCTGACATACATTTCCAGATTGCCATTATCCTTTAGTGTAAATAAATACAAAACCAAGCAACAACTTCTGACTGCAGTCTAATGAGAGATCAACTCTCCATGCCACAAATGGTAATAAAAGTTATCCTACAAAGCCTCTGTAAATATGTCTTCTGATGACTCGTAGAATTCCTCACAAATAAGTTGGTTATAATTTTAGGAAGCAGCATTTATTTACACACCAGATGTCCAGTGATCATAGAAGTTGGCTGCATGAGCTTGCAACATTATTTTGACAGGTGAGCAGTCACTTGGTATATCTCCAGTTAGCTGTTAAAATGGTGAATTTGGTGCCTGAAGCCAGCTTCTGAGAAAAAGTAACTAGCATTGGGAGTAATAATGGAAAACCCATCTTGCAGGCAAGATAAACGGTGGTCTCACAGTAGACACACAGAAAGCAGGCAATAACAGCTTTCCATTCAATAGTGAAATTACAACATAGAAAACCATTAGCACAAAACATTTAGCAACTTAAGACCTTCCCTATGCATTGGCCAACGTAACATCTTCCATTAACATCCCATAACCATCCAATCCTGTCACAAAGCAGATTTTAGGGACCTAGACAGTTCACTTGGCAGATACATTATGTTCCTCAAACAAAGTTAGCTTAACATTTTCCTGCCTCTGTAAAACTCAGTAGTCATTTTTCTTTGCAGTATAAATGCTTTGACATATGTGCTTTACAGGCCTACTGAACCTAATGCTAAAACCAGCTCTACTGACATCTTAAAGCAGGCCTGTCCAACCTGCGGCCCTCCAGATGTTGTGAAACTACAAGTCCCAGCATGCCCTTCCAGCTATCAACAGGTTGTCTACTGGCAAAGCATGCTGGGACTTGTAGTTTCACAACACCTGGAGGGCCGCAAGTTGGACAGGCCTGTCTTAAAGCATCAGGCTGTTATAACATTGCAGTAACACACCAGAAAAAGCCTCAGAGATCAGTCCTGCTACCCGCCCCTCCTTTGCACAGAAAGTGGAAGGAATGCAGGCATTGCAGGGTTAGCTCTGTGAACACTCCCTTGAATAGCTGACTCCAATCAAAGATGGCCTCCAGCTTAGAAAGAGTATTTTCCCAGCAGGGTTTCTTGCTGAAGCAGGTGGAAGTTATTTTGGATCATGCAGATTAACTTTATTGTATTGCATTACTACCTTAGCGTTTACAGTGGGATTTCAATACAAGTGTATTCTCTCATCTATTTTTTGTAAGAATATTATTTATGTTTCTAAACACAATACAAAAAGCAGTAACAATTACCAGAGTAGTAATAGTCATACAAATAGATAAACAAGCCACCAGATAAACATGACTATTTGGAGTAACAACAAGTGCTTGTTGATACGTGAAATTTGTAATGAACCTAAAGGGATGTGTATTGCGAGTGGGGATGGGAGATTTATTATGAGGGAATAGAAGCCATTGTATGCAGCAGGGATATTAAACTGTTAGTTTGCTTCAAAATCAAACGCTTAACTATATAGAAAGAGGTCTGAAAAGCCCTGGGAGACTGTTATAGATGAACCAATCACATCAAATTTGCGATTCTCTTATTAAAAGTATGCAGAAATATTTTTCATGGTCACAAGTACCATATTTTATTGAAAAGCTGCTGGAAGGAGGATCTGGACGTTTTCAGTGTTTTGCGACCAAGTATCTGGCCTCACTGCGGATTTGTACTGAAAGTTTATCAGAGTGTTTGTTTAGTCTAGGGGGGACCCAATAAGTTAAAACCATGAGCATCTATTAGGATTTATTTATAGATGGAGACCTTAGTAATGTCGCTGACAAGGGTGTCTACAATGTCCCAAAACTGACCAATCATAGGGCAGGACCACCAGATGTGGACAAAATACCATAAATCCTCTTTAACCTTGTGGGAACCAGGCTCTATGTATAAAATACTTTATAGACATTCTCCTTGACTAGGCAGGGGGGACGGGACCGAGGACTCTAACACACTGTGGTCCAGGTGTCCCCCTCCAGTGGTCTGCCCAGATCAAAGTCACAATTAGTTTCATGTTTCCGGATAACTGTTTGTTTGGCTGTAATGAGTAGGTTGCAGAGAATTGAAATGACGACTTTTGGGAGTGGATTGTGCACACAGAGACTCGAACAGAATCAGTGACCTATTTATGTTGGGTTTTGGAAGAGTGTTAAAGTGTTTCACCTATAGATATTCAAAGAGGCTGAAATTGTTTTTCCAGCGTAGCCAATGGGATATAGTGGCCAGAATCCACAATATCTAGGACCATCCCAATACCTCTCTCAGAGTAGAAAGCAGGACAAACATTGCCTTGGGTTAAAAAAATCAAAGTTATTCCAGAGTGGCACAAGTCATTGTCTGTATTTTCACTTCTAAGCAAAGCTTAGCTTATTAGCTTTTTTTTTTAAAAAAGTGAACTGGCAGGAACACTGACTAGAGTAGTCAACAAAACTCTAATGTTGATCACCATGCATTTTGCAAGGGAAAGACATGAATAGAAAGCCTGACCATATCACTAGTATAGCTCATATAAAATAATAGTTGTAGTGTTTAGAGGTCCTTTAAAAATTATACTGTATTGTAAAGTTGTAAATGTAGCCAACACGTATGTCCTGTACTAAATATTTTTGCTGCAATTTTTCTTGCAAGCGTACTTGTTCCTGATCCTGTCTGAATACAGGCAGAACAACCTTCTAGATGTAAACTGTAAATAGAAAATTTGCTGATTAAAAGATGATACTAAAAATAAATATAAGTAGTTAACAATCCACACATGGTTAATGCCCAATTGTATATATCTGGTCTCTTCAGATGTGAAGGTGTTAATAGGCAGGCATGCAAAAGCCACAGTACTGGAAGGCGGTAACGTGTAGGAAGACTTTACATAGTCTACAAGCTCTTCCCACTTCCACAACTGCATATTATACAAAACCCACTGAGAAAATACCAAATGCTCTGTTTTGGTAATGTAGATAGGATGCTTGAAATAGTTTTCATTATTCCCTTCACAATGTTGACACCAGTACTTTGCAAGCAACTGCCAAAAGTAAAGTTCAGAACAATTCCAATTAGAGCAAACGATAAAAGCCTGAAATACTCAACAAAGCGTCAATTATAAAAGAAACAACGGTGCCATCATCAATGCATATACAACAGCACTCACAAGGTTGGCTATTGGTAGATATAACATACGCCAAGATAGTCTCATCCTGCATTAGAGTTGGCCTATTCCCTCTCTCTTGGCCACCACCTAATCTGTACCACTACTTCAGTACTGTTAAATCATTCTGAAAATCAGATCAAATTACTAACCTCTCACTCACCTTATTTTGACCCAGACATTTTTTTTTTTAAGGTATATCTAGAACACTTCCTTTTTCAGCTGCTGACTGCTACGCCTTCACATCCCTGCTGTACTCGCTCTTAAATCCCATCTAGAGATTATGTATACGGTATATAGCTTATTACTACTGTATTCATATGTAGTTGCTGCATTAACCTCTGCAATTCCACACACACACACACACACACACACACACACACACACACCACAAGCAAGCCAGAAACCTGACTGTGGCAGTATGCTTGTTTAAAGCAAACTGAGATACCCATTATTATGTGTGCTCAAGCACTGGCTTGAGGACAACAACTGGATGATTTACCATAATTACAAACACTCTGAAAATTCCAATTTCTGACTTCAAAGTTGAAGGACACCAGTACATCAAATACCATTCCAAATACCTTCCACAACTTAAAGACCCAAAGCTTCTCGTAGCTTCATACCCAGACCAATTTTCAGTTTTTCAAGTGAAATGCGTGTGCTGGCAACTTATGCACATGGTGCTAAAAATATGATAGGATAAGGATAAGATATGGCTGAGGTATAATCTGCCCTCAGATAAAGGAAATTATAAACTTTTATTTCAGTGGTATTTGGTCCCTTCCAGGCGGAAAACTATTTATCCATCAGCCGCAGATATTTGCTGACGTAATTGTCGTTATCTGGGTTCACTGTCCCACATTTAGTGGAGCTGTCCTAAAATGATTCCTTTTTGGCAAGCAGTGGCAGACTATTCATGAAATAACTAGTGTAAGGGGTCCGTTTCATCAGTCTTATTTTCTTCTCCCTCATCCCACCCCTGACAATCATAAACTTACTTGGAAACTCCCAAGCCACATTCTTACTGCCGCTAGATGTCCAATAGCTAGAAATTGGAAGCAAGCTGAATGCCCCACTATCTCTGCGCTAATTCCGAGTGTTTGGCAGATATAACATAGAACATAGAACATATGACTAGTATATTAAATGATCGTCCAAACCAATTCCTCTCGACATGGCATTTGTGGCAAGACTATTTTGCCTCTTCGCAACGTATCTCTTAATGTAACACCCCCATTATGAGTCTCGAGAACACAGTCTCTCTATTCTTCTCTACTTATCCCTCTGCTATTTTTCCCTATACTAACAAACCCTTTCCCTCCTCTTTTTTCTTTCCTCTCCCAAACCTACCCCCTCCTCTATCTGGCACGGAGTGTGCAACAGAATGAAGTTTGTTCAAATTTGGTCTTTTCCCATGTTTGCTCTCTCCATTAACATATGTATTAATATTGACATGTTATTTTGATCCTGTCTGTAATGTAATGTTTGCCTTATCCTGAAAGTCTGGGATTTGGTCCATTTTCTTTTTCTGTATATCCCGTTTTCCATAGCTGAAGAATTCCGAACTTCCACGGACATTAATGTTAACACAAAAAACTGTGCAGCAGGAGCTTAATTGAATTGTTTTCTATGGGTGAGCTGCTGCATGCAAGACTCACATCACCAAGTGTGGATAGAGTGGTGTAAAGCACACCAATACTGGACTGTGGAGCAGTGGAAACGTGTTCTGTAGAATGACGAATCACCCTTGTCTGTTTGGCAGTCAGAAAGGAGAGTCTGGGTGAGGCAGATGCCGGGAGAATGTTACCTGCCTGACTATTATGCCAACTGTGAAGTTTGGTGGAGGAGGGATAATGGTATTGGGCTGTTTTTTAGGGTTTGTGCTAGGGCCCTTATCTCCAGTGAAGGGCATTCTTAATGCTTCAGCATACCTAGTAATTTTGGACAATGCTAGGCTTCCAACTTTGTGGCAACAGTTTGGGGAAGACCCTTTTCTATTCCAAAATGACAGTGCCCCACTGCACATAGCAAGGACTGCAAAGACATGGTTTGCTGAGTTTGGTGTGGAAGAACTTGACTGGCCCGCACAGAGCCCTGACCTCAACCCCTTTGGGATGAACTGGAATGGAGATTGCGAGCCAGGCCTTCTTGTGCAACATCAGTGCCTGACCTCATAAATGCTCTACAGAATGAATGGACACAACTTTACACAGTTTTCACTTATTTTCCAAAAGAGTAGAAGCTGTTATCACTGCAAAAAGGGGGACCAACGTCATATTAAAGTATATGTATTTGAATACAATGTTATTACAGTCCCTGTTGGTGTAATGGTCAAGCGTCCAAATACTTTTGTCCATATAGTGTATTTATATAGCACCACTAACTGCAGCGCTGTGCAGAAAACTCTCTCATATCAGTTTCTGCCCCATTGGAGCTTACAGTCTAAATTCCTTAACATACACACGCACAGTCTGAGAGAAACTAAAGTCAATTTAATAGCAGCCTACTAGTATGTTTGTGGAGTGTGGATGGAAACAGACGCAAACACGGCGAGTACAAACTCCACACAGATAAGGCCATGATCGGGAATCAAACTATAACTTACATATGACCCTTAATATTTATAATTAATGCATTCCCACAGTGAAATTAAAGAAAATTAGAAATCTCTCTCTGTTTAGCAGTAATAGGATAAGAAAAGAGCAAAGAGTTTTACTACTTGCAGGCAAATAAAGTTCTTGTGCTAAGTCAGTAAATTAGAGATAATGGTTTGTGTGCGCATGAACTCTGTACATGGTGCAGAGGAATCTAAAATTCCAATATCTTTACTCCCTAAGGGAGAAAAATAAAAATACTTATTTCCTGTTGTGAATGCTGACTAGTCAAGTACATTCCTTCTGTGTCTTGACGGAAGTGATGCAATAAATACGGGACATTATAAGCACCCCAATGTAGTCCTATATATTGCAAGCCATGCATCTTCTAAAACATACAGAGGATCACATACTATATGTGTGTGTGAGTATATATATATATATATATATATATATATATATATATATATATATATATATATATATATATATATATACACACATACACACACACACACACACACATATATACACATACACACGAGTCTTTACTATTGATGGATAATTTGAGGCAACAATATAGGCTTTTCACCACGATGCAGTGTTTCATCCAGGCTGCTGTATAATCCTATACCATTGTTTATCTAGGTTGCCGACTTTTTGCGCACCAGTATATTTACAATATAAACTATTTACTCCTATATACTTGCCTGATGTGTACACATGAAGCAGACAAATGGTCTCATTAAGTGCACACACTGCTTAGTCTCGCACTATCTGTTGCTTGACTTGCTAATGCATCTATTGGATACATGTCTGCTGTGTTTCTGCTTGCGCTGATGAGCACAGCCTTGATGAGCTTCACAATTATTTCCCTTGTATATAGCCAAATACATCAATTGTTTATGTTATTTATATTTACATGTTTGATGATAGGGGTTGCCCTGACATAGATGTCCGGTCTTATGAAGTCGCAGAGTAAGCTTCCATGATTAGCTACATGTTAACAGCGGGATTTTGTTGATGCTGTTGCGTGTGCAGAGGGAGTTTTCGAGGGGAGTGCTGGTGGGATACATTGTAACACATCTGCTCTGGGTAAGAGGTTTACTACATTATATAAAGTGGCTATTAAGTATAATTGTTTGTAATATGTTCCCAAGGAAGGTTATGTCTATCGATGTTGGAAGTCACCTATTTTCTGGATGTATTGTAGTAGCTGACTAATTAATTCCTTGGTGAAAAAAACTGGGAATAAGAAAGCAGAATTGCAGACAGGCTCAAAGTGTACAACAGCAATTTAACTGAGCAAATTTCTAGCTTACAGCAGTGCAGTATAAAGGTTAACAAGCTCATTTAAATGAGGAACATGAAGTAAGACACAAAGATGTATTGCTTGCTTTGCAACTCTTTGCCTACACAAAAATGCAAGAATGAATGCACTCATTTCTATCTATGTCTGGACACAAACCTTGCCTGGCTTGTTAAAAGATCTTATATTTGACTGGCTGACTCTTGATATACACATCTGTCAACCCTTGCTATTATTATTATCCTTTATTTGTTAGGCGCCACAAGAGTTCCGCAGTGCCGTACAATGCACAAACAATAGACAGTACAGGGTAAAATATTACTGAGCAGTAAACAAAAATACCAAAACTTCGGAAGCTCCAAGCAGGCTGATGCAGAAAAGACGGAGCAGAAGAGTAGGTAAGGACACAGGAGGTAAGAGGGGCCTGCTCGAATGAGCTTACATCCTAAGGGAGGGTGAACAAGACTCAGGTACAAAGGGGGCCAGATGATGTAAAGGAGAGAAGAGGGGACGGGAGGAGGGAGGGGAGAGTGGGTTAGGAGGAAGGATGGTAGGCTTTGAGGAACAGGTGGGTTTTTAGTACCCGTTTGAAGGAGCTTAGAGTGGGAGAGAGACGGACGGAGCGAGGGAGGTCATTCCAGTGAAGGGGGGCTGCTCGGGAGAAGTCTTGGATTCTGGAATGGGAAGAGGTGATTAGAGTGGAGGAGAAACGACGGTCATTGGCCGAGCGCAGGGAGCGGGCAGGAGTGTGAATGGAGAGGAGGTTGGAGATGTAGGGGGCAGTAGACTGGGAGACTGCTATAAAGCACAATGCAAAATGCTCCGAGAGTCAATTCCCCTTAGTCACAGACAGGTATGTGACAAAACTGGTTTCTCCATTTCTCTTTAGTAAGATATCAATCTGAACTGGACTGCAGGCATATGGTTAGTAAGAACAAGCACAAGCTTTTTAACATAGACAAGTTTAACTTTAAATCAAGGGCTGTGCCAAGTAATCATTGTTATATTGGAAGTGTTTGAGCAATAATATCCAATTAGTAAACTAACCTAATACACAAAAAAAATAGGACTCTGCTCTCAGATTGAAAAGACAGCCCAATATTTGTGCTATATTCAAGACAATCACACACAACTGCAATTTTCCTAGAACATCTCTATTTTAATAGATTATACACGGTGCACAATGATAAAAACTAGTGCAAAGTAAAAAAAAAAAAAATGTGTTGCCCATAGCAAGCCAGATGACTCCTCCATCCCAGCAATAAGACTTTTAATAGTGTTATGATGGCTTACAAGTGACCTAATGATGCTATTGGAAAAGGTCCTACTGCACTACTTGCTAGTAAAATAAAATGTAAAAGTAAGATTCATAAATAAAGTAAAAATTCTACAAAAAAAGGTTTTTTTTTCTCGGATTAAGAAAAAAAAAAAAAAAAAAAGTGCCACCCATATCAAACACACAGCACCATGGGGCCTGCTCTGAACAACAACATTTGGCATTGGTGTTACATACCTATACAAAATTAAGGTTTCCTAAACCCATATAAAAAGAAGTCTGCTGTCTTCCCTTACTCCCAACATAAAGAATTTTGCACCATGCAGTAACTGCATAATATAACTTTTTTCCCAGATTTCCCCCATTCACCCTACATCCCCAGGCAAAAACAATCCATGGTTCACCCACTTACATCTCCACTCTGGTGGGGACAACCTTAATTTATTTTCATAGGTATTTTACCAATTAACTTTATTCCTGGCCCAACAGTTTTGTCAAACCATCCTTATAAACACGTGGTAACCTATTTTTGAGAGAAGATGCAGATTTGATTTGGGGGTGGATAATTGCATAAAAGTAACTATTGCCAGGTTGTCTGGTTTTCCCTATTTTATGACTGCACCATGAAAAAGAAAAGAAACTTGTGCTGTGTAAAAAAATTGTTTTATTAAATAAAATATTTAATATTTGATTGCTGTGGTTTCATTATTTCATCTATTTATCCCCCTTCCCCACAAAAAGACCCACTGATTAGTATATGTCAAAATCGTGGACTGATGTCATACATACTCCCCATGTACTACTGATGTTAATAATTCAACATAAGGTACAAGCACTACAAGTCTATTTGTTGTTCCCGTGTGTGTGTGACATCTTGTTCATTTTGAAACCATTTGGACTTATGGATTTAAGCAAAGATCAGCAAAGTACTTAAAAATATTTGATTACGGTGTATACTGAAATTGGTGAAATATCTGATTATATAAATAGGAGCATTGGCTCACAAGAAAACTTGCATCTGTATAGGCAGTTTTTGGAGTTACCTATTGGCTTTGCATTTGCCTCAAAAAGAAAGTATTGCATAAAGTCTAATGAACGCATTTTTTGCCATGAAAACAAATGATAAAAATATACAATTACATGATATATAATATACAATGATAAAAAAAACAATTATAAAAGTTTTACTTTAATTATGACCAGGTTCTGCGTTTGCATATGTAGGTTTAAGTATGCCTGCTGTGAATATAGCGCATATGATGTAGATGAAGTGCTGGAAGCATCTTAAGCTGAAATACGCAATTTGTGTGTGCAACTCATTGTCAGGCCCTATGTGTTTGATATGCACAGAACACATTCGCATGAGTTTGCGAATGCATCCAAAACACAAATGGACCTGAATCTTTCCCTGTTCATTTCAATGGGGATTCTAACACATGTACTACATGTAGATTTAAATAAAATCTCACAGAATGCCATGCCTCCAAAAATTCCTTAACCAATCCCAGCGTTCGGCAGACTGGACTCATTCCCAATAGAACAGGACGACAAGTGTGTGGTCCGCCTGGTATAGTGAAAGGGAGCTTTACTGCACATTCGTCGTACTCACACATGCTCGAAAGAGACCTTCCCAAGAGTGTAGAGCAGGGGCTCAGGAGACTAAAGCGGCATTCCCAGGTCCTTACTAAAAATTCGCTATGAGGCCAAGCGATGCACTGTTCTGCCCATTCCCAAGACTGAAAGCAGTGGCTCATAGCACAGTGGAACTTTCTACACTGTGCAAGATTATCCACAATGAACCCATTGTTTATCTTCTCAGTCTGGATTGTAAAGAAAATCTGATGATGACCAATTGTGAGTTTACTGAAGATCTTTTACTGGGGAGTGGGTACTAAATTACAAGAACCAAAACCCCAACACCAATTAGGCCTATATGAGAACACCGATGGAGGGCTAAGAGACAGTTTTCCCCCCGACAGCTTGGAAAAGAGACTAGAGACAAATGTGACGCATCAAGAGGCCGTCCGCCCAAATGACGTCAGTAAAGAGCAAGACACTCATTCCTGCTATTACGGCGGTTATTTAAGGAGGCGGCGGGTGTACCAGCGGTACAATCTACAATGCTTTGTAAAAAAAACAAAAAAAACAAACAAACATTGTACCACCAATATTGTTAGAGCATTACAGCAGGGGGAATTCCATCACATTCCCTGTTTTGCTCACACAATCAACTTTGTGGCACAGAGTTTTTTAAAAAATGACAGTGACATGTCTGTGTCCCGAAATATTTAGGGTAATTTTCAGCATTTTGCAAAAGCATGTAAAAGAATGCAAGCAGATGCAAGAAGACTAGCATTTGAGGGGAATGTACTTTAGTCCAGTGGAGTGGAGAATACTTTTCATGTTGTGCAAGGTACTGAAACCACTCTAAGTAGTCACCTGTGAAGAGAGTGCAGACACTGTTAGCTTGAGTCAAGTGATTCCCCTAATTACACTTTTGGAAAAGCAGCTAGAGAAATTAAAGGAGGAAATGAAAAAAATCAATTCCGCTAACTACGTTGGACTTGTAGATCAAGTACTTTATTCGCTTTGCCAGGATCCAAGAGTTATCAACATCTTCAAATTGGATCACTACATTTTGGCGACTGTGCTTGATCCTAGGTTTAAGAGCTATGTCTTCTCTTTCTTTCCAACTGACCCAGATCTCAAGAGATGCAAAAAGCTGACAGATCAAGTGGTACATGACATAACATCTCCCTCTTCAGTTTCTCTGGCAACTACTGCTAGGAAAAAAAACGTAGCTTTCCCAAGACACCCAGTGGTGATGCAGATGAGTCTGCACAACATTTTGACATCTGCTCTGGTCTAAAAGAATTTCCCAAAAATTGTGACAGCTCTGCGGTAAAATGAACTACAAATTCCATGAGGAAGGCCATTACCAGCAATTACATCAAAGTACACATATTTCTGTGATGGTGGATTCCAGCGGGGATGAACTAGTACTGTGTGAGGATGATGTACACACTGATGAGGGTGAGGATGAGGACAATGTAGGTTACAGGTGCTGGAATCAAGCTGAGAGAAGGGAGCTAGTTGATGCTGGTATGCTTGTTTATATTTTGGGTAGAATGGCATTTTGGCAATTTTATGTTTTTTCTACAGTAAACTTTCAGCTGTATTAGAGAGGTTTCTTTTTCTTTAGAAAAGGTAAAAGCTTTTTTTTTTTTTTTTTACATGCTTGTTTCCCCGACTTGAAACCATTATGCACTTGAACATAAGCTTTAGCACACGACGTAGAGGGATTAGTATCATCATGACAGACTGGAAAGTAACAAGAAGACTGCCACCCCTCTTGTTTCACAGTACAATGTGGCTAGAGACTTAACACTGCCAACCCTATTTAAATTTCTGTTTCAGCACTGAACACTGCCACCTCTCCACCTTTCAGCACTGGAGACTGCCAACAACCCTGCTACTCCTTCTGTCTCTCTCTGTGAAATGGCACCGGATCTCCGTTGAGGGCGGTACTTATAGAATCCAACACTCACGAGATCCGACAATGATGTTTTGCCTCGTTTTAGTCCCAAGGGCTCAGCTCAGATATGTTTGGGTGGGCTCGGTTTCCCGAAAACCGAGCATCTCTACTGGGGGGGGGGGGGGGGGGGGGAGAAGAGAGAGAGAGAGAGAGAGAGAGAGAGAGAGAGAGAGAGAGAGAGAGAGAGAGAGAGAGAGAGAGAGAGAGAGAGAGAGAGAGAGAGAGAGATCGAGATCTCTCTCCATTGAAGTCTAGCAGGTCATTAGCTCACCGACACTCAATAGAAAAGTATATTTTTTCCTTTTCTATAAACTAATGGCCAAACAATACAGAGATATTCATTATAATAAGAGAAAATAAAAGTCTCTTTTCTGAAAAGAAAAAAAAATAAAAAAAAAATAAAAGAAAAGGAGAATTTATATTATTAAATGTATATATTTCGACTAAGAAATAAGATTTCGACAATTGGTCTGGTACTGGAGGAGTAAATACCCTTCAGTCTACAGGTGGTTAAAAATGACAACATTTGGCAAAGAAATGGGCCAGATTGCCTACTTGACAAATTTAAAGCATAAATACTTCAGTTGTCCCAGGTCAATTTACTGAAAATATATATTTTCTATCTTTTTTTTTATATTCTTAAAAGCCTCTCACACTACTCAATTATATTGGAAGTACATTAAAAAATAAATTCCACAACATGGTAAAAGAAATGCTATTTGTAAGATTTCCTCATTGAATTAGTTCAGGTTGAAAACTCTTAATAGAACAAAAGGTTACAATCATATTTATCTTTCTGTTAATATGCTTCTGGTATTGTTTAACAAGAGAAAACTTAAAAAGTATTTCTTATCAGCGCACATACCTCTCCATACATAATCACAAACGGTGCTCCAGCTACATAGACATTAAAAACTGTAACAAAACATATGGTGACCAACATAACTTTATATCAACAACTCCCAACAGCACATCAACAGGCCTAGTCTGCCAAAACAAGTTTACATTTTTCGCACCTGTGTATCATTCAAGACACACACACATAGCCTTAGTTGTTTTGCATTTAGTTTTGCGTTTGTGTATTAAAAACCAAGAATGAAATTAAGAAACTTGTTATGCTTTTGAGCTATGTATTATGCTGGTCACTCATGCTCTGTGTCTGCAGATAGTACAGGCAGTTTGCCCACAAATTACTCCATGCTTGGTTATCCAGTCGAAATTTATGAGATTATTATTTGACATGTTGGTAAATAACACTATAGATGTTTGAGATTATCCCATGTGTACCACCACCTTCTAAAAGAATCAATATGCCCCAGTGACATCAGAAAAGATCCCAGCATTAAATGGCAAAATCCTGTCGAATTTGGCTACTTACGTATACAGCATCTACCCACACTGCCGATATCACGCGTGATGTACAAAAGTTTGGAACACAGTTCATAACATTTAATACAAGCCCATGGGCCCATTTACATCAACTTAAATACATGCCTACACATTTCATTTTAAAAAAATATTTTAATTTGTTTTGTATTGTGTGTGTATTCATTTGTGAAGTATTCAATGAATTTATTTGAAATTTATTTCTTATAAACAATTCACTTATTCATGCATGTGAATGAGCCTTGGCAGATTTTCGGTTACAAAATTTAATGAAAACTGTAAAAATATGGGAAACAATACCGAGAGTGAACGCTATTATAAAATTAAAAAAATAAGTATACATTTGTGGAACCAATGTAGGAGTTTATTTATATAGATCTCTAGATAAGATGATTTGGAAACCTGTTATGGTGACAAACATTCAGACAATGCAAATACTTGAAAAATCACTTGGGGAAACCACTTTTATATTATTTTTAATAAATATGCATTATAGTGTTTGCAGACTAGTGTGCAATGAATATAGAAGTCTCATACATTTTATATAATGCTATTTAATTAGACAAGAAAGTGTAGGGAGCAATCAAATCATCACAGCCATGGAATGTTTAGCTTAGAAACAAATAGCAACAAATCACAAGCAGCAGCAGTGAAGCCTTGGTTTAGAGGCAAGAATGTGCTCTTTAAATGAGAAAGCAGCACATAGCATTTATTTTAAAACTTGTTCTTGACACTCTCTCTGGATCCCCAGTCTCAGTTTCAGCATTCATTATTTTATGTCCATTTTAAATGGACTATTCTCCTGTTTCTATTTATTCTCCTTTGATTTGACTAATGTAAATATTAAGGAATTCATTCTGTCTACTGACCACTATTTCCAAAGTTTCTTTGATGGTCATAGTGAAAGTACATGAAGTACACAGGAGCATTCAGTCCATATTGCCCCTCTGCTTGAGGTGCATCTGAATTTACACTCCATCAAGCATTCACACTGTGCTGACCACCGATTGGAGGTGTGAACGACTTTACAATCAGCATGGGGGGCTATGATACCTTTGTTAAATTTTGTTTTGCGCTGCATTTTGTTCTGCTGAACGGAACACAGCTTTAGTGGAGTGGGAACATGGGCTGAATGGCCAGTCCTATGCATTATAAGGCTACTTGTAGAGCTCACCACTTAGAGCCATGGAACTGCACTTACTTTTCAGAAATCCTTTGGTCAATCTAACTGAGGTGTAATAATCCTGTCACAATACAACATCTTGTTTGACAGAAAAAAATGTGACCGATCAGGGAGAGCTTTAGCAGACATAACCTGGGGCAGATTCAATTAGGTCTAATCATCGCTAATACGCGCTCTCACTGACCTGTTATTGCAACATTGCGGATTTCCGTGTGCACCCCACAGCGTTGCAAAGGAAAATCCACGATGTTGCGGCAGCGTATTGTCACTTTACACGCGCAGCCTCGTGTAATCGTGATTGCCGAACCTAATTGAATATGTCCCTCCCTAAGTTTACTCATAGCCTGCACAGATAACATTAAGGTCTAGAATATGAATTATTTCTATTCCAAAAAAAACCCCAGCAGTGTACTTTTAAGACGTCACAGCTCCAAAATACTAATACAGTGGGTGATCAGCAAGTAGTTAGTGTCTTGCAGTTTTGAAAAATCATGTTATACAACACCATTCAGCTATAAAACTCTACCTCTCCTTGGTATCTCTTGAACTTTCTTCTATAATGCCTTAGGCTTTACATCAATAAACTGTTCACATGGGTTTAAGATCCTGTGACACTAATCTCATGTGATCACTCATAGCCAATGAGGAGTCTGGCAGAATGCTTAGTTTGAGATCACAGAAAGTTTATCAGGAGCACAATAGCCCTGTTCTTTTAAAATACACATATGGCAGTGCCACACTACATATGAATGTTAAGTCTGAAGACCTAGTGGATCACTGTGTTGCACGAACCACCGCTGAACCCCATCTCTAGACCGCAGCTGTCAACAGTTGACAGATCCAAAATTAAAATTTGAACGCTGTTTGTAAAGGAAAAGGACAGGAGTGACAAATAACCAAGGACCTCCTCTTGAAGGCAGCCCTGGAACCTTGCCTAGAAAGAATAAAAAAAAAAAAAAAAAAAACATATCAATTCTAAAACCTGGATTAAAAGTACACTTTTGGCATCCCTCGAACTTAGGAGAAAACAGGCAAACTAATGTCAATTGAATTTTCTGAGATTGCTTATAACCAGATTTTAAAATATTTGGCTGTTTTTCTCTAGTGGATGGCAGTATAATAAAAAATACTTTTTCAATTGGTTAGCAAAAGAAACTACAAAAAGAATAAATAGCTAGAATTAATTAATTACAGGTGAAATGGACGCATCGCTAAATTATGAAAATGGGTTAACATCACTATGGCTACTGAAAATGCTCCCCAGTGACTGAGGTATCAACTATGATGCTGATATGCATCATCATCATCATCATCATTTATTTATATAGCGCCAACATATTCCGTAGCGCTTTACAATTGGGGACAAACGTAATAAACTAATAAACAAACTGGGTAAAACAGACAAAGAGGTGAGAAGGCCCTGCTCGCAAGCTTACAATCTATGGGACAATGGGAGATTGACACATGAGGTTAAGTATACATTTTGCATCTTGGCCCAGCCAGACTGCAAAGGTAGGGTGACTCATAAGCTAAATGATCCTGTCACACAACAATGTTATTCCGGGGGTAGTTGTCTTGTGTGAAATTGTGTAACAGGCTAAAGGTAGTGAGGTTAAGATGGTGGTTGAGGAATATTATAAGCTTGTCTGAATAGGTAGGTTTTCAGAGAACGCTTGAAAGTTTGTAGAACAGAGGAGAGTCTTATTGTGCGAGGGAGAGAGTTCCATAGAGTGGGTGCAGCCCGAAAAAAGTCCTGTAACCGGGAATGGGAGGATGTAATGAGGGTGGATGAGAGACGCAGATCTTTTGCAGAACGGAGTTGCCGAGTTGGGAGATATTTTGAGACAAGAGAGGAGATGTATGTTGGTGCAGCTTTGTTGATGGCCTTGTAGGTTAGTAAAAGTATTTTATATTGGATTCGGTAGAAGACAGGCAGCCAGTGTAGAGACATACAGAGTGATTCAACAGAGGAATAGCTATTTGCAAGGAAAATCAGTCTTGCCGAAGCATGTAAAATAGATTTTAGGGGTTTGAGTCTGTTTTTGGGAAGACCAGTAAGGAGGGAATTGCAATAGTCAATGCGGGAGATGATTAGTGCATGAATTAAGGTTTTAGCAGTGTCTTGTGTGAGATATGTGTGAATTATGGAAATGTTCTTTAGATGTATGTAGCATGATTTAGATATAGAGTCAATGTGGGGAACAAAGGATAGGCGTGAATCAAGGATTACACCTAGGCAGCGAGCTTGTGGGGTGGGATTTATGGTCATGTTATCAACAGAGATAGAAATGTCAGGTATGCTCTTGTTGGCGGGTGGGAATATTATTAACTCTGTTTTAGAAAGATTAAGTTTGAGTTGACGAGAGGCCATCCAAGATGAAATGGCAGAAAGACAGTCAGTTACACGGGACAACACAGATGTCGAGATATCAGGAGAGGATAGATAGATTTGGGTATCATCCGCATAGAGATGATACTGAAAGCCAAAGGAACTTATTAGATTTCCAAGAGAAGCGGTATAGATAGAGAACAGCAGAGGACCTAGCACCGAGCCTTGTGGTACTCCAACTGATAGGGGAAGCGGAGCAGAGGTGGCTCCAGAGAAATTAACAGTGAAAGAGCGATTAGAGAGGTAAGATGAGAACCAGGATAGAACTGTGTCTTGAAGACCTAGGGATTGCAGCGTTTGTATGAGAAGAGAGTGGTCAACGGTGTCAAATGCAGCCGAGAGATCAAGGAGAATTAGGAGAGAGTAATGGCGTTCAGTCTTAGCAGTGATCAGATCATTAACAACCTTGGTCAGCGCAGTCTCTGTGGAGTGTTGAGAACGAAAGCCAGACTGAAGAGGATCCAACAGGTTGTTTGCGGAAAGAAAGCGTGTGAGGCGAGTGTAGGCAAGTCTCTCTAGAAGCTTGGAGGGGCAAGGGAGCTGAGAGATGGGACGGTAATTTGAGAGAGAGTTTGGGTCTGAGTTTTGTTTTTTTAGAATAGGAGTAATCACTGCATGCTTGTATAGTGATGGAAAGATGCCAGTAGAGAGTGAGAGATTACAGATTTGAGTTAGAGGTGAAATGAGCACAGAAGACAGGGATCTACCAATTTGCGAGGGAATAGGATCAAGAGGACAGGAGGTAGAGTAGGAAGATAAGAAGAGCGTAGAAATTTCCTCTTCATTTGTGGGGTCAAATGAAGAAAGGGTGTCAGAGGGTAGTGGGAAGGAAATGAGCTGATGGCTTGTTGAGGAAGAGGATACCATTTCTAGTCTGATCTTGTCAATCTTGTCCTTGAAGTAGGAAGCAAGATCCTGAGCACTGATAGTAGATGGAGGGTTCGGGGTGGGAGGATTGAGAAGATGATTAAATGTATTGAAAAGGCGTTTGGGGTTAGAAGTATGAGCATAGATAAGAGATTGAAAGTATGTTTGTTTTGCAGTGTCCAGAGCATTTCGATAGGAGTGGTAGACAGAAGTATATGTGAAGAAGTCATTAGAGCTTCGAGATTTACGCCAGTGACGTTCTGCTTTACGGGACAGTTTTTGAAGATTTCGTGTTGCTTTGGTGTGCCACGGTTGACATCGAAGTCGACGTGTAGTATGAAGTGTCGCTGGAGCCACTTGATCAAGGGCCGTTGCTAAGGTTAGGTGAAAATGAGGTACTGCCATCTCAGGGGATGAGAATGTAGAGATAGGGGAGAGAAGGTGTTGGAGAGAGGTGGAAAATTGTTGAAGATTAATAGAATTAAGATTTCTACGAGTATGAGGAGGCTTGGTTGAGTCAGACAGTAGAGAGGTTAGAGCAGTGGGGGTGAGAGTGTAGCTGATAAGGTGATGATCCGAGAGGGGGAAGGGTGTATTAATAAAATTAGAAACTGAGCATAGTCTAGAGAAAACAAGATCAAGGCAGTGGCCATCCTTATGAGTAGATGATTCAATCCACTGGGAGAGGTCAAGTGAGGATGTTAGAGAGAGTAGTTTGGAAGCAGCTTTGGAAGGTGGGTTATCAATGGGGATGTTGAAGTCACCCATGATGATGGTGGGGATGTCTGAAGATAAGAAGTGAGGGAGCCATGCAGCGAAATCCTCAATAAATTGTTGGTGTGCTCCAGGGGGACGATAGATCACCGCAACACGTAGGGAGAATGGATTAAAAATGCGAATAGCATGTACTTCAAAAGATGTGAACGTGAGTGATGGGACATTTGGTAGAACTGTGTATGTGCACTGTGGGGAGAGAAGTAGTCCAACCCCACCTCCTTGTCTGCCTTCAGGTCTGGAGGTGTGGGTGAGATGGAGGCCACCATGTGAAAGTGCTGCAGGTGAGGCAGTGTCTGATTGCATAAGCCATGTTTCTGTTATTGCCAGAAGGTTGAGGTTTTTTGAGAGGAATACAATCCTCTCACAGGAATACATGGATACAATCATGCAATTGGCACCCTTTCTTAGTGGTTGTCAGCAAGTGAAAAAAAAATATCCAGCACAAGAAAATCGCGTGCTGATGTTGCTGAGCTCAATGCCTCCCACTGAAGCAAACTACCTTCCAAGTGACTTAGAGCAGGCGCCAGGGTGAAGAGTTGAATTGTTTTACTGCGTGCAAGTCATGTGACCAACGCTCAACATGAGATTGTAACGGCCCAAACCATATTTCTTATATACACTATTATGCTTATTCCCTGTCTATTGCATTTATGCTTATTGAATGTCAGGTATATTGCATCCAATTATTTTGTATTCTGCCTGTTGGTCCTCTATGTCTTTATACTATGCTGCCCACCATATGGGGCTGCAGAATTTTGTGAAGCCATAAAAGAAATAAACAACAACGAGAATGGACACAGGCAGCTATGTGAGCGAGCCTAGGCTGCCATGTTGAGAGATAGAAACTGGATTACCATGGTAACATCAAACACCCTAGAGCAGTGATGGCCAAACTTTTTCAGGAGTGGGCCAAATAAAAAAGAAAAACTTTAGGCGGGCCAATATAATTTATTAAAAAACTCAAATATCGAAATATATAATACAAATTTTTTGAATGGGACAGGAGGGTGTTATATAGCAGTGTTACCTCTAAGTGCAGCGATTGTACAGACACAGCACTTATTTCAGCAGGTTGTTGCAGATCCGTCTTTCTGGTGAGCCACTAACTGACAACACAGCAGCCAATCGAAATCCGCCTTAGTATATGGCCCATCATATCTCTTCTCACATGACTTTCAGCCATTAGGGGGCGGGCAGGTGTTTGAGTGATTGACATACGAAGTGTTCTTTTAGGAAGGAGGATGAAGTGTAATGGAGGAAATAGCTGGGAAGGCATAAAAATGAAGGTTCTGACACACAGGGTCGGCCCTAATAATTGTATGCATATTTTAATGATTTTTTTTTTAAATATTGGCGGCCCGGATAGAACCTCTAAGTGGGCCGGATCTGGCCCGTGGGCCGTAGTTTGCCCATCACTGCCCTAGAGTCTAGTTGGCACTATATATACGCCAATGGTTATTTGCAAATTGTCAAGTTGCACATTAGTGCAGTCCACAAAATAGATACAGCCACTGTACAGATGTCACAGGTCAACTTCAACTATTGTCACATTTATTTTCCCATTGTATCCACATGTAATCAGACATATCAGTACATGTAATTTTAATACATCAACTGCCATAAATACCTGTATAACCTGCAATGCTATGGATACATGCAAAATTAAATTTAAATTAAATTTGTTACATTGCTCTGGCTGTGGAACAGAAACAGTTATGCATAGAGGAATAGGATGATGAAATAAGGATAGCTGTTTTTTGCTAGATATAGTTCTGTGTCCATACATGTGAAAACAGAACAAAGGAAAAAGTACACAGAAATTTTGTGCTCAGGTATCGCAAATCATATACCGGTTTTCCATACATTTTCTCCTTAGTGAAATCAGGGAAATTAATCTCTCAATTTGGCAAAAAAACAACATTCTTTTACTTTATACATCAATAGTCTTTGCAGCACTATAGGAGCCAAAAATGAAATTTAATTTAATGGGAGATCCAGACTAAAGCAGGTAAGTACACAGTTCACAGCTGCTGTTTCCTGGTTATGAACTGAGAAAAACGAAACTTTAGGGAGATGGTAAAGTTTCCAGCTTTAAAGCAGCAATGAGCTAGCCATCAGGTATGTCAGGAGGCTGACAGATAATAAGTCTCACATGCCGGAAACTTAGTATTGCAACGAAGAAAAAAAAAGAAAGCATTATAAGCATTAAAAAAGCAACATCCTAACAATCCTTGAAGAAAAGTCAAGCTACACACTGCATTGTGACATTTTAAGCTAAGAACATCCCACATACTGGTCACTAATTTGGATAATAAACCAGTCCTGTTAGCAGCAATGGTACTGTAGATTGTTTGCCTCATTTAAGTATTTACGCATACCTCGTTAAAAAAAATAAACCATTACACACAGGGCAGATTAGATAGTAAATAAAGATTTAAAAAAAAAAAAAAAAGGCATTTATGTACAATGAACTTTGTTCAGTCTATATAATACTCACCCATGCTCAAACATATACAGATAGTGTACAAAAAAAGGAAAAACCAATATAAAGTCACTCCTGGCATTGGACCACTATGTGCCATCATTATGTGCCATGGAATTTAGTCTACCAAAGTCTAGAATTGAGCAGGTGGGATACATCACCATTCTTGTAACTCAATTGACACCTGGGTGACAGTGTTGTAAAATGCTGGCTCAGACTTCTCTATTTGTCGGGAACACAGTGATGGTGCTTCATCTGACCATTTTCAGCACTGAACTCACAAACATTCATTGTGTGCACCTGTTCTCTGCTGAGTTTGTCATTTTTGTACCTATTGCACTGTGTATTTGTACTGTCGTGTATGCCTATACTGTTGTCCCATGCTCTATGTATGGCACTGTGGACACTTTATGGTGCCTCATAAATAAAACATAATAATAATTGTGTGATATCTGTGGTAAAGTTGGAATTGGGAGCAGAAATTTGTTTTTCTATGCAGAGCAGACTTCTTGTTTGTATTCCTATTGTAGGACACAGCAATCAGTTTCCTTTTGCTGGAAATGGTTAAAAGAATAACCAATATTTTCATTCAAATGCGAACAGCATAAGTGAACAGAGTGCCAAATATGGGAACGATTACATCGTCAATCTTCAAATAATATACACTCAGTGGACACTTTATTGGGTTAACCTTTCTAGTACAGGGTAGGACCGCTCTTTGTCCCGAGAACAGGCTGACTTCTTTGTGGCATGGATTCAACAAGGTACTAGAAACATTCCTTAGAGTTTCTGGTCCATGTTGACATGATAGCATCATGCAGTTGTTACAAATTTGACTACTGCACTTTCATACTGTGAATATTCCGTTCCACCACAACTCAACGGTGCTCTATTGGATTTCGATCTGGTAACTGTGCAGGCCATTAACACACACTGAACCCATTGGAATGTCCGTGGTACCAGCTTGAGATGACGTGTGTTTTGTGACATGGAGCATTACCTGCTGGAAGTAGCAATGAGTAGATAGGTAGGCTGTGGCCATAAAGGGATGCACATGGTCAGCGATAAAACTCAGATAAGCTGCAGCATTTAAATGATGCTCAATTTATATTAAATGGCCTAATGTGTGCCAAGAAAACATTGCTCAGATCAGACAAAACAGTTTTGGTGAGAGTATGACCACAGTAGCCTCTGTTTCCTGTTCTTAGCTGACAGGAGTGGACCTGGTGTGGTCTTCTGCTGCTGCTGCCCATCCACTTCAAGGTTTGTCACGCTGTGCATTCAGAGATTCTCTCCTGCATACAGCTGTCTTTCATGAATGGTTATTTGAGTTACAGTCCCCGTTCTGACAGCTTGAACCAGTCTGGCCATTCTCCTCTGACCTCTCTCTCTTATTAACAAGTCATTTTCGCCCACAGAACTGCATGTTTTATTTTTTGTTTTGCCCACCATTCTCTGTAAACTCTCCAGATTATCATGCATGAAAATCCCAGGAGATCAGCAGTTTCAGAGATACATAAACCGACCTATCAGGCACCAACAATAATTTCATGGTTAAAATCACTTCAAATCACATTTCTTCTCCATTCTGGTGTTTAGTCTGAACATCCAAACCTCTTGAAAATGTGTGCATGCTTTTATGCACCCAGTTGCTGCCACATGATTGGCTAATTAGATATTTGCACTAACAAGCAGGTGTACCTAATAAAGCGGCCACTGAGTGTATATAACGGCTGCAACCTTTGAACTTATTAAGTCACACTAGATCTAGATAAATAGGTAGATATAGAGAAAGTTATAAGTAGAGCTTTAATATAACACATCTTATATTATTAGGTTTAGTGGGTCTTCTAAATTGCTTTGTATGTTTAATGAACAAGAATTAAAGCAGAGCCAATTTTAAATAAACTTTCTGTGATTAACGGTTTGCTGTGATGTGGATAAGAGGGCTAAAAGAAAAAATACTTCATGTTGTACAGGAAACAAGCCAATGATGCTGAAGCATGATTACTGCATCCAATGAACTGCAGAGAGCACATGGAAGAGTTCATGGGAATAATGGCATGTGCAATTTCACACCGCCGGAAACTGGATAGAAACTGTACTGAATGCCAAATACAAACTAATGAACCCATTACATGTAATGATCATATTTAGAATAAGATTGGGGACACTACAGAAAATTACTGCCAATACGATATCGTTAACAATTTTACCAATGACTGAAAGTCCTGATCATCATGCCAATTCATGTGCACACTATAGGTGTTTTACAAGATTTACCTTCAGATCTCTGCTCTTCATCTGTCATAACCATCAAAACGATCATGACTCTATAGACTCTATAGAAATCTGCCTACACTGCTAGTCATGAGAGCATACACACTTCAGAATTTGCCCAACATTGTTCCATTGTTTATAGAATCAAATAAAAAGATGTGCTCAGGAACGACAAAACATGATCATTAGAGCGTGAACATTAATGCAATATCGCACCTAACAGTAGTTTATCGCGTGTATAGCACAATAATCGGGTGAAACACCTTTAGTGTGTACCCAGCCTTAAGCAAATACACCAATCAATAAAAACACAAAACAAAGAAATAAAATATCAAAGAATCTCATTGCTTCAAAGACATGCTATTTTGAAGAAAACACACAAATTACTAAAATAATATAGCAATTCCCATATTTCCTTCAATCACTGAGGTTAAGCATGTACAGACACAAAAAGTCAGTCAGGCTCCTTTCCTATGTGTCACCATTAATTGCAACATTAAAAAGGTACCATCAGATAATATTACTGCAATTAAACATTCATAGAAAACTTTTATGATGGTATTTATATCTAATGATGTTTTAATATGTTCACATTATCCACATTTCTCATATTATCCATTTAGATATTCACAAATACAGCAATGGGCCCCAGAAAATTGTCAAAGGGATGTTCCAAGTGCAAAATATAAAGTATATTTTCAACCGATTGTCTATTTTACCAGATGTGTGCTGTAGAGGCTAGATCTGTGTATGCTGGAGGTCAAAGTACATATTTAAACATGTTTCTACAAACTCTAAAGTTCCATGGTCAATAAACACCATTACCTCATCATACTTTTTTTCTTTTAAATTATAGTGACATTAAAAAACAATCACATTTTCACAAGCAAATGAAAGAATATAGTATAAGGAAGAGGAAATGGAAATATTTACTCTTGAATCATAACAAAACAATTTAAACAAGTTCTTGCACAATTTTTTAAATAGATTAGTTCTATAAATTCACCATAGAATACCAACTTTTGGCATACAAGCAGAACCATATATACAGCAGTGAAAACACAGTTATGCAACTAGTATCAACAAATCTGAGCAATACCTGATGCGTCATGCACTTAATTTATATACCAAATCTCTTGGGAAATCATGTATACAACATTTCAGAATAACTCACACTACAATAATTGCCATTTTGCTTTGGCAACCAAATCATATTAAAATACAATACAGAGGGGAAATGGCAATTACTTGTTTCCAAAATATGTAACCATGCAAATCAAAATTGTCAAACCCTGCTATACTCCATTCAAGTAGCAATTTCAATAGTCTAGCTTGTTTTTTATTAAAATAATGCACTCAAAATATTGTCATATTGATCCCAGGAGCTTTTATAAACTCAAGCATTACCAAAACTGGGAAAGGATCAATGGTGTCTGTGCCTATTACATATACAGATCTGAAGCCTACATAATGACAGGTGAACCTACCCTATCTATAAACAGAAGTTTGTATAAAATGCCCAAGAACATCATTCATATAAAACAACGGGGACAACATACTATACACAATTCCAAATAGCCACACGATTGGATGGCATATCTGTATACTGTAATACTAGAGTGTGCTGAGAGGGGAGGGGGTATACATTGTAAATCAGGTGTACACTGACAAGTCATTTCCATACACACTGCGAGGATCAGCTGTCAGGAGAAAGTGACTATCCTACCCTATGTACACAGAGTAAGAGAGTAATTAATTCAAACATAATTTCTATTACTTGTCACAAAGTAGTGACTTAGTATGACAGCTACAGATAAATACATAGATTACACAGACATATAGGCGTTACTACAGATATAGATGGCTTACACACAAGGGCCTGTGTTTACCAGGCACAATCCATACATTCAGATGATCGGTTAGGACAGCTGACTAGGCCCGGTGCACTCACCACACACTTCTTGCCCAGGTAGCCGTACAGAGTCTCATTCTCCTGCGGAGTGAGCAGGATTGAGCCGCTATTGGTGGTCCGCTTGCTTTGTCTGTTGCTCGCTGTCCTGTTGTTACTCATGTTTGCGGGTCCACAGCTTCCCTGTGGATGGCTTCACCGTCCCTGTGCTCTGAGTGGAGAATCAGGGCCGCTCCATGTCCCGGGCGCCTGTCGTCGTGTTGTGGGAGGATCCGGAGTCGGGGCTTCCTCCCTGGCTGGGTCAGCGGGCCGGCGTGCTCGCTCCCGACAACGGAGGCTACACGCACGCGTGCAGTATAGTACGCCAGCAGCTCTGCGCACTAGAGAATTAAATACGTATTATACTGTATTACAAAAGTGTCTGTAGTTTCGATACGCTAATACCTTCATTGGCGGCCATTGGTCTCGCGCTTAAGATCAACTAAAATCTCCCACACACGCTACGATATCGTAGTATGACAGATAGAAACCACAGGAATCGAGAGGCTAACTATTGGGCAAGGCTGAGATGAGCGCTACTACCCTGTGTGTACGTTCATCTTCTGACCTCACTAATAGACCCCAATTGAGCCAGAATTGATCTGGACGATCGGCCTTAGCTGCAGAATGGCTAAAAATCTTCAATTGTGTCCACTTAAGAATGACCCATAGGAAACCAACTTAAATGAACTTAACCAATTTAACAATATTCTCCAGCACCACTGGACTGAACAGGACACAGCACAGGACCCAGCAGCACCACTGAACTAAGAAGGAGAAAGCACAGGACACAGCACCACTGGGCTGAGCAGAACACAGCACAGAACTGAACAGCACAGCACAGCACGAGATATAGCAGGACAGAGGACCACCTAACACAACCTCCCTCTACCCTGATCAATGCCCGAGTGAAGATGGCGGCGACTAGCGGGGAATTTATAGAATACGAGTATCGCGAGATCCGACAGCGGGATTATGACTCAGAGCCTCGGTTTCAGTTTTGCAATTGGCGGGAATACCCGGATCTGTCTCGGAAATGGCTCGGATCGGCAACGTTCGTGTGGGCTCGGATTTCAGATATCCGAGCCCGCTCATCTCTAGTAATAAGTAGCCAAGATCTGCCAAAGTCTGCAGGTCACACCAAAGTTACATGGGTCCCATCGAATGCACTGAAAATGTGCTCTCAATGCGTTATTAATGCATCAAATTGTTATTTCAAATAGGTCAAATGCAAGTTAAAATCTATGTGCTGGATTGCAAAAGCACTATGGATACATGTTAATGAGCCATAGATATACATTATTTTCATATTGTACATTTAATTTTATTTTTTGTATTGTTAATTTGTATTACTATAGGATTTCTTAAGTTTATTTAACAACTAATAAAATAACAAATGTTTACGATTTCTTTAATCAAAATGAATGGCAATATTTTTGTCTGGGAAATTTTCCTTAAAAAAGGAAATCCAATTATCCATATATAAAATGTTTGCACCTGTCCAAAGTTATTGTCAGGTGTGCAAGCAACACAAGCTAATTGTGGTGATAAAATTAAACAAAAGTATGCCATTTGTATTGCCTGGCCGCTGTTATCAAGTATCACAACTATTAGTTGTAAGAGGGTTTTCAGATTGATGTCACTTCCGGTTTGTACCTTTCAGTTTTTTTCACTTTGCTCAGGATTTTTGTTAAAACTCTGGAGGCAACAGTGTGCTAGGGGGGAAACGATCGCCCCAATCACCCCCCCCCCCCCCCCCTGTATCACCCCTGGTTGGCTTTGCCATCTGTGGCAGGATGACAAAGTTCAGAAATTGTGTCCTATGTCCATGTATTGATGCCTATGGAGGTGGCCATTTTCATGGAGACCAAGATTTAATCAAAGACTGACAGGTAAGACAACATAACTTCCGTAATGGAGACAGAAATGTAAAAGACACTTCAGTCTCTAGAGATTCATTAGCTGCTTTTCTTTAAAGCATACTTGCCTACTCTCCCGGGAAGTCCGGGGGAGACTCCCGCATTTGTGGTAGACGTCCCGGGAGGGCAGGGCAACCTCCCGGTTCTCGTCCCGGGGATAGATAAGTGGCAGGGGTGGGGCTTAATGACACAAATATCGCGTCATCTTAGCCATGCCCCCTGCTGTAATTGTACAAAATTGTGACAATCGTTTAGGTGCGGGGACCAAATAATGTGATTTGTCAAGCCCCACCCCCGCACGCCCACCTCCCCGGGATCTCCCTGAAGCCAACGAGGAAAAGTCGGCAAGTATGCGGTACTTATTAGAGCGGATTAGGAGGTAGTAGAGTAGGTGATGAGAAGTTGGTGCAATATTAGCGACAATGGTCTTTCTATAGATGATGATGATCATCATCAGTTATTTATATAGCGCCACTAATTCCGCAGCGCTGTACAGAGAACTCACATCAGTCCCTGCCCCATTGGGGCTTACAGTCTAAATTCCCTAACAGACACACAGAGCTTATTAAACATTATGGAGCACATATATTGTGCAATCCTTTGCAACAAAGTGTGTAGCACTCATTTTTTTAGGACAATTTAAAAATTAAAAAGCAAACAGCTGATTGGTTGCAGCATGTTTTAACGCCTCATTTTTCACTCCGATATGGTTTGGTTTATCCTAGCAGTCTAGATGATGATAAGAATTCTATGTAAGATGCAGCCATTCGGCAGCTAAGGCCGAAAAAGTGGAGATATTGCCTATAACTATCAATCAGACTCTAGCTATCATTTTGTAGAATGCACTAAATAAATGACAGCTAGAATCTGATTGGTTGCTGTAGGCAACATCTCCACTGTCTGTATAAATACCAATCTATAGATTCAAAAACTTTTAGTATATGTGTTTGGATGGAAATGTTCAATATATGAATTAACGATGAGCGGACTCGGATTATCGCAATCCGAGCCCACCCGAACAGTGCGGATCCGAGGGCGATCCGAGCACTGTTCTGGTATTTCCGCCGCTGAGAAAAACTAAAAACGAGGCTATGAGTCCAAATCCCGCCGTCGGATCTCGCGATACTCGGATTCTATAAATTCCCCGCTTGCCGCCACCATCTTCACTCGGACATTGATCAGGGAAGCGGGAGGTTGTGCTTTATTAGCAGTTTCAGGAAGACAGTTTGGTGAGTTTTTGTTCTGGTATTTGTGGTAGCAACACCTCACAATGAGGCTTTGGTAGATTTCCTCCTCATAACATTTTAGTGCAAGAAAGTCTGTGACAATTTCTTTCTGTGCTGTGTGTTGTGCTGTGGGTCTTCATGATTAGCTATGTTAAGGGAATGGGGTGCATACATGCTCGGCCGTCATGATAATTTTGCCTCTATGGGCACTGTTTAATTGGTGTTGATTATAGACATGTCATTTTGGCAGCTTCTTCTGCAAATATGTACAGTATTTAGGTTGTCTCTGAATGATAACTTATCTTTATATCTTTATATGTTTTGCTGAACACTTACAGACAAGTAGCTATTTAAACATAGAAATATTTAGGGACCCTGGATAGATGCAGTCATCTCTCTTCCTATAAAAGGACACACATATAAAGCATCTTATTTACTAACAAGTTAACCCGTGTGTGAGGATACCACCCTTAGCTGGGATGGAAGTTACCCTCTGTGGGATTCAACTCACTCGGGTAGACCAAGATATATCCAAAATAAGACTTTATTACGACAGCACAACACCACAAGACGTTCACAAGTTACAGGGTAAATGGTAGCACGTATCCTCCAGCAGCCTCCTGCAGTCAGCACTCCAAAGTCATAATCTCTGTCCCTTTCAGGGTCTTATCCTCCCGCAATATTACCACTACCGTTTAGCAAAACAGTTATGGTGTCTCCTAGCCTGGGTTACTAGCTCACACCAACCCTGTCCTGGTAGGGTTCCCTCCAGCGGCACCACAGTGCCTGGCCCAGAGTCCTTTTCACTGATGTCTTCTACACCAGGATCCTCCAAACTCGCATTCCCCCTGGCATTCTCCTCGCCCTATATTATTTTCTCTGTACCCAGGAAATAGGGTCAAATGTCTCCAACCTCCCCTTTACAGAAGGGGCCTCCCAGTCAACAATTTAGCTGCTAGACATACTGTCCCTGTTACCTTGATTAGACAATAGAATGGCTTGACTCAATTAGCTGTTTTGGCTGGATACACTACACATGGGGTTACAATAGTACATCAAGGAATGACACTGCACGCTTACATGGAACAATAAGACTTTTGACACATGATATCAGCAGGGTTACACAATATAAGTCTGTGATACCTTTTGATACAATTACATTTATATTGACACATATTGATACATTTCCCCATGCTATTTCAACCAATATATTACTGTGGAGGCACATTGCATATGAGTAGAAGTTCTAACCTCATTACCTCTCAGGTTATCTGTTGACCTAGCTAATTAACATGGACTGCCAGCTAGTTAACTCAGACATTGTTCTGATAACAAACCTCATCTCAGCTGCACCCCATACAATACACATTTGAGACAAATGGTAATTACATTAGCTACCACAAGCAAAATGACTGCTGTTGTTCTGATATTTTCACACAGTATGGCAATATTGTTTCTATTTATACTACATACAATATCACAGGTAATAGTATGGGCAAAATGTGTCTAATAACATGAAATAATAATACACATAATACACCAATGCTCTGGTGTATATACTTAGACTGGGCCAAGGATTAAAAAGTACAATAAACCGTGAGAAACGGGTGATGATTACATAGTTCTCAGTCCAGTAGTACCCCGTTTCCTCACACCGTGCATGATACTCATGCATTCTAGTCAAATCAAGCTACTTAAGGGGGTAAATGTTTGAATCTCCGGATTCTTCATCTCCGGCGTGTTCAGCCTCTTCAGCGCTTAAATTTAAAGCGGCGCTGCATTGTAAAGGTTTCCCTTTACAATGCAGCGCCGCTTTAAATTTAAGCGCTGAAGAGGCTGAACACGCCGGAGATGAAGAATCCGGAGATTCATACATTTACCCCAAGGTGTTAAAAAGGTTCTTGTCATGCATTTGGGCCTAGCCCAGGCCTCCTCAGGGGAAGAGCGTTACTTCCCGACGTAAGGGCCCTTTTTTAACGTGGTTTTGTCCACATATCACCACCTCATCATTCTTCTCCATCACCTCATCCTTCATTTTCATCGCCACATCTATCCAGATGTCTATCCAGACACAGGGATCTCTCTCAGCGGTCCTGAGTATCACACTTCTCTCACTCTGTCACCCCCGGCAACCACCAACCACTCCCCACTGTCACCCCCGGCAACCACCAACCACTCCCAACTGTCACTTCTCCTTCAAGAAATATATATATATTTTTTTGTAAATCTTTATAAACACTTTTAACAATTAACAAATTAAAAACATCTTAGTATATCAAATTTCAGCCCTTTCTGATTTTTTTTTCCCACACACACTAAGAATTTAGTAGGTCAGTGTATAACTCCGCCCAGCAGGTGGCGCTGCAGCTTGGTTTTATTTTTTCCACACACACAGACAGACTAACACACGCCACTAGACATTTATATTATAGATAATGTATTTTAGTGCCAAGTTTGTACTAACTACATAAACCAAACAGACCCTTATTTTTATTGTCTAACTTGCACTGGACAGATAAATGCTGAATTTCTGCTGGGGTTCACTGCAATTTGTGCACCTACATTCAGTGTAAGTAAATGGGCTTTATTGTTTATGAGACTAGTAAAGAAGCAATGAAGGTGGCCATTTCACTTATGCATAATAATAATGATTTTATTTATAGGTAATGGTGCATCGCAGTTACTGTTTGGTTGTACATGCTATTGTTCTTATCAATGTTGAAATATAAAGTTTATTTAAAAACATGAAACTTGTAAATTAATTTTACCTGTCTGTTTTGCAGATTATAAGAGCAGCGATACAATATTAATGTACTATTTATTATTTAGGAATGCCAGAACTGTTTGTGTAACAGCATATCAGAAGACATGTCAGAGTCCAGATATGACCAATCTCCGCACCAGCGGCTTATCCATCTGATTAACCAGAGTAGAAAACAGCAACTTAAAAAAGATGGTGAATTAGATGGAAAGGACAAATGTACAGGTAGCACTGAATATATTCTGTGATGATATTGTTACACATAAATTACAGTCACTCGTTTTGTGTTATTGGCATATCTGTATTTACTAGCTACAATATTATGAAACGTGTATTTTATTAATGAACATCCACCCTAATGTACATAGTAAGACATCAAATAAGTCCAGTTCATCCTCCTGTGACCCTCACTCTGCTCCTCTGAGTATGCTTGTTGCAGGCGCAGGCATAGTGAAGCCCTGTTTAGGCTATACTACACATGCTCTGTGATTATAATGGCTGCTGGCAGTGCCGTTACAGAACCTCCCATTTATACAACCGATTTGGAGAGGGAATACTTGATGGAGGAGACTAGAGCAGGGAAGTAGTGACAATTGAAGCGGTGGGGCTTGTTTTTACAAATGAGGACAAGCACTGAGAGATGGATGGTGCATCCTAACTCTGTACATATTCACAAGTGCACAGACACTGTATAATACATCAGTGTGGCTGTTTATTGGATAGTTTAAATGGAAATACTGTAACATCTATGTGACCTCAGGATTCCTCTGAACATGAAACCAACCCCGCACCTCCTTTTAGGAACTACCCTATTTCAACTTGTCCTTTTACTTTGGGTGAACCTGGAGGGTGAATTTTGGGAAAACCAGGATATATGCTAGTACTACATATATTATTATTAACTTCTATTTATAAGGTGCCACGTTAGTTCCGCAGTCCCGTTCATGACATAGACAGCGAGGATGCGTAAAACATTACATAATAGTGTGACAAAGGGAGTGGTTTTCCACAGGCCTCTTGCAGGATAAATCTGGATCCTCTTGCAGGATAAATATGGTTATTATTTCCTCTCCTGAAGCCACCTAATGAAATCTTGTATATGATGGTTGATATGATCAACCAATCATATAGGGTCCATATAGAGATGCTTGAACCGGTCACGTATTGGTACAAAAATTTGCTGGAATTTCAAGTTTTTCACAAAAAAATCACGAAAATCTCACATGAACTCATCTCTTTTTGCCATTATGTGCTCTTTGGGGCCTAGTTTTTCAAACTGCCATCCTGTCTGCCACTGCAGTGCCACTCCTAGATGGGCCACGTGTTTGTGCCGCCCACTTGTGTCGCTTAGCTTAGACATCCAGCTACCTCGGTGCAACCTTTTGGCCTAAAAACAATATTGTGAGTTGTGAGGTGTTCAGAAATGAGTGGAAATGAATGTTATTGAGGTTAATAATAGTGTAAGAGTGAAAAAAAATCAAAAATATGGATTTTAGCACTTTTTATGCTTTTTAAAAAAAAAATCAGAACCAAAACCTTGAGTGGGGTGTTTTGGCAAAACCAATCAGAACCCAAAACCTGAAGCTAATCAGAACCTAAAACCCAAAACACGAAAAGTGGCCGGTGCACACCCCTAATATGAATCCCATTTATTATAAAACCACAGGGCCCCTTTTTCAATATAAAGTAGGGTCGACCATCAATCAAAATACAAGAATTGTAATAACATAGATTTAACCGCTGCTAAGAACAGAGGGGCAGAAGTAGTCCAATTATCAAAGAGCATAACAAGGCCAAAGGCTCTTTCGTACAATGTAATCTGAAAATGGAATTTATAAACAACATGACCTTATACAAAAAATTTCTGATTTTTCTACATTCCCTTATATTGTGAAAAAAGTTTACGTGATAATGATTACACTGAAGACATCTCCCTGATTTTTCTGAAACCATGAATCTCCTTTGAATTAGAAATATATATGATCTGTCAATTGTCTTGAAGTGGACTCCCTGCAACATAGCAGAGCGTAAAGCTTTCATATAACCTTCATAATGCTTAAGAAACACTACAGAAGATTCCATTTCCAGTATATCTTTCTGCCAAAGATGAATACATCTGTGCCATATGACCAAATGATATTAAATCTGAATAAATAAATCTAGTTTTCAGCATCAAAAACACACACTTCACCTTTGACAATGACGCTCTCTCGAAAGCAATCTGATATAGAGACTCTAATGTAGCAGCTGCAAAAAAGAGGTTGCCACCCTCTTAAACAAATATATACAGAAAACCTTTGCAGCGCTGCACACTAATGTACAAAACAAAATATGAAATCTGCTCCTGGTCACTATATATTCAAATATATTGTTTAATCAATGATACATATAAAAATATAATATAATCAATACATAAATAAATGAACTCAACCTAGAAAATCATATAATAAAAATATACAAAAAAATCAATATATAAAAAAACAATTCCAAATAATAAAATCAACGGATAGACACAGAACACGCTGTAAGATGATAGGATAACTACAGGTATGAAACAATTCCAGTATTTCCAATAATAAGCTAGCAATCTTCTTCCTCCAATACCATTGATTTGATATTCATATGTGGGCCCACAATATATATTTTATGCTCAATGTACACTGACAGGTATGGAGTTTTAAGTAAGGTTAGTTATATTATAACGATCCTCTGAACTTAGATATATTTCTAAGATGCTGATCAGTAAATATATGGATAAATATCAGTCTACGAAAACCATATATTAGCCATTTATTAAACCATAAAAGCCATTTATTTTCTTGAACTACATTTTTCGAATGATCCACTTTGTTCTTGAGAAAACTCGGAGCCAATATATTTTTGAGGTTAGAATTCTTCCTAAAAATAATTCTCAGATTCTCAGGAACTATTGTTCTGAGAATAGGGTCCTGTTTTAAAATAGGGTAATTCTGCTGAATAATCTTTTTATTTTATGCAATGCAATATTAAATTTAGATATATAGGCCATTTCAAAAGATTTCACACATTTAGAACTAATAGATTCTTTTATAGGCTCTCTCCATACATCTAACTTTACTATATGTCTCATGTAATAGTTCTTCTCCTTAAAAGACAAAATCATATCTTCTGCTTGACTCAAATTTATTAGAGATAGAATAATTTTGTTTTAAGCGCATCAGTTATATTCTGTTTCCATATCTTATGATGTGCACTAGTATAATGAAGGAAGTTGTTCGTATCCACTTTTCTCTTGTATGTCCAAGTCTCAATTTTAGTGTCTTTAGCACAAAGTGTAAGATCCAAAAAATATGTAGAAGTCCTACTATACGTATGTGTGAATTTACAATTGAAAGTATTCTCATTGAGATACGAAACAGTCACTCGCTAACTGTTCATTCCCCTTCCAAATAATAAAAAGATCATTTATAAAATTGGCCATAGAGGACCTTGTCCTCCCCGAACACGCTACCCCCAAATGCGCTCATTTTCGAACGTACCCATATAGAAGTTAGTGTAGCTTGGGGCGAATGGGTTCCCCATGGCCGTCCTCATCACCTGTAAATAGTTTACTCCATCAAATAAAAAATAACTGGAGGTAAGTATAAAAGTGATTGCATCACTAAAAAAATTGCTGATGCTGCTGATGTTTGTTAGTATAATCACTATAAAGTGAAAGAATGAGAATACTTTCAATCTTAAATTCACATAGAAAATAATATTGTTCCAAGAGGCTTACGTATTTCTAAGAAACCAACTATTAATCTGGATAAAAGTGAGTTCATGCAGAACTGGAATCAAATACTTGATAAATGCTTATTTCGCTTATGCGATTGATTGTTGCTGATAGAGAACAATCACTGAAAAAAATTGAGAAAGAGATTTGTTTCATCAAGAAAAAATTTAGCCCTATTAAACACCTAGAGGATTATAGAAATCTTGAGAAACTCACTAAGATTAAATTTCAAAAAACAGAAGAAGACATTATTAAAACTAAAGAAAAGAAATTCCTTAGGAACGTCAGAGATTATGTCTCCAAAAACAGAGGGACCCAAGTGAATCCTACAAAGCGACCAATCTTACAAACAAGAGTTCCCCCTAAAAAAGCAAGAGCATCCTATCATTCTCATCAGTACTCCAGAACTACACAGAACCCAAATCTTAATCAAAATAGAGACAACAACAAGCATAGAACACCTCTGAACCATTACAAACCTATTAGAAAACAATTTAGGTCACCACTCATAAAAGGCACAGCAGAAAGAGATAGAACCAAAAGGGGGTATAAATCCCTTGACCTACAGAACTTTGACTATAAAAAGTCCAACTATCATCAAAAGAAAAAAAGCTATGCAGACACAGTAAAGGAAGGCTATAATAAAGGGAGCCAGCAAGCTTTGATCTCGAGAGATTTAAACAGGATTTCCTGATGAACTTAAACCAATTATAACAAGGGGAGACAACCTCAAAAGATTTGCCATCGCCCAATGGTTCAGATGCTGAATAAAACTTAGACATTTTTTAGAACTTGTCAGGAGAACATCACCTCCATTCCAAAATGAACCAAACAAAACACTGATATCATCATGCCTGGAAAGAAGAAGGGACTCCCTAGATTTAGAGGATTATCGGGAGGAAAGAAACGGAGTGGCGAGACCAAAAATAAAGAGATAGATATGAAGAAAAATGGTATATTCAACCTGAGCCATGTTGAGCTATCAATCCCACAAAAACAAATTCTACAGAAGGGCCGCAAATTTGCCCCAGATAAGGGACTAAACAAATTTGAGACATTCATATATGTACACAAATTTATAAGAAGACTCACTCTGAAGAAGTTTTTATCTGACCCCTCCAGATAGATACTACAGACAGGTTCGTGGGACCGCAATGGGCCCAAAATTTGTGCCCAGTTATGGGAATCTGTTTGTGAGCCCACTGGGAGGAATAAAATATCTGGAACAACAACCCCTACTCTGGCTATATTCTAAAATGGTGTCGATTTATAGATGACGTGTTTTGCATCTGAATGGGGGATCAAAAACAACTCAACCAGTTTATAACACACATCAATACTAACAATTTAAACATTGCATTCACTAGCAATATTAGCATCCAGAGTGTGGAATTCCTAGATCTGGAAATTTTCATTAAAGATGGTCAACTTGCAACTAAGACTTTTTTTTAAACAGGTTGACTGCAATTCCTTTATTCACATATCCAGTAGCCACCATCACAGCTGGTTAAAATTTAACCAGTTGTGATGGTGGCTACTGGATCAGGGGTTTCCCAAACCCAGTCCTCAGGGCTCCCCAACAGTGCAGGTTTTCCATATATCTCCTTGCTGGAGCACAGGTGTATTCATTACTGACTGACACATTGTAACAGATCCACAGGTGGTCCTAATTATGTCACATGTGATCCGGAAAACCTGCACTGTTTGGGAAACCCTGGGTTAAATAATATCCCTAAGGGGCAATACACCAGACTTAGGCGGAACTGCACATAACTGTCGCGTTTTGACAGACAGGCCACCACTCTAAAGGAAAGATTTCTAGAGAAGGAGTATGAGAAGGACACCAATGAGAAAGCCTATCTGCAATTGAGAGAAAGAGATAGAAGTAAACTTTTGGGGAAGAAAGGTAATAGGGTGAAGAATTCCAACACGATAGAAGCACCGAATCTCTTTATTACCAAATACATCAGGGACTCCAAAAAGTTGAACACATTATAAATTAATACTGGAACATTTTGCTGGGCGATAGTGAATTAAAGAAAATCCTGCCTCCAAAGCCAAAATTTGTATAAAAAGTCTGAAAACCTTAAAGCCAGACTAGTTAAAAGCACAATACTCCCCAAGAATAGCAATAAAGAAGGTACTTAGTTAAACGAAAAGGCAAAAGGCTATTTTTACTGTAATAGGTATGTGACATGTAAAACTAGCAAGGTCAGAAACACTAAACCAATGACTTCATTTACCTCTCATGTCAGTGGGAAGATTTTGAAATTAAGGATAGACCTGTGATACATCTGGGATAGTGTATTTGTTGGAGTGCACCTGCGGAAAGCAATAAATGGAGAGGACAATTAGGAACTTATCAGTTAGAATTGCGGAACTTCAAAGAAATATTAGAGATCAATTTGAAGCACACTGTCCTGGAACACTTTTCCAAGTACCACAATCATAATTCCACTAAACTGAAATTTATAGGTATACACAAGGTCAAAAAACCATGGCGGGGAGAAGATCATGTGAGCCTCATATCACGAGAAAAAGCCAAATTTATTTATACCTTGAAAACCCTTGCACCAGGGCGTCTAAATATAGACTTTGAGCTAAACACCTTTCTATGATTTGTTGCTGAAAATTATTTACTTATATCTTCCTTTAGTTCAGCATTTATCTTGCTTTTTCTACCATCTTTGGTTTTACACCACCAATTCATACAGTCTTCCTCTGCATTATAGATCCCATTGGTTATTAACAAACATTCTCTATACATGTTGCATTTGTAACTTTATTTGCACCAAGCCCATGCATCGAAGGACTGCTTTTTATATCACTCTGAACCAGACCAATGGTGAACACCTAGGGGGTATCTTACTTTTGTCAATCAAAGTAAAGGACCAATCATGATAAGGATATGCAAATCGGACACTGTTAAATGACAACACTAACCAGCCTTAGACTATCATTTGTTGCCAAATATCCCTGAGGAAGCCCATTTGGGGCGAAACACGTAGGATTACAAACTGAACATTATTCCAACATTGTTAACACTTGGTTTTTCAATTTATGATCTGACGGAAGACATTGCGGTACACTTCCGCTACGGACGCATGCGCATGCGCACCACAAACCCTTTGTACAGGTGGATGATATACCCCACATCTGGAAGGAGAAGACGGCGTGCGGTTGAAGAGTGAGGAGACGTATGAGGACCGGAGCGGCCGGGGAATCGACCTTAGAGAGGGATAAGTTCTTATTCCCACAACCTCAGACCGTGTATTTTTCACCAATGGTCCTTCGGTAACGAAAACTTTTCCATCTCGGCTACGAGAACTACATGTAGCTGACGTTATACTGGTGTAGCACATTCTCATTTTAGCTGTGCTCGTGACTTTAATTACACGTTCCATAGTATTGGATTCTGGATATTTCAGCATACTGGCACCACTAGCCCTGTCAGCAATCCATCTCCAGTGGATATAACATTTATATATGGACAGTATTGCTCGGGTTGAACACATGCACATTTGATTTAAAACCATATATGGTATATCCCTCTCCGCATTTGTGACTATTTATGCTCAAAATGTACACATGGGGCTAGATTTACTATCAGGCGTGATGCATGGCGGCTTCAAACCGCCATGCATCGCGGCGGTTTTCCGGCGTGTTTGCATTGCAAACAGCCGGATTTACTAATGGGCGCTTGTCAGCTTCAATTCGAAGCCGCCGGCGATGTCACGGCGGGATGTAATGCTCAAAGCCGCCGGCGGCTTTGAATAGAACATGGCGCTTTTGCTTTAAATGACGGCGCTTTTGTGTAAAGGCGGTTTTTTTGAAAATTACACCTGTCTCCTGGCCTGTTACTATTGGCTATTTTAAAAATCAGGAGATTTGACATCACAAGCCCTATATAAACCACTGGCCTGACACTTTTTCTTTGATAGGGGTTTGAGGAGTTTTTTGAGAGGAGTTTGGAGGATAGTGGTTTGCTGAGAGTTGGTGAGAGTTGGAGTTTGGTGGATTGGTGGAGCGATATCTGTTTGAAGTGTGAGTAGTCCTGTGGTTTTTGCCTGTTTTGTACATTTATTTTCTCATTTATTTTCTGTCTTGTATTTTTTGTATTTGTCCTTTGTCTGTGTTACTTGTGTGTGACTGTGTGGAGAGTGTGTCTGTAGGTAGTGTAGTTTGTTCTTTGTGTTTGTAAGTCCTTCAGTGTTTTGTGTTTTTCTGTCTTCTGGGTAAAAATGTCCAGAGATAGGAGGGGAGAACAGGCTGAGGAGAGGGAGATGGAGGTTGAGGGGTCAGAGGAGGGAGAGGGAGAGGTTGAGGAGACAGGACAGGGCAGGAAGACCAAGACAGGGAGGAATGTGCGCTTCTCACATGATGAGAATTGTGTGTTGGTGCACAACATCATTCCCTGCTACGAGGTCATCCTAGGGAACCTGGCAGCCCGGACTCCTCTAAGGCGGCGTCACCAACTGTGGGGGAGAGTCTGTGATGCCGTGAACGCGGTGGGCCCACTGAAGCGGACAGTGGCACACTGCCGCAAGCGCTTCTCTGATATTAAGAGGAGGCTTAAAGAGAAGATGGCCCAGGAAAGGAGGTCGACAAGGCGCACGGGTGGTGGCCCCCCACTTCGTATGGAGTACACCACGTACGAGGAGGAGCTGCGCCAGATAATGCCGGCAGAAATTGTAGAGGGCATAAATGTCCAGGACACCGACTCGCCCTCTTTTGGCCAAGTAGTTGGTGAGTTATTTGTTTTTTTTACCCTAACAGTATTTTAACTGCTTTTCTCTTTTTAAAACTGCTTTTCTCTTTTTAAAACTGCTTTTCTCTTTTTAAAACTGCTTTTCTCTTTTTAAAACTGCTTTTCTCTTTTTAAAACTGCTTTTCTCTTTGCAAACGTTTTTTTTTTTATTTTTTGTTTTCTTTTTCAAAGTGTATATTTGCCTCTAATAGTTTGTAAAGGTTTTTTTTTCTCATAGAAAAAAAAAAAAAATTGTAAACACATTTGTGCAATAAACAGTATATTTTGATTATTTTTTTTTTCTGGAAATACATTGTATGCTTTTTCTAATATATCCAGAATCGCCAGGACCGCAGTTCAGTCCCAGTGCCAGACCTACACCTCCACCTTCAGCGAGAGATTCGGGCACAGACGAGCAAGCAGGTGCGTGATTTCTGTTTAGGAGAGAAATAATGGAGTTACTTGATTTTCTGTGCAAATGTTGCTGTCAATGTTGTATTTTTTTTTTCTTTTTATTGTTTGCAATGAGAAGTTAGGGCTACATTTTACTCAACTGATATGTTGCCTATAGAAACCCATCAGAATATACCTTTACTTTATTTATTGCATTCAACAAAATGACAGCTAAAATCTGATTGGTTGCTATAGGCAACATCTCCACTTTTGATAGCATGCACTTTAGTCAAAATAACCCAGCATGTACTACACAGTCCTAATGATAATGGGTATTAAAAGGATAATAAGTGCATCCGTAAGCAGGTAGCATAGGACTAGAAATCAGGAATGCAAACATTGTGAAAGAATCTGTAGTTGCTAAAGATTATTCTTTCCTATCCAGTGTTCAGAATGCAATATACAAACATATTATATACTATATACTTACCGTCATTTTTCATACACAGGGCCCTCTTCATACCAGCCACCTCAGGCGGAGTCCCTGGAAATGTCCCCTGAGCCAGAGGATCTAACAACCATCACCCTGGTAACAGTGGATGCCCCTGTGTCTGGCCTCCAGGAAGTTTCACCTGGCCCTGCTGAACCATCACACCAGCAACCTGCACCTGCACCTATGGACCCAGCCAGAGAAATGGCGCTGTCTATTGGCGCATTCCAGCAGCAACAGACATTATTCATGGACAGGCAAACTGGGCACATGTCACAAATTGCGGCCCAGTTGAGGCGAATACACCGCTCCACGAGCCAAATCCCTGCTGCAATAAACCGGCTGGCGAGCGCTTTGGAGCAGACAAATGTGCAGCTGGCCCAAATGTCTGGGTCTGTGGACGCCATGCATTCCTCCATTCGCGAGGGGAATGCCAACGTTATCCGGCTGGCAGGCCAACTCCAGCAGGAACTGATTGCCCGCTTGCCGGCCCCTTTTTCATCGGCCTCCACCAGTGCCGCTAGCACGCCTACCACATCTCTACAGAGTACTCCTCCAAGGAGAGGTGCTCGCACCAGGGGTGGGCGAGGGAGGGGAGAGAGTGGCACCAAGCATAGCGATATGCCTGCAAAAAGACATCGCTAGCACAATGTTTGTTATTTATTAATGTTTTGTCAAGTTTCTATAACGATTATACGTTTTTATTTATTGTGTTCTGCAATAAATGCAGTTAAATTTCTATTGTGTCAGTCTTTCTTTTCTGCACATTAAACAAGAGTATTCTGATTTTTTAACAACTATGCACTAATTTCATGTAAACATTGACCTCTGACTGTCACATTCCAGGGATGTTCATATTTACCACATGAGGAGTACACACTATCCTGTTTTTAAAGGTTCCAATGTACAAAAAATTTACAATAAAATACTAAAATTGCACTCACATAAAACACATTTTTGAGCAAAAAATGTTTTTCATACTATGTACTTACAAGTAAAGTAGTTTGCAATTAGACGGTCTCTAATCTCCCTTCCGCCCTCTGTGCTCTGCACATCACCAGATGTGACACGGACCCCTTCTTCTTCACTGTCTACTGCAATAATCGGTGGGGTAAGTTGATGTATTGCTAGATTATGTATCAAACAGCCAGCCAGGATAATTTCAGACCCCTTTTCAGGTGCATACATAGCCACACAACCCGATTATTCTAGTAACCTGAATCTAGTTTACCAAAGTACAAAGGTACGCTATAACACACCTCTACTAAATCAGTAAATAAATTGCATGGTGGGAAGACACAAGAGAAAAAGAAACCAAAACAACACTGCAATTACAAGACACTGGCCTTTTAACATATACAATCCCAAAGAAAAAAAATTTGTACATGAAATGGCCCTTTTCCTTCTGTTCTGATTGCCCAAATATCAGAAACAGCACACTGTTTGAGCAATCTCGCCGCTCACAAGCAGCGCTTTCATTTTGGTCTATTGAATGGCGGTTTTCCGGCGGCTTTATAAACCCCCTAATAGTAAATCCGGCTGTTTGTATGTTGAACATTGTTGAAACCGTCATGGCGATGTATACAGAGGCGGGTTTGAAAACATCTTTTCTGGTCGTTTGGACGGCGGGTTTAGCCTTAGTAAATCCGGTGATGGCTAAACCGCCGCCAAACCCGCCGAAATTCGGCGGGTTTACAAACACGCCTGATAGTAAATCTAGCCCATGGACTTTTGTTATATTGTTATTTATTCTTGGTCTTTGATATATCATCGAGTTATCACTCATATTTGCAACTTCTGTGATTTTTATATATATATTTTTCTACTCTTTGCATACTTCATTAAAATTGTTACTTCACCCAATACTTACCATACACTTTAGGGTACCATTATCCCTCTACTGTGCCGGGGAACATATTGTTTTTTCAGGACGGCATTATATACCTGATCCAGACTTTTTGCGACCAATCATTTATTACCTCTGCCAATTTTGGGTAATATATTAACCGGACAGGTGAGCACTGTTGTAAGTTTGTTATAATATGGACAGTGTGATTCTATTTACTGCACGTCATATCAAGATCTAAAAGGAGAGTGACATAGTGTTGATAAATCCGGATCTATGCACATTTTTATTTGTGCGCAACATATATGGTTTTATTAGACTGATATTTATCCATTTATTTACAGAGCAGCACCATTGAAATATATGTAAGTTCGGAGAATTGATATAATATAACTAACCTTACCTAAAACTCCATACCTGTCAGTGTACACTAAGCATAAATTATATATTGGGGGCCCACGTATGAATATCAAATCAATGGTATTAGAGGAAGAAGATTGCTATCTTATTATTGTAAATACTGGAATTGTTTCATACCCAGAGTTATCCTATCATCTTATCTGTTCTGTATCTATTCATTGATTTTATTATTTGGAATTGTTTTTTTATATATTCATTTTTTAGTATATTTTTATTATATGATTCTCTTGGTTGAGTTCATTTATTTATGCATTGATTATATTATATTATGTTTTTATATGTACTATTGATTAATCAATATATTTGATTATATAGTGACCAGGAGCTGCTTTCATATTTTGTTTTGTACATTAGTGTGCAGCGCTGCAAAAGTTTGGTGTTTTGTCTAGTTTTCAGCATGCAAAGGTATTGCATGAACAGATAAGGAATAAGCACATTATCTTATTAATACCCCATCATATAGGAAACACCAACTAAGTGCAACATCAGGGGAATTACCGCACAGGGAAACCATCATATAGGGATCCAGTTTGGATATATAAATCCCCTTTTTTTCTCCTATTCTGTTCTGCTTTTGCCACGAATATTTGATAAACACCATTCCTGATATTGGACTAATAACGCACATGAATATCTCAGCCATGTGATATATATTATTGACTACTCTCCCTTAAGGGATAACCTCAGTGATAATCAAGTATCAAGAGAGATATTTTCTGACAGAAAGATTTCTCTACCAGTCCATAATGTATTAATTCAGCTACAGTAGAATTGTGCCCACTATATTTGAGATGATGTGTGCTATCATGTAATATAATATGTATTGTTAATCCAAGTTATTCTTGACATGTTGAATAAATTTTTCGGACAATTGTAGGAATACATTCATATCTCAATCACAATAAATTGAGTGATATCATTAACAAGGCTAACATATATAATGACACCAGTTTTCTGATTAACATGTGGTTTAAATAAATCTGAAATAAATTAATAACAATACCATACAAGAGTATTCCCTTAAGACTGTAAGGGGCATATTCAATTGTTTACTTCTCCCGCCGCGGAAAAAGTATTAACGTTATTACGGTAATACTAAGCCAGATTTCAGCTCGCAGCTCCCTGAGCCGCGGTATTTACGCGCACTATTACCGTAATGACGGTAATAGTGCGCGGGCCACGTTACTTTAGGCTGTTACGCCAACAATTGAATATGCCCCTAAGATTACAGCTTTTTGAATGATATCTCACACACATCCTTAGACTGGTTCCACGAAAGGGTCTGAAACTAATTTTAATCTTACTATTGTTTTTATCTTTTTCACTAATCTGTTTTCAATATTTACACCTCTTTAAGGACCTGGCCAAGAATCAAGTCTTGATTGAAAATGTTTTAATATATTATCAATAAAAATGTTTTTATGATTGCTTATGGACTGGAGTGCTGCAATATTCAACTCTAATCCTGTGTCCACATTGTAAACTGATGTTCATTTGCCTAGTTGTGGAAGAACCCCTTTAATTATATCACCATATGAGATATCGGTGGGGGTGGGGGGTAGAATCTGGTGTGAGAAATATTGTAGGACATGTATGTCTTTCACGAACCACACAGAAACTTTAGGATTCAAGCAGTCACATCAATTGACTGTACCTGAATTGGAGGCGCGGAGTCTAACGAAAGGTAGGTATTCACCAGGGAACCCCGCAAGGAGATTTTGGCTTTGCTGCTATCCCTCCGCAGACATGATAGTGGATAGATGACAACTAGGGGGTATATTTACTAAACTGATGGTTTGAAAAAGTGGAGATGTTGCCTATAGCAACCAATTAGATTCTAGCTGTGATTTTGTAAAATGCACTAAATAAATGATAGCTATAATCTGATTGATTGCTATAGGAAACATCTCCACTTTTTTCAAACCCACAGTTTAGTAAATCTAGTCCTAGGTGTGAGTGCAAAGATATATGCAAGATATAACCTGGAACTCACTGGTGTGGATGGAACAACCTAATACAAAGTGGAACTGATGGATTTAACCAGGAGCACACTGGACCAGATGAAATTAACCAGGAATACTCTGGAACAGATGGAATTAACCAGGAGCACATTTGAACAGATGGAATTAACCAGGAACACATTGGAGCAGATGGAATTAACCAAGAACACAATGGAACAGATGGAATTAACCAGGAACACATTGAAGCACATGGAATTAAACAGGAACACATTGGAACATATGGAATTAACCAGGAACCCACTGGAACAGATGGATTTAAACAGGAGCACAATGGAACAGATGGAATTAACCAGGAATACACTGGAACAAAATGAAGTAACCAGGAACACACTGGTGGAGACAGAAGACACAAGATCAAAGACGTCATAAACTGGCCCCATCTTGTACCCTAGGCAGTCTTAAATAGAGGAAGGCTGATGGGGGGGGGGTGTTGGGCAGTAACCAATGAGAGGAAAACAGACGGATCAAGTAGAACGGACATGCACGCTACTGCACATATCTGGAAATCCAGTTTCACGGCCTCCATCTTGGTGAATTGTTGGCGGCGCCGGGCAGCGGAGGAACACTCTGCGCCATCTGACTGTTAGCAAAGAGCACCCTAGACTCTGGTAAGTATATCGGAGAGTCTGGCGAGTGCCATCTACCTAAGCTCATGGCGCAGCCATATTAGAATAAGTGTACTTCTTCTCTGGACTGGTCCTTTGCTGTTTTGCCAGCATCGGTGAGGAGAGAAATTTCTCCATTCATGGGGAAGGAGTCCTCTGTAATAAAGTGCACATACCTTCCATGTGTGTGTGCTAGAAAGCCGCTGATGAAAGGGTGGGCTGCCCTGGCCGCAAAGGAGTTGCTCTACTCAGATTCTTCTCACATGCCTGCCAGAACTGGAAGTCTGGCATGTTTGTTTTTAAATTTATCATTTTTTTAACCACACCACATACAGCAGTTATCATGATCAACTTTCTCACTTGACTCACTGTTACATACTGTCATGTTCCCCACTGCCAACCAGTTTTTCTCACACATCCCCCCTCTGCCCACCAGCTTTTCTCTCATATGCACCTGCACTAGGCACATAGTTTTTTCACACATGTCCCCCTCCCCACCAGCTTTTCTCTCAAATGGCCTCTCTGCCCAACAGCTTTTCTCAAACATGCCCTGTTGCCCACAAGATTTTTTTTATAAATAAATAGCTTAATGCTATATGTATGCCATTTAGATTACCTTTGTTTATGTGTAAATGTATTCTGCAGATGTAAAAATAATTATACTAATAGATAGCAACAGGGAAGAGCCAAATAGTGGACAAATACTATAAAAATAAATGCTGAAACCTTCATTAAAATTAATAGTATGTAACTTGTGGGGATTTCTGAAGGCAACCCTCCTCTCCTCCCCCCATTTTCTCCAGCCTCTCCAGCCAATATTCTGTAGCACCCTCTCGCTATTTCCTCTAGCCCCCTCTTTGCCCATTTTCTTCAGCTTCCTCTCCCCCCTATTTTCTCCAGCCACCTCCCCCGTTTTCTCTAGCTCCTCCCCCCAATTTCTGTAGCCCCTCTCTCCCTGTTTTCTCCAGCCACCTCTCCCTCCATTTTCTCCAGCTCCCTCTACCCCCCCATTTTCTACAGAAATCTCTCCCCTTGTTTTCTGTAGCCCCCTCGCCACCCTCCCATTTTCTGTGGCTTCATCTTACCCTGTTTTCTCCAGTCCCCTCTCCCTCCCTTTTCTCTGTATTAATGTAGTTACCTTCTCTTCTCTTTTCTTCTAATCCACTTCTTCTTTCTTCCTTGCTTGCTAACCCTCTCGGCTCCTCTCCACTGACTGCGCTGTGACGTTACGACACGCCCAGGAGTCGTGTCCCGGACAGATGCGTTAAGGCGGTGCAGCCTTGTGGCAACGATTGCACTGCCCTGACCGCCTGCTACCTAACAATGTCTCATTCAGAGACATTGTTAGTGTGTGTACCTGGCCACAGTGCCGACCCCCCAGAGCCCAGCGACCTAGGCAGCTGCGCCTAATGGTGGCGTCGACTCTGCCTCTAGGACATCTTCCCTCTACTGAGGGGTGAATGTTTGGGACTCTGACACTTCCTCACTACCGTTCTCTCAGCCCTGCTCACCCCTCTGCTGGGGTGACACTTCACTCACTTGGCTCTGGCATGACTTCTGGTCCACTCTCAGTGGAAAGCAATTAAAACTAATTCATACATCAGATGAGTCAGTCTAAAATCAAATATTAATGAACCTTTATAAAATTCTATAGAAAAAATATATTACAAAAAATACAAATCTCGATGCAGTATAGACTAGAATCAGAGGGAGACCTTAATATAGCTATCCGTAAAATTTCCACTTATTATCAGCAAAGAGTCAGTACAGAAATCAGATGAACTTGTTTTGTTTAAAAATCCAGCACATAAGGGATCTGGTATATTATATAACACAAAATATCACTTGAGCCTTCTTTTTATGGAATAGGTTTCCTCCTCGTTTAGGAATACAAATCCCTTATATCCAATTGGAAACAAAAGTGTAGCTCACCGGTGTAGGGGCTCATCAGCCCATCTGTAGTGGAAATCCAGTCTGATTGTATAATGGTGCCAGAAGTTTTGTGAATGTGTGAATTAGACAACCCTCACCTGCACATTCAACAAGGCTAATAAAAAAAGGAAATTTCTAGTAAGCCACTTAACAAGGATTTTCTCTGTGTGGACTTTTATATGTTATTACCTATACAAAATTGCTAAAATGTCTATATGTCTTTGCACTGTGTTTTGTTTTTTGTTTTTTTTTTATGTCTGTGGAATCATAAATTTATGAATGAAGATTTCAGTACGCATTGCATTAAGTATATATCAAATTTTTAACTTGTAATATTTGTATTTAAGGTAAGACTAGCACTGAACTATTAATGGGGAGGTGTCTAAATGGTCAGATAGGCATTGCTTTGCTTATCCTCACATATTCGTTTGCCTCCCTATACAACATAAAAGATATAAAATCCTCTGAGAACTCAGGCCATGAACTAAGAACATGCATAGTGCAAAAGCAGTCTCATTGGTGTTAAATGAAGCTTTGCAATATCATCATAGCCCTCCAAGTCATTTTTTCTGATCTCAGATTGTGAGCTTCCCTAGACTTCTGTCTCTCTGTAACAATTTCCTTCATGTACAACAGGTAAAGGAACTCTGTCCACCACAAGGACCTCTCAGGAGATCTGATGATGTGATCCAAGTAGGGATATTATTGAGTTGCTAAAGTTTGCCTTTGTCATTCCTTGTTCGTGTAATATAAGAACAGTATTTATTTTTGATCCTTACTTCCTGGCTAAATTGATATGCATGTCCAGGAATATCATGGCTACATAGACAGAAACATACACTAACACACTTATTACATGCAGTAGTGTCATTGAACCACTGTGACCATCCACTTCATATTATGAACTCTTGAATTCAGTTTTACTTTTGACCAGTAGAGGACTCCATACCCATTGTTACTATTCTCTAAATCAATTGATATATATATATATGAATATTATATTTGTATATGTTAAGGTGGGAGTTTAGAAGTAACAGTATGGTAAATTTAACTAAATGGTCATGGCCCCAAAAGCTCTATGTATTTTGATAGTGTGAAATTAATTTCAGATGCTTTTTAACATGGTGTCCCCCACCTCTCCTGTGTCTAATTACCTCTTCCCTCTGTCCGTCCACCACTCCTCATGTCTCACCTTTCCCGAATATATCTCCTGTCATCCAACCTATCTTTCATGTTTAATTTGCATACTTATACTTTCCTTCATTTATACCTCCCCTGTGTTTCTTCACATCTCCCTTATATCTGTCCATTCTCCTTTCCTTTATCTGTGCACTCTCTCCATGTGCCCTTATCTATATCCCAGGTAACCCCTTGTCTCCCTCCTCACAGTCTTCTCTCTCTCCCACTCTAACCCACTACATGTGTCTATATATGCAGTTCATTTCCTCTCGCAAGCAATAGCAATTCCCTATGGAAAACACACTGGACTCCGTTTTCATTGTAAAATTTATCAAATAATTTTCATCCATGTTTGAAAGTTTCTAATTCATTCCTGCAGTCTAAATGAAAAAATACACAGCAAGATACAAAATTAAATATAAGAGTTAGAAAATGTATAATTGATGAATGTGACTGATCAATGAATGTACAGTCATGGCCAAAAGTTTTGAGACTGACACAAATATTATTATTCACAAAGTCTGCTGCCTCACTTTTTATAATGGTAATTTGCATAAACTCCAGAATGTCATGAAGAGTGATCAGATGAACTGCAATTACTTTAAAAAAAAGTCCCACTTTGCCATGACTATGAACTTTATCCCAAAAACAACATTTCCACTGCGTTTCAGACCTGTCACAAAAGGATTAGCTGACATCAGGTCAGTGATTCTCTCGTTAACACAGGTGAGAGTGTTGACGAGGACAAGGCTGGAGATCAATCTTTCATGCTGATTGAGTTAGAATAACAGACTGGAAGCTTTAAAAGGAGGGTGGTGCTTGAAATCATTGTTCTTCCTCTGTTAACCATGGTTATGTCATGACTATACTTGCATACCTGCTATTGCTGGCACTACTCAGAGGAAGGTGCGGAATCTAACGTGTCCCTGGTATTTACTAGGGACCCCCGCAAGGAGGTATGGACTCTGCTGCAGGAACACGCAGGTCACGGTCCTTCCACGAGTCAAATAGCGAGATACGAGAGGAGATTGTCAGACTGGCCGAGTCGGTAACGTGCTGGCAAATAGAAGTACACGAGGAATATCCAGAGGGATGGTGAGACAAGCCGGGCGGTAACGTCTGAAAGCGCAGTACAATAGGGAGATCCAAAAGAGGTGGTCAAAACGGTCCAGGTCAGAAGGATCACAGGCAAACAAGAGAAGTCAGGAACAAGGCTAGAAACTGGAAACACAGGAAATGCTGGAGGCAGGTTAGACCTGATACTCTGGCACAGGTGTGCACACAGGAAGCTCCTTATAAAGGATGAGGAGCCAATGGGACAGTAGGGGGCGGCGGCGCTGTTCTCAGGTGTTGCTTTGAGTCTTGAGTAGCGGCTCGTTGCCTGGCAATGGGACGCGCATGCGCAGACAGCCGCGCCGGCCGGAACTTACACGTCTGGTTGCCTGGCAACCAGACGCGCTAGGAAGAGAAGCGGGCAGCCGTCCCGAAGAGACAGCGGGGCAGGGCCTGACAGGTTACCTGCAAGGAAACACGTGCAGTCATCATTGCTTTGCACATAAAGGGCTTCACAGGCAAGGATACTGATGCCAGTAAGATTGCACCTAAATCAACCATTTATCAGATCATCAAGAACTTCAAGAAGAGAGGTTCAATAGTTGTGATAAGGCTTTAGGGCACCTAAGAACGTCCAGCAAGTGCCAGGACCGTCTCCTAAATTTGATTCAGCTGCGGGACTGGGGCACCACCAGTGCAGAGCTTGTTCAGGAATGGCAGCAGGCAGATGTGAGTGCATCTGCACGCACAGTGAGGTGAAGACTTTTGGAGGATGGCCTGGTGTCAAGTAGGCCAGCAAAGAAGCCACTTCTCTCAAGGAAAAACATTAGGGACAGACTGGTATTCTGCAAAAGGTACAGGAATTGGACTGCTGAGGACAAGGTAAAGTCATTTTCATTGATGAATCCCCTTTCAGATTGTTTGGGGCATTTGGAAAAATTCTTGTCCGAAGAAGGAAAGATGAGCGCTACCATCAGTCCTGTGTCATGCCAACAGTAAAGCATCCTGAGACCATTCAAGTGTGGGGTTGCTTCTCAGCCAAAGGAGTGGGTTTACTCACAATTTTGTCTAAGAATACAGCCATGAATAAAGAAAGGTACCAAAACTTCCTCCAAGAGCAACTTCTCCCAACCATCCAAGAACAGTTTGGTGACGAACAATGCCTTTTCCAGCATGATGGAGCACCTTGCCATAAGGCAAAAGTGATAACTAAGTGGCTCGGGGATCAAAACATCAAAATTTTGGGTCCATGGCCAGGAAACTTCCCAGATCTCAATCCCATTGAGAACTTGTGGTCAATCCTCAAGAGGTGGGTGGACAAACAAAAACCCACAAATTCTGACAAACTCCAAGCACTGATTAGGCAAGAATGGGCAGCTATCAGTCAGTATGTGGGCCAGAAGTTGATTGACAGCATGCCAGGGTGAATTGCAAAGGTCTTCAAATAGAAGGGTCTACACTGCAAATATCGACTCTTTGCATAAAATTAATGTAATTGTCAATAAAAAAGCCTTTTACACTTATGAAATGCTTGTAATTTTACGTCAGTATATCATAGCAACATCTGACAAAAAGGTCTAAAAACACTGAAGCAGCAAACTTTGTGAAAACCAATACTTGTGTCAGCCTCAAAACATTTAGCCATGACTGTACAGCCTGAACATTGATGGAATGGAAGTGTTTCCATTTCTGAAAAATTTATTCATTTCTTTCCAATGGTATCAGAGCTTCATGCGTTCCATCTACTGTCCCTATGACATGTGGAAAACCAGCAAATTGTTGAAAATGCTGCTCTTTGAGCACAATGGATGCCTCATCCAAAGGGAGATGAATAAACTGAGTGCTGTGCATCAGAATTGCCTGCAGTACCTGACAGAAAGCAGTCTTGGAAATTCCTGCTGCAATGGCCACTGTAGTCTGAAAAGACCCAGGTGCACAATTTAGTCAAAGTTGGTATTTCTGTGTGGATGCCAATCATAGGCTCTACGTCAGTCTGCACAATGTGCAGAGCGTCCATGATGACATGAGGTGGTAGGCGAAAGTAGCGTATTGTTTCTGTATCTGGCATCTGAAGGAGGTATACACCTGACCTGTAGACACGCTGCCTGGACATCATCTTGAGGCCAGAAACATGGCCGCTATACCCACTATGTTCTTTGTCAGAAAGATGAGACAGGGAAAAATTTGAAGACAGACAGACACAACCATTAGCATACTGTAATATTTAGAACATTTTAAGCAATAAAAATTATTATAACTAAAATATAAAACATAAAACATTTCTTTACTGTAGGAAGTACATCTGAAAATCTGAGAACAAAGCATACACAGTTGAGAACATTGCTTCATTAATGAACTACTAGTGTGCGCGAATATTCACTAGTGAACAACTAGTATGCACAAATCTGTGTAAACATAAAAAGCTTTTGCATACCTAAACTAACAAACATACTCCCTGCTGCAGGAAAACTGCCACAATTAAGCGTACTGTTAATTAGCTCATATATGTGCTTGATCAGGGGCGGGCTGGGCCGGGGGGCAGGGGGGCATCGGGCAGGGGGGCACCGCTCAGTCTAACCTCTGTTAGGGCCGGCCGCCCAGCCCCCCTCCCCCCCCGGATGCAATATTACTTTATTATTATCCGGTGGTCGCATTACATGACACGCGATGTGGCCGCATCAGCACACAGGCGGCCGCTTCACATGACACGCAGCCGCCTCGCGTGTCATTTGATGTGGCCGCCTTTGCGCCCCTCGGGCTGAAATTTGCCAGCCCGCGCCTGTGCTTGATGAATGCAGTTGTGTTTCCCTTCATCATCATCATCATCATCATCATCCTGTAGTTACACCTGCCCTGTAGCTGGTGCAAAGTTACCCCTTCTAACAAGAGTATATGCACAAAACGTCTGCTCTGCATTGCCCACATCTTCAAGAACATGCCCCTTCCCTTCCCCATTCCGCCTCGTCAGTCGCAAGGAGTCCTAAGTATCACATACGTGCATTTGCATGCATTACATTTCTTGACATGTGCAAAGAGAAATCACATAAGATAGGCCTCTCAGTTCCCCTCTTACATATTGTATTCCCTAGTAGTAGTGTACATGGACAAAAGTGTTTGCCTACCTATGGTGAGAAAGAAATATAGCACCCATTGTATGTCACCATGACGTGTCAAGGTAAGGATTTGTCATTCTTCTGCGATAACACCTGTTTGTTTGCCATCTACCATTGTTTCTGCATGATGTGCCTGTGTTGATGCACCTAACTGTGAAACTGTATGTGGATCTGTGCAGCTCATTTAAATAGTGCGACCCATGTGAAAACCCGTGGTTGTCAGTAATAAATGCCGAAAAGTGTTTTTATTTTTATTTATTAATTTTCAATATTGAAAATGTAATATTGAAATATAACAATGATTTTCATAACTTTCTTAATGTGAAGTCCAGGAATAATAGACTCATTTGTCTTTTTTTCTTCTTCCCACCACCCCCACCTTCATATTTTTGTGACCCCTTGTCACCATCAGCGAGTCAGAATGGCAGGAGTTTATCCAGGATTGATGACCCACCCTCCTATGACAGTATCCTGGTATATGTCATCCTGGGACATTATCTTATATATAAAAATCATTGCTTTCTTTGTCTGTCCGGTTAAGGACAGCTGAGTATTGGGGCTACTGGTCGACACCCCAAAAACACTGGGCAGCTACCCCATGGCTGTGTTGGAAAAGCTGCTAAGCTAGTAATTATTTTCAAAAGGTTGACAGTTACATCCAACTCATTGATAACTTAATAACTTGAAGATTTAAAAACCAGGCAATGCCTGATATGATCAAGTAACCCTGGTGAAACATGACAAAGTGGGCTTCTTTATATAGCCAATAAAATTTGGCTTATGCATACAGGATGTTAGTCATTTTTATACATACACCTTTTGCTTCTCCAGGTGGAAAATAGATCTGTGAACAAAAAAGAAGGGGCAACCAATGGTTAGGAGTAAGTGTATATGAAAATATGTAATCATTTTATGGTCTAAACTAATGTTCACTAATCACTAGGCACTAGTGCCATCACTTTGTGACCTGTGTCTCAGTGATGTCACCATATCCTAGTGACCTGATTGGCCATGTTGTCATCTATATTAGAATGCTGCACAAAATGTTGCATTCATTGTATATAGGAGAAGGGTATATTCTCTTTACATCATTTCTGCTGTGGTTTCTTTGTAAGGTAGATACACCATGGCTGTCATACTTTGTTATCATATATTTTATATAATGTAAACATTTTTTTATGAATTTCCAGTGACCCTTTAGACAATGGTGTAGAATTAGGTGGTTTTTGGTAGAATGAAATGGAAAATGATAACCTGTCATTTGTAAACTAAAATCCTGGTAGCACTCTATGGGGGTATTCAATTGTTCGTCCGGACCTTAGAAAAACTCGTGCTCTAAAACTATTACCGTTAATACGGTAATTAGTCGCTGAATTTCAGCTCGCAGCTCGCAGAATTCAGTGAGAAAATTACCATATGAACGGTATTTTCGCGCAATATTACCGTATTAACAGTAATAGTTTTAGAGCGCAAGTTTTTCTGAGGTCCGGAGGAACAATTGAATACCCCCCTATGTGTTTGCAATAAAAGTCTATATCCAACTTCGTTATGCTACAAATAAACCAAACATTCATTGATTTTAAAGTTATTTTACATTCCTGATACCTAGGAGAATAAACAAACTTTTCATAAATATTAAAAATTTTCAGAGAAATTTTGTGTAATCGCAACAGGACATAATACCAACGATGTAGCAATTTGTATGTATTTTAGAGGAGTTCAACACCTCTGTTCAACATGTGGATGTGTGAGGCTATTTCACACTAGATTTAAGCAAGAATAAAAAATCTTTTATTTCAAAGGAAAATTGGAAATCTGTGCTTCCTATGTGTTTGCAAGATGTTGCTGCCACTTAGGAGAGGATAAGGAAGGGGATCGAAGTTCTCCAACAGATATGCTGCAGAAAAAGTTCCCAGGGAGCAGGGTGGAATTAGGATGTGTGCGAGTGTGGTGCTTGACAACAGTATAGTGGGGGGAGGGGAGTATACACCTCCCTTATATAAACCAATATTTTATGGAGTGTAATGTATCAAGAAACTACAAGTACAAATTTTGAATGAAGTAATAGTCTTGTCTGTCAAAAATGGTATATGTTATCGCCATTTAATAACAGATTTAGTAACTGTAGACATAAATTGTCATATAGCAAAAGAAACACAATCCTATGGCGCACTGTAGATCTAAATCATATAATACACGTTTAAAATTGAAACTAAGGAGAAAAAGCACCTTTTACATGGGCAATGCCTCCTTAGGAACCTAATAATAATTGATGCAAAGGTTGGATCAAAAACGCAACTGTATAGGGACTGTGTGAATTCCCACTTTTTGCTATTAGCAAAAAACTAACAATAAAGAAAAAAACAGAAAACAGCGCTGTAGTTTCCCAACTTCAATAATGAGATACCAATACAGTGAAATCTGAATACAACTTTATTATTATAAACACACACACAAATGTATAAAAAGTAATATCAAATAGTGAAACACAGTTTGCTGTGATTTTCGTATAACCCAATGTATAGTGCTGTCACACATGATCTGACCAAACTTGAATAGTAATGATTGTTTCTCTGTGCTAAAATCATTTACTAGCAACCTCTTATGAGGACCATATAACAATGGGCAACAGTCAATGACACCTCTGTGCTTATAGATGGAGATTTAAGTCAAACACCATCTCATCAGATCTTCTATAAATAGATGTCAATCATAAAAAATAATTTGAGCATTTGAACATATAACTTTATAGTCAGATGGTTATTAATTGTGCCCCAGCATAGAAAAAAAAGTCAGTGATTAAATGTTCAGCAGCTATGATCAGGAATATATATGCAGCTCTTACCCAATGTTGTTATCATATGCAAAGTGGAACTCACTTATGAGACTGATGTAAAGACCTTCCTTGTGCAGATGATTAGTAAGCTAGGGCTGTCCTTCAGGGGTTCGGTGTACCTGCATTCAGCGGCGGGATATACATCCAGCAGTTTGACAGCAGCTGTTCTTTAATAAGCACGTTCCAAGGTCTGTCCCAGAGAGCTACAGTATTGCAGGGGAAAATCCTTATTTGGGATTATGCTGCTTGGAAAAAGGCTTAAAATGGTCCTTTTGTGATGGTAATTCATAAATCAAATTCTGGATTTTATCTTTGAGTCAGTCAGAGCAAGAGTGACTAATTTCCTGACGTGTTTCCTTACCAATAATTTAACTTCAGAGGAATATATTCAGTCTTAGTTTAGCAAACAATAAGGTCACATAATATAAATATATAAATTATCATATCATAACAAGCAGTGGTCGAAGTGTGTGTGGGGGGCAGGGGCGGATCCAGAAGTTAATTGTACCGGGGGCGATTTAGGGGGGGGGGCGATTTAGCCCCGCCCCCTTTTTGACACCTAAGGCTGCTGACGGCTGCACACTATGATTGTGTCAATCAGAGCAGTTGGGCAGGACTCTCTCCCTAACTCTCTCTGCTGAACGGATCTGCACATAGTGTGCAGCCGCCGGCAGCAAGCCCCTGCTAGGGGGGGGCGATCGCCCCGATCGCCCCCCCCTGGATCCGCCACTAGTGGGGGTAGGGGGGGTATACGATGGTATGCCATACCGCCACTTCTTCTATTGCCTATCTAATCTATTAAATTCCATTCACATTACAATTTTCATACTGCCACTTCTAAATGTCCACTTCAACCACTGTATAAACATATATAGAAGCACAACTCTGCAGAGCTAGGACAGGTCAAATAAGGATAATTTTAACATCTCAACCATGAAAAGCATAGAAGATACTTAAATCAACCACAATGGCCTCAATCCAGAGGAAGGTCTCAGATGGAGATATAACAGTGTAAAGTAACCAATAAAGAGAAGGGCTGTTGACTCAAGGAGAAATAGCATCTCAAGATCACGGCGTCTGTTAACTTTGGCCCACACTGGAGACAGAGGATGAGAAGATTGAGATTTCAGGGAAGTGGTATGAAAGTGCAATGGTTCTGGAAGAATGTCCAATTTTGCAAGGAGATCTTGTCCTTGTTCCAGAGTTTGTAGGGAATGTGAGGTATTAGCCACAAAGACCTATAGCTGAAAGGGGAAGCCCCAATGATATATGACATTGTGTTACAGCGGAATCAGGTTTACATGTTGGAGATCCCTCCATTTCTGAATGGTGGGGGTAGCTAGGTCTTAAAACACTTGTATCTCCATATCTTGGAAACAGATCAATGATGTATGTCTGGTTACCAGGAGTGTTCCTTGGTGCGGTAGTAAGGCAGCCGGACAAATAGGCTCGATGAGCTCTGTCCTTAAGATAGTTGGTGAAAGGTCTGGTAGGATGTGTTTAAAAGTGTTTTTTTTTATATCCCCCCCCCCCCATGAAATGCATTTATTAGGACGATCTTAATGTCTACTGTAGATAATAGATTTTTACAGTTGCTCCTGATTGCAAACACATGTTATAGCATGCGTACATGACTGTTATAACTAGTAACCAGGACTTAGACTAGTCCTGTAGCTGGTGCAAGAGATACAGCAGAGAAACAAGTACCTTTGAAATGCCCAAAGCTTGAATTGGGGGTAGCTGTATGTGCTAACGTTTGGCACCCCCTTACTGTACATTGACTACAGGTGAACACCCCTTCCCCACCCTATTCCTTCCCAGAAATTGTAAGCTGTAGAAAGTGTCTTTTGCGTATGAAGATGACTTGAATGTTGCTGCGTTTAGTTGCATACGGTCCGGTTTTGGGCAAGCACAGATGAAATTTGTGGATTATACACACAAAATCAGCATTTACATTCATAGATGAATCAGGCCCAAGATGTTTAGTCTAAGTTTCCCACAGTGGACAAAAGGGAATGCCTGATAGTTGGAAAAGTATTTAATCTGCACCACTGAATAGGGTTCTTTGTGTAATGATCCGCAGCTCGCTTCCTCCAGCTGCGTCCCGGCTGTCATAGCAGCAGCCGGGATGTCCCGGTTGTCACCATGGCAATGGTCGCTACGCTTTCTACTCAGCGCCACGTACCGGCAACACTGGGCAGCCGGGCGCGTGCGTATTAAATAAATAGTAGACTGCGGGCTAATTAATTATATTTATTAATTAGGCAGCCCCTGGGGGTATTTTTGGGGCATGACTCATGACGTGGTTGCTTGGAAGGTGCAGGCGTCCGTCTCCTGCATCAAGTGTCAGTGCGGAGACGGCGCCTGACATAGAGATGCTCAGGCTCGGTTCCTCGGAAACCGAACACACTCGAACTTAGGGGATCCGAGTACTTTCGCGCTTTTTCGGATTCCGAAACAAGGCAAAACGTCATTGTGATGTCCCCGGATCTCTTGAGTTTTGGCATCTATAAAAACCGGCCTCCACGGCGATCTAGCGCCATTTGAGAGAAGAATACAGAAGGGGTAGCACAGAGTGTAGAGCCGTTGGGCAGGCAAAGTTAGAGAATTGAAAGATGAGGGTGGTAGCAGTGTTAAAGAAAGTTATCAGTGACATTCAGGAGAGCTCCATAGCTCCAGTGTTAAATCTCATTGCAGAAAAATACAAATAATAGTGCTTACAGGGTTGATATTATTCTGCAGTCCAATTCTACTGTGTTATATAAGTAACACACAAAAAGGAGAGCTGCGTTGGTAATTATCAATGCAAAAAATTAAAAAAACTAGTGCTGTCAGGGTTGCTGTAATTCTGCAGTAAAATTCTAGAGTGTTATATAGGGAACACAAAAAAGAGAGCTGCGTTGCTAATTGTCATTGCTGAAATACAAATACTAGTCCTTGCTTGTTTTTCTTCTGAATTTCCACCAAAAGTTTACGGTGTTATATACACACAAAGACAAGAGCTGCATTGCTAATTGTCATTGCTGAAATACAAATACTAGTCCTTGCTTGTTTTTCTTCTGAATTTCCACCAAAAAGTGTACGGTGTTATCAAAATGGATTCACAGCATTACACAGAAGAGCAGGAACAGCAATCAGCTGCTGCCACCAGTTGTTACAAGCCGCGGCGGTGCCCAGCCGCCGCGACTCTCCTACCTGCGTCCCGGGCGTCGCTATGACGACCGGGACTTCAGTTCCGGGGCCAGCCCGACCGTTGCCTTAGCAACGATCGGACGCTATTCAGTTCAGCGCCGCGTCCCGGCACTATGGGGCAGCCGGGCGCGTGCGCAGTATGTCAAACAAGCCTGTGGGCTAATTATTAAGTAATTTATTAATCAGGCATAGGCTGAGGGCAATTTCAGAGCTAGGCTCTGATTGGTCACATTTGGTATTTAAGGCAGGGAGGGCTTAGTCTCCCTGCCGGTTATAGCTTCCAGTTTCTGCCTGCTACCTGCTCTGTGCTTTTGGTGTATACCCCTTTTCGATTGTCTTTGCCGTGTATGACCCCTGCCTGTACCTTGGATTTGCCTCTTTACCTGTGACCCTTGGCGTGTTTCCCGTTTATTCCTGATTGTAAGTGACCCCTGACCTTGGCTTTCGTTTGACCAATCGCTGCCTTCTACGCTGCCTCCTGGCTTGCCGCTACAGTTTAGTATCACAAACTCACACTACATCTGGAGATAAGTCCTGGGGGCATCTGAATACCTGTGAGCGTATAAAGCTCTATGGGAAAGGCGGCTGCTAAAGGTGAAGACCTCTACCCACTAGTTCTGTGAGTTTGTGTACTGACTGTCAGCGTAACACCAGTCCTGATGATAATAATCCCTGTACGTCATCTGGTAAAGCCTATGAAAAAGTACAAGAAACACCAAGTAATTCGGACTCCAAAAGTGGTGCCCAAATACTTTTACGTGTAAAAGCTGAGCTGGAAGAAAACAGTAAGGCATTAGAGGAAAAATGTATGCTCAGATTCAGAAATGACACCAATCCCTGAGGAAAGTCCATCCACGAGTGGTATGTGTAATCGTGAGCATACTGATAGTGTACCCATAAAGAAGGGCCCTTTCAGCATTTCTGCTGATGTGTGCCTGAACAACCAGAGTGTAGCTGGTGATACACCAATTGAGGATGCCACTTTGGAATTGGAACAGGATGAGGGGGATATTTGTGTAGCTGACAATGGTGCTAATGAAGATGTTGATGAGGGTGATGTTGTTTGTGTAAGTCCTGCACCAGTGGAAGCAGTTCTGGCACGTGATAAGAAGAAGGCCATTGTCATTCCTGGACATAAGAACAAAAAAGCCACTTCTTATGTGTGGAAATATTTCTACCCAAATCCTGCCAACAGTTTTCTAGCCATTTGTAGTGTATATAAAGCCACAGTCAGTCGAGGGACGGACCTTAACCATCTTGGAACCTCATCCATGCTATGCCATTTGACGCGAGTTCATAGCAAGGTGTTGGGAAAATCAGAAAGTTATGGTAAAATAAATAACAACAAGCAGTACATCATCAGCTAGGACCCTTCTCTCACCTACATCCCGACGCCTGCAATCTACACCCACAACACCGTCCTTATCAATATCCTCAGTAGTGATCGGCGTTAGTCCTGCATCCAAGTTGCTAAGGCTAGATGACTCCTCCACTATCCTTGCTTCCTCTGAAGAATTCTTAAACGTTAGTCCCAGAAGCAGACCAAAAAGAAGACTACTAGTAGTTTACAACAATTGACTGTTAAACAATCCTTTGCAAGACGAAGCAAGTATGAAAGCTGTCACCTAGTCGCAAAGCGGATCACAGACACCATGGCAACTATGCTCGTATTATATCTGCGTCCAATATCCACTATTAATGCAGCTGATTTTAGACAGTTACTTGAAGTCTTGTATCCCCGTTACCAAATTCCATCACGACACCATTTCAGTAGAAAAGCTATTCCTCACCTCTACCAGAAGGTTCGTAAAAATGTTATTATTGGGCTGCAAAATGCCATTCTACCCACTGTACACTTAACCACAGATATGACAAGCTGAACTGGGCAAACTAAAGATTATATGACTGTGACAGCCCACTGGGTTGGTGATTCGCCTTCACCAGCAGGAACAGCAGCAGCATGTACCCAAGTATGTCACATTTGTCAGAGGCAGGCTACTCTGCGTATCACTGGCTTCACTAAGAGGTATACAGCCGACAATCTGTTACAAAAACTAAGGGATTTTATTGCAACATGGCTTATCCCGCTTGGACTCTCCTCAGGATATGTCATTTCTGATAACGCCACCAATATTGTCAGAGCATTACAGCTAGGTGAATTCCATCACATTCCCTGTTTTGCACACACAATAAACTTGGTGGTGCAGAGCTTTTTAAAAAATGACAGGGACGTGCGGGAGATGCTGTCTGTGACCCGTAAAATATATGGACATTTCTGGCATTCGGCAACAGCGTGTAGGAGATTGCAGCAGCTGCAAGAGCAATTTAATTTGCCCTGCCACCAACTGAAGCAAGAGGTGGTGACAAGGTGGAATTCCACCCTGTATATGCTTCTGAGGATGGAGGAACAGCAAAAAGTCATCCACGCTTACTCCACAAGCTATGACATTGGGAAAGGAGAGGGGATGTATTTTACTCAGCACAGTGGAGAATACTTTCCGTGTTGTGCAAGGTGCTGAAACCATTTGAAGTAGTCCCCTGTGAAGTGAGTTCAGACACTGCAAGCTTGAGTCAAGTTATTCCCTTAATTAGACTTTTGGAAAAGCAGCTTGAGAAACTGAAGGAGGAGATTAAACAAAGCAATTCCGCTAAGTATCCCTTCTAACAATGCAGCAGCATTCTTGGCAAAGTCCCCAGTGGATGAAATGCGTTGAACTTACTGCATCTTTTTGACCTATCCAGCACATCATAGTAACAGGAACCACCACCGAGAGAAGCTGCACAAACATCGTTGCAAACATAAAGGAGACGTGTGCGCTGTTAAGCTTCGGAGGATCAACCTGGACACATCACCTCCTGGCCTCACGGAGACATCGAGAGGTAGGGTAAGCAGTGGTGAGGTTGAGGGAGAGGTTTGCTGGACACACGTGCTGGACTGCTCACAATTGCACAGGAGTGTAAACATTGCCACTTTTGATGTATGTTTTTCTCTCCTTTGTTTGTCATTATATCCACAGCTATTTGCGCTCCTTTTTCTGCCTTTATCTTTGCCATCTAATATAGGAGCTGCAGTGCTATTGGAGAGAGCACTTACTGTTAACATTTTATTCCGCTAAGTATGTAGTACTTGTAGATCAAGTACTTTATTCGCTTTGCCAGGATCCGATTTCAAAATCTTGAAATCGGATCACTACATTTTGGCGACTGTGCTTGATCCTTGGTTTAAGAGCTATGTCTTTTCTTTGTTTCCAACTGACCCAGATCTGAAGAGATGCAAGGAGCTCCTGGTGAGCAAGATGACAGCTCAAGTGTTACGTGACAGGACGGCGTCTCCTCCTTCAGTTTGTCACTCAACTGCTGCTAGGAAAAAACTTAGCTTTCCCAAGAGACCCAGTGGTGATGCAGATGACTCTGCACCAAATTTTGACATCTGGTCTGGTCTAAAACAATTGACCAAAAAATGTGAAATCTCTGCCGTAACTCCACCTGATCCTACTATCAACATCCAAAGGATGGTGGTGGATTATTGGTGTGATCAGGTGTTGTCTGCTTAGCTGCTCATAGGCTGCATAGCAAAGGAGTGTCAAAAGGAAATGTCAGGAGCTTCCGGTGAGGCGAATCTGCGACCACTGCTCCTTACAACCACAAAACTTCTGCAATGTGGAGAGAGTTTGTTACATTTAAGAGCCCAAACAAGACTTCACTGTGCATGAACAGGCCCATACACATGCTCGTGAGAGCGGAGTAGAGGCCTATGGTGGTTATGGGACAGAGATGACTGTAACAACCCTCCTGCCTCTCCCCCCCAAAAAATTAAAAAATTACCGTCTAGGCTTCAGTCCTTTGGAGCCTAGTCAGACAAACTTTTGAAAGCTAAAAAAAAGCAGTAAAATCAAAAAGATCTATATTAATGAAGCTAAGAGAGAAGATAGAAAATGAATGTAGGTTATGAGGATTTGAGTCCTATAAAGGAACTTACTTTCAGAAGTCTAAATCAACTTTATGCATAGTGTGACCGCGTGAGGAGAATATATAACATCTCCTGAGGTAGATGGTAGTAAGCAGCAGCAACAGTCACACAAGTCCTGGATTTTTGGTGCATCTGGCCTCATCTAGCTTTATTAATCAGCAAAATAAACACCTTGTAGTCTGGCTCTAACTAAACAGTTGTCCATACTTGCCAACTCTAGGCATTAGCTTTCTGGGAGGTGGGGGGCAGTGGACGTTTGTTGGCAGGGCTCAGAGAATCGTGTTATTGGCCTCACCCCCTAAACTGTCATAGCCATTTTGACCTATAACAGCAGGGGTGGGGGCCACAATGATGTGGTAATTGTGTCACTAAGCCCTGCCTCCTCGTTTTACCTTACTAAGTTCCCGGGCTCCGGGAAGTTGTCGGGAATCCGGGAGGACTCCCAGAAATTCGGGAGTCTCCCAGACATTCCGGGAAAGTAGGCAATTATACAGTGTTCAATACTGACTAATAAATTAAAATAAAACAAACAGTATCAGCTCTGTTCAATCGCATACATATATCAAGGTGTTTCTCTCTCAGAGACTCAACAACCTCAGTCCCCAGACAGAAAGAAAAAGACTGGGCTGAGGAGCAGCCTTTTAACAGGCACCACACAGGTGCAGGTCATGATCAGTCTGTGAGAGACTGGCAGACCAGAAGACCCAGACTACAGGCCTATTGGATGGAGCTCACCCTTCTCTATCCATCCATAAACACCCGGACCCTTATCTGGCTTTTTCACAAGCCTTACAGCAGGTCAAAGCTACTACAAACACGCATTCTCCTGGGGTTTTAAAAGCAGTATGCTAGAAATTTAGGAGGAATATACCTGTTATCAAACACCTCACCCTTGACTCTGCTGCAATAGCTTGGATGAAATACAACATGATAAGAGTTACTGTTCAACTATATGTTAGTGAAAAGGAAATGGGAGAGGCAAAGCAAATCTAATATATTAAATTAAAGGTGAAGTAATAGGTGTAGTCATTTGGCACATTATCAATTTTGAGACTCCTGTTAGGAAATGGCAAAGTCTAGATCTGTTCTCCTTAAAAGCAACATAAGTGTAGTGAAACACTTGAACCACTTTGAAACTTGATCTCAAGAATTCTCTTTTCTCTACAGTTGAATTTCATTAACTAAACACGCCCTGCATGGCAAGGAGGAGAAGACCACTGTTAGTACAGAGAGGAGAATCCCTGCCAACTTTTTCCTGACTGGCTGTAAAGGTGAGTTGTTACTATTATTATTTATTTATATAGCATCAGCATACTCCACATCCCTTTATAATTGGGTTCTATGAACATTTATTTATTTATAAATAGGGAATTGTGATGAACATACATATATACAATGGCATGCATACTAAAGCTGAAAATACTATGAACACATAGACCTATATGTACACAACACATCATTTTACTTGTAAAATATAATGCAACAATATTAGTTATAAAGCAGACAATTATTCTCATGTGTACATAATTGTTATACTGCTCGGTTTACAATAATTGTACAATAACTTATTTTATTGACTTTTTTCTGAGTTGTTGAATTCTGGCTGATTCCTACAGTATTTTGCTGTTTACTAATACTTTTTTTTGTTTTAAAATATCAACAATGTTTTAAATAAGTTAATATTTAATGGAATAACTAATTAAAGAACCATTTTCCTTCGCAAATATGCTACACTATTAAGTTTGAATTTATTTGACAAAAAAAAGTATGAAAATGTCTTAAATATTCATAAATGTAATTCACAATCTAGACAATGCTGTGTTAAGTTATCTGTGTGTTTTCTTTTTTGGAGTTCAGCATATGCTTTTGTTGTTGCAGTTATTTAATGTATAGATTGCGCTGTCCCCTTCAGTATAATCACTAATGACTTCAGCATGACAGAAGGATATACATCCTTGAAATTCTTACCCCCTGTAACTGTTAATAGCCATCTGTTGAGCAATTGTATTAAGCAATGCGCCGTTTTCCTGTTAGTGAAAACATGTAAGGAAAAAAGAAAACATATGGAAAACATTGTAGTTCTTAACCTTGATTTACATTATATATATATATATATATATATATATATATATATATATTAATTATTCCTGTCCAACAAGACTGGAAACCAGCACTCCATATAAAGATACAATTTATTGCCGCTCCATTATATCATCCATAGCAGCAAGTCAGATAAAAACAATTCAGCAGCATGTCAAAAAAGACAGATAAGCAGCATCATATACTCATCTTGTGCGCGTGCTCATGGAACAGAGCTCATAATAGTGTATGTCATAAAATACTCAACACTTGTTTCGGTGCTCCTGTGGTACCTTTATCAAGGGCTGCAGCCCTTGATAAAGAAAAAAACTTAATACCGAATCAGTATCATAATCAACATTAATATTTGCAATGTGGTAAGGTGGACTCTTAATAAAATTATGCTATTCCCTCCTTTGTGAACCACAATCACTTGTTGACACTAAACCTTTTTTTGCCTTTGGTGTTCTTGTACTCACCCCCTACCCCATCCCCCTTCTCCTTTCCTCACTTCCTTGTGTTTTCCCTTCACCTACCCCTCCCTCACTTTTTCTTTTGTTCATGCTTTTTCAGAAAATAATTTGACAGTACTTTTTTAAATCTTGTATTTTTTTTACCCAAAAAATAGCATAGATCTGTACCCTAGTGAACCCTGCCCACTATGCCTATTGTTCCCATTTGCTCCATTTGTCTCTCATTGCTCTCATTGTCTCTCATTGCTCCATAGGATACAGGACCTCATCAGGGTCCTGCACCCTATGTCTTATGTCTGTACTATATGTATGCCATGCGATTTGTTTTTGTTTGTATCCAAGCATTTATTATGCTGCTTATCTGTACCCATTGTTCGTTCTGTATGTACGTCTGTAATTTTGTTGTATGTGAGAGTGTCTGTGTGTGTATGTTCCTGCTACTCACCTTTTTGTGATAAAATCACTGTCCTATTAGTCTTGATTCTGGCTTAGGTACTGGGCCCTGAACTCCCCTCCCCTTATACTCCACATCTGAGCTAAATATGCTACTGGGTTTGTAAGTGCTACTACAGCAGCACTGCTATTCAACTCTCTCATGTAATACTCATGAGTCAGTACCTCTAAACTACCACAGGCAGGGTCGAACTGGGCTGCCGAGGGGGCCGGGCTATCCCCTGGTAGGCTCCGACCCTGATCGCTCCCCTCTTCGTTAGTTGGGAGAGCAGGTAAGTTAAAACAAAATTATAAAAAAAATACTCACGTGACCGTGGCGCCGGAGCCCCTCCTCTCTGCTCCGTTCTCATTTAATGTCAGGCATGACATCATCACGCCTGAAGGTTCAGTGAGGAGCAGCGCAGAGAGGAGTCAGCAAGAAGACAGAAGAAGAGAAGAAAGAAGCTGATAGAAAAGTGCAAGAATGGATGCAAGGGGGAGTAAAGGCAGCATGGCAGAGAGTAAATGGGGAGCACAGACAGCATGGCAGAGTGTGAAGGGGGGCCAAAGCAGCATGGCAGAGTGTGAAGGAGGGCCAAAGCAACATGGCAGAGTGTGAAGGGGGGCCCAAGCAGAATGGCAGATTGTGAAGGGAGGCCAAAGCAGCATGGCAGAGTGTGAATGGGGGCCAAACCAGCATGGCATAGGGTGATGAAGGGGGGCCAAAAGAAGGGGGGAGCAAAAGCAGCATGGAGGGCACAGTGTGATCATAAGGATGCACAGCATGGTGATGAAGAGGCACAGTAATGTGTGTGTGATGGCACAGCGAGCTTGTGGCAATGTTATGTGTGTGTGGTAGGTGGTGGCTAACTAATGGGTGCTATTTTGTTTGTGGGGTGATGGTGAGGCAATTTAATTTTATAGTGGGGACATTAATTTAAGATGGGGTGGTTTGGGGGTTATTAATTGAATGTGGGGCTGAGTTTGAGGAGCATGAGGTCTATTTATTAAATGTGAATATGAATTATTTCATGGTGGTGACGGTTGCAGGAAATAGGTATATTTATTATATGTAAATGCTATTATTTTATTGCTGGGGCTGTCTGGAGGGAGGGAAATAGGTTTATTTATTAAATGGGAATAATATTACTTTAATGTTGGGGCTGGAGGAAGGCCTAAGTATTAATTTTGGGTCCTCTTGATTTAACGCCGGGGCTGGTTGGAATTTTCTAAATGTACCCATTGTTTTCCCAAATAGGGAACCCAACATTCCAGGATCCAAACAAGCTGCAACTAAAATAACCAGCAGCCACAGGTGGTGACAAGAACAGGTAGGACAACCTGTCAAATGTTGTGATTCTAGTGGGACAATCTCGAATTTTGGTGACTGTTCTGCCCAATCTAAGGGGCAGGTCAAGACTGTGTACTCTTTATATACACACTGCATTCTTTATATACTACACTGTGGTGCTAGCTGTCCTTCGTGGGCTGACCACTCCACCGTTAGTGTCTGGTTTAGCCTCTTTGATGGCTGGCCTCAACCCCTCTGGTGGTGTTGCAGTCCCCCGGTGGGAGCTTTATGCCCCAGTCCGACACTGACCACAGGTGACACTGCTGTGCTCAGACATTGTCTGGGACTCTGCAGAGCTGATCACTGAACTATATTGACATGAGTCATTCTCCTGGCTCAGTAGTTCATTAGTTCATCTATTTCATTTGGCTCTTTTGAGTCCTTTGAATCATTTAGCTCACAAGTCACAGGATACCTTCCCTGTCAGCCCAAGACACAGTGCTGAGGGCTGCATGCTATATACTGTAGTTCTGTTTACTCCAGCATATATAGGAAGAGATATATTAATCCTTCAAGAGAGATAAAGTGGAAAAGTTAAGTTTTTAATTTAAGAGTCAGAAAGTTGGTAACTATGATATACAGTAAATATATAATGGTATGGTATCCAAACACATTGCTGTTGCTCAATAGAAAGATATTTGAAAAAAACAAAACAAACAAAAACAATTTATTTATTAACATATTTTAATTTCATAATTTCTTGATCACACTTTATATGTGGAGTAGTTAAAGTGTCCTATACACACACTCTGGGAAATATGAATTAGCATGACAAGAAAGGGACAGACATAGCCGGGTTGGGAACAACAAGGTAAAATCTACAAAACTAAAAATAGATGCACAAGTCCTTTTATTGGTGTAATTACCTAGTTAGCAGCTGCTATGGGCCTGGCAGTTCAGGGTGCCTGTCAGGAGCCTTCAGCTGCCAGGCTGTCACTTACCGGACCGTGAGTGCCTCTTCTCCTGTTATTAGGAACTGTGGCCGTCCGCCATCCTGATGGTCTGCGCATGCGCAGCCTCTATGAACCCTTCAGACCTGTTGCTTTTAGCTAATTGGCTGACCAGGCAACACTCCCTATTTAAAGCACCTGTGGTCATTACCTCGTTGCCTGATCTTGGAGTCTCATTCCCTGTGAGTCTCTGAAGGTGTTCCTCTGTTTCTCCTCGTGTCTTCAGTTCCAGCTGATTCCTCCCTATTGCATTGTCGGTTTCCAGACTGCTTCAACGTGCCGGTTTCCAGACTGCTTCAACGTGCCGGTTTCCAGACCGCTTCAACGTGCCGGTTTCCAGACCGCTTCAACTCTCCTGTGTTTCATCGTGTCTTCAGTTCCAGCTGATTCCTGACTATTGCATTGCCGGTTTCCAGACCGCTTCAACTCTCCTGTGTTTCATCGTGTCTTCAGTCCCAGCTGATTCCTGACTATTGCATTGCCGGTTTCCAGACCGCTTCAACGTGCCGGTTTCCAGACCGCTTCAACTCTCCTGTGTTTCATCGTGTCTTCAGTCCCAGCTGATTCCTGACTATTGCACTGCCGGTTTCCAGACCGCTTCAACTCTCCTGTGTTTCATCGTGTCTTCAGTTCCTGCTGATTTCTGCATGAATCATCATTGCTCCACTCGTGTCAAGTTCTCTGCCTGTGTGCTACACAGACACGGATTACCGCTACCACTCTCCTGTGGCCTCTACTCGTGTCAGCATTCAGCCGCTCAGCTATCCCTGTGTTTCTCTCGTGACAGCCTGCTCAACTGAATCGCGGTATGCTTACCTTCTATTGACTTTACTAGTTTATTGCATATCCGCTTGGACTGTGTCCTGCTCATCTACGGAGTCCTTTATCTTAAGAAGATATAGATGCTATTGACTTTGTCTCATTTGTCCTGGATCTCAGTAGTGACTTTGTATCTCTCAAGCAGCGCTTGTCATTTGCTATTGTATTGTATATACCATTTGGGATCAAGTTCCTTGTGCTCTCCGTGTTACCTTCTATGTTCCACTCATCTACACTAGTGCCTATCCTCACCTATAGCAGTGGTACAACTTGCTGAACGCAGACCACTGACTTCCCCGTTACCTACTTGCACCTGGAACCAGTCCCATCACTACAAGCAGTGGTACAACTTGCTGTACGCAGACCACTGACTTCACTACCTCCTATCTACTCCTGGACAACTCCTCGCACTATAGCGGTGGTACAACTTGCTGTACGCAGACCACTGACTTTCCTCACGTCTTCATGTCCATCAAGATCCTCGTGTTCATATTGTCTAATCCATAACCAGTTGCTGTTAGTCATAGACTTTCCTTTAGCATCCTCTCACCATCTGCTGATTCTCCTGTTCCGCTAGTCACCCTGCTATCAGAGGACCACTGTGTGTATACACGACTCTGGTAAGACTACATCTGGTGATATCCTGGGCAAAGACTCCTAGTGCCCATGACACAGGCATTGTGCGGATGCCACCCATGTTGCTCCTGGCTCTGCTCTCTTTTACGTTAAATTTAGTATCTTTGAGGCATCTAGTCCAAATTGCAAAATACACTGCGGTAAATGCAAAATCATACTTGCCAAGTTTATGTTGGCCACATCTGGGAGTTCCTGGAGGACAGGAGGGGTGTATGGGCAGATTGAGCGAGGCTTCACAAATTGTGCCATTTTGGCCCCGCCTCAATTGACGTAATGCCTGTTTTAGGTCTTTTTATAGTGGTAAAAAGATCCAAAACAGGCATTATGTCACTGGGGGCAGGGTGAAATTACGCAAAACGTGAAGCCCTGCCCCCTCCATCCATACATGCCGACTCTAATCTGCAGATGCGGGAGAAATGCCAGCTCTCCCGGGATTCCGGGAGACCTACTTGGAATTCGGGAGTCTCCTGGACATTCGGGGAGAGTTGGCATGTATTTGCAAAACATGGAACTAATAGTGTTCCAAAAACCACTACTGCTATGCTACAACAATGCAAGTAAGTGCCAGTGGGTATAGAAACAATGGTGTCTTATATCAGGCCCATTTACATGCATTTTACATGCTTTAAGATACATTTTAAAAACTCCAGTCCTGTCCCAATGTTTCCAGATAATAGATCTCTATACGTTTGTTCTTGTGTTTAATCTATTATTTATCAGTTGATAACTGATCTGTCATCGACTGGCTGGCTAATTAACATCTGATCCTGAGGCACTGTTTTTTTGTTTATTTCTATAGCGCCAATCATATTACACAGCGTTATACAGAGAATATACTGTATAAACACTCACATCAGTTGCTGTCCCATTAGAGCAGTGTTTCTCAACTCCAGTCCTCAGGACCCCCTTGCAGTACATGTTATTATTATTATCCTTTATTTGTTAGGCGCCACAAGATTTCCGCAGCGCCGTACACCATTCAAACAGTACACTATACAGGGTGAAACAGTACAAAACAATAAACAAAAATACCAGTACTTCAGAAACTCCAGGCAGGTTAAAGCAATAAACACGGAGTAGAAGAACCGGTAGGGAGACAGGAGGGAAGAGGGCCCTGCTCATTTGAGCTTACATCCTAAGGGAGGGAAAACAGAACAGACACAAAGGGAGCCAGATGAGGCAAGGGAGTGAGCGAGTGGAGGAGGTGAAGGGGTTATACAGATGGTTGGTAGGCTTTAAGGATGAGGTGGGTTTTCAGTGCACGTTTGAAGGAGCACAGAGTAGGAGAGAGGCGGATGGAACAAGGTAGGTCATTCCAGTGAAGGGGGGCTGCACGGGAAAGGTCTTGGATTCTGGAGTGGGAAGATGTGATAAGAGTGGAGGAGAGGCGGCGATCATTGGCTGAGCGCAGGGAGTGAGCAGGAGTGTGAATGGAGAGGAGGTTAGAGATATAGGGGGCAGTAGAGTGGGAGAGAGCCTTGTAAGTGGTGGTGAGGAGTTTGAAAAGGATTCTGTAGGGGAAGGGAAGCCAATGTAAGGCGAGGCAGAGAGGGGAGGCAGATGAGGAGCAGCGTGAGAGGAAGATGAGTCTAGCGGCCGCGTTGAGTACAGAGCGGAGGGGGGAGAGATGGGAGTGGGGGAGGCCGGTGAGGAGGAGGTTGCAGTAATCCAGGCGGGAGATGATGAGTGCGTGTATGATGGTCTTGGTGGCATCCTGAGAGAGAAAGGGACGGATGCGGGCAATGTTGCGTAGTTGGAAGCGACAGGCTTGGGCAAGTGAATGAATGTGGGGGGCGAAAGAGAGAGAGGAGTCAAGGGTGATCCCCAGGCAGCGGAGTTGGGTGACAGAGGAGATGGTGGTGTTGTTGACATGTTTTCCATATCTCCTTGCTGGAGCACAGGTGTATTCATTACTGACTGACACAGTGTAGCAGGTGGTATAATTATTTCACTGGTCACCTGGCAATCCTGCACTGTTAGTGGGGCCTGAGGACTGGAGTTGAGAAACACTGCATTAGAGCTTACACTTTAAAAGTAAAGAACTGTTGCAAATGTACCATGTAAAACTTTACAACATAACATTTCAGTTTATAAATAAAATTACACTGAATCTATCAAAGCTTTGTATTTAATTTATAAAGGAACATGTAAAGGAGAATGTGTTAGTATAACATATATTTTAGTATGTCTAAAAGTTGAATTATACTCCCTTGTGCTGCCTCTAGAGGTATATCATGTTCATTTTCCAGATGGCTTCTGGTAGGCAAATTCCTTACTTTTATGTATTCCAGTCTACAGAGCATTGTACTGCCTGTGCATTGCACAATACACATTTACCTCAAGACTAGACCTTTGTGTAGCTGTCCTCTCTCCCTTTCTAACATGCCGGAAGGAATTTGTTAACTGAAACAACATGTAGCACTTTTCACATTTTGCTGCAGATATTTCAATGCATATAGTTTCACTTATTTACAAACCATACACTACAAATAAAATATATAGAAATAATAAAATGAACAATAATATAACAAAACATGTTCATTGTATAAGACTTATATATTATAATAGCATCAGGAAGTAGGTTGTGTAGCAATGACTTGTGTACAATATTAAATGTCTAACACAGCAGTAGGTGCAGTTACAGCTAAACAGTATTTACACAGATAAAGATGGCATCCACTCACATGGACCACTCTTTCTTATAAAGATGTTCACTGACCCCCATGTTTTGGTTTTGGCAAAATAGCCCTCAAGTGTTTTTGGTTTTGGTTTTGGATCCCAATTTTTTTAATTTTTTTTTATTTTTTGCTAAAATCACATAATTTGGCTCTTTTTTTATCCCTGCATTATTATTAACCTCAATAACATTAATTTCCAGTAAATTTTTGTCAAGTGACATGAACACTGCTACCCCTGTTTCTGTATGAGCAATGGAGCTGGATCTCCTGGGGAGGGAGGTACTTATGGAATCCAAGACCCGCAACATCCGACAACGCAACAATGATGTTTTGCCTCAATTCAGATCCGAGGACGCGAGAAAGTAACAAGCCAGTTCGCAAGCCTACTCGAAACCCCTAAGTTCGGGTGGGCTCGGTGTTCAGAAAACTGAGCCTAAGCATCTCTTCTTTCTTCTATTTATGGACTCCATCCTAACTGGGTCAGTGCCACATAAATGGCAGAAAGCAGATACAGAATCAATCTATAAAACAGCAAACAAAATCAGAGCAAGAAGTTTATACATCTGTAAGATATATTTTGGTTGTGAGGAAATTATTAAAATTTATTCTGAGGTATGCAGGGGCAAATTGGAAACTTAAGGTGGTTTTGGGAAAAATATCTGAAAGTGGCTTCATGTGGGCTGGACCATATCAACTGTAGGCAGGGACAACATGTAGGCAAAGTTATTACACCATTTTCCCTACCCATATTAGTGGTAGACAAGGTTAATGCAACATGCGATGGTAGGTGGAGTCACATACAAGTTGGCGAACCATTGCACTGGTAGATGGAGCAAACACAAGTAAGCAGAGACAGTGGGTGGAGTCTTCTTCTCTCCCAGTGCCATCCCAGGTGTCTGTTGCTTCTACTCTTCACCTGCCTACTCCCTCAAAATTTGATGGTGATCCAAAAGATTCCAAGAAAGAAATTCCGAAAAGGAGTCTTCACTTAAAGTATCGGGTCGCCTGCCTTCTCGATTTCGTCATCCCTCACCTTCAGTGGAACCCATGGAGGTAGGACGTTCTAGATTGACTTCAGAAGAGAGGGAACGATGGTTGAAGAATAAGCTCTGTATTTATTGTGCTGATCCTAATCACTTGCTGAACTCATGCCCTAGAAAGTCGGGAAATGCGAGGCCCTAACCTGTTCTGGAGAGGTAAGGTTGGGGTCCCTGGAATCCTCTCCACACCTTTTGAATTCTAAAGTTTGCTCGTTTGCTGTTACTGTTTCCACTTCTACTAAGTATTTTACATCTCAAGCACTTCTGGACTCTGGAGCTGCTGGGAGTTTTATTTCAAGTTCCTTAGTGTGTCAGTGGTCTTTACCTGTGACTCCTTTAAAAACAGCTATTGCTGTTATGGCCATAGATGGTTCACGAATTATCAATGGAACTATTACTCAATGTACCATTCCTGTAAACCTTCAAATCGGGGCTTTACATCAAGAGCAAATTTCGTTTTTAGTTCTTCCGGTTACTACTAGTCCTATTGTACTTGGCTTTCCGTGGCTTCAACTCCATTCTCCACAGATTGACTGGAATGTTTCGCAAGTTATTTCCTGGGGTTCGGATTGTCATCACAGATGTTTGACTCAAGTGGTTCCAGTGAAAATAAATAAATCATCTATAACACCTTGTCCACCTGGTCTTCCTCCACAGTACAACTCCTTTGCTGATGTATTTGATAAAGCCCAGTCAGAACGTCTTCTGCCCCATCGGGCTTGGGATTGTCCAATAGATTTACAACCTGGCAAAAATCCTCCTAGGGGTCGTGTTTACCCCCTTGTGTTACCAGAGACCCAGGCGATGTCTGACTATGTCAAGGAAAATCTCCATCGTGGGTTTATTCGACCGTCCATTTCTCCCGCTGGAGCGGGTTTCTTTTTTGTTAAGAAGAAGGACGAGTCTTTGAGACCGTGTATAGATTATCGAGGTCTTAATGCCATGACCATCAAAAATCGTTACCCCATTCCGTTAATTACTGAACTTTTTGATCGCATTAAGGGAGCTCGGATATTCACTAAACTGGATCTTCGTGGTGCTTATAATTTAATTCGGATCAAGGCCGGAGACGCATGGAAGACAGCTTTTAACACCAGGGATGGACATTATGAATATCTTGTCATGCCCTTTGGGTTGTGTAACGCCCCAGCTGTCTTCCAGGGGTTTGTGAATGAGATTTTCCGGGACTTGCTGTATGTTTGTGTCATTGTCTATCTAGACGACATATTGATATTTTCTCAAGATCTTTTATCCCATCGATTACATGTGGCAGAGGTCCTTTCTAGACTCCGGGAAAATTCGTTATTATGTAAACTGGAGAAATGTTCCTTTGAATTATCTCAGATTCCCTTCCTGGGATATATTGTGTCTGGAGTAAGTCTGGAGATGGATCCGGAGAAAGTGAATGCAGTGTTACATTGGCCCCAGCCAACTACTCTCAGAGCTATTCAACGCTTTTTAGGATTTGCTAACTATTATCGACGTTTTATTCAAGGTTTCTCCTCCATTGTCTCTTCTATTGTGGCGCTTACCCCTAAGGGTGCTAATACCAAGCAATGGTCTCCTGAGGCTCTTCAAGCATTTCAGTTCCTCAAGAGGGCGTTTTCAACTGCTCCTATTCTTCGACAACCTGATGTTACCCTTCCTTTTTTCCTTGAGGTAGATGCCTCTAATGTTGGACTAGGAGCCATTCTATCTCAGAAATCTGAACAAAAGAAATTCCATCCTTGTGCCTTCTACTCATGAAGTTTATTACCTGCTGAGAAGAATTATACTATCGGAGATAAGGAGCTATTAGCCATAAAGGTGGCTTTGGAGGAATGGAGATATCTACTAGAGGGTGCTCGTCACCCCATGACTATTTTTAATGACCATAAAAATCTTCTCTATCTACAGTCAGCTCAATGTATGAACCCCCGACAAGCAAGATGGTCACTTTTTTTTCTCTCGCTTTGACATAATTATAACCTTCAAACCGGCTTCTAAGAATAAAAAAGCGGATGCATTGTCTCGGGCGGTGGCCTCTTCCTCTGATATTGAAGATTGTTTTGATCGTCCCATACTGGATCCTAAATGTGTCAGTTTAGCTGCTTCTTCCACCAATGTTCTACCGTTTGGAAAAACCTTTGTTCCACCACTTCTTCGTAAAAAGATTTTGTCATGGTATCATTCCTCTCGTTTTGCTGGGCATTCTGGAGAACGAAAAACATTAGAGATTCTCTCTCGAAGTTACTGGTGGCCCTCTATTAGGAAAGATGTCAAGGAGTTTGTGGCTGCTTGTGATGTTTGTTCCCAATTTAAAGTTTCCCGTAGAACACCGGCGGGTCTACTTCAACCACTACCCATTCCTTCTAAACCATGGACCCATATAAGTATGGATTTTGTTACTGATCTTCCTCTCAGCAAGAAATGCAATACCATTTGGGTAGTGGTAGATAGATTCTCTAAGATGGCTCATTTCGTCCCTTTGATAGGATTACCTTCTTCTTCTACATTGGCTGATCATTTCATCAAGAAAATATTTCGAATACATGGATGTCCATCTGAAATCGTTTCGGACAGAGGAGTGCAGTTTGTCTCCAGATTTTTGCGAGTCCTTTGCAAAACCTTGGGTATCCAACTGTCACTATCATTGTCATACCATCCTCAATCAAATGGACAGACCGAGAGAGTCAATCAAGGTCTAGAGACTTTCATAAGAATTTTTTCTTCAGCCAACCGGGACAATTGGGTAGATTTGCTTCCATGGGCCAAATTCGCCCATAATAATATGTATCATGAGTCATCTTCTAAAACACCATTTTTCGTTGTATACGGTCACCATCCGTCTCTCCCAGAATTTCCTGCCCTCCCTCCCACCCAAGTTCCTGCTGTGGAGGGTTTATGTCAAAAGTTTAAATCCATTTGGGCTCAGGTTAAATTCTCTTTGAAAAAGGCATCTTCAAGATATAATTTTTTTGCTGATAAAAAGAGGCGAGCAATTCCAGCACTTAAAATTGGAGATCGTGTATGGCTTTCTTCCAAGAATATTCGCCTGAAGGTTCCTTCCATGAAGTTTGCTCCACGTTTTATTGGTCCTTATAAAATCGTTCAAGTGATAAATCCTTTTTGTTTTAAGCTGTCTTTACCGAAGAACCTTCGTATCTCCAATTCCTTCCACGTTTCATTACTCAAACCTCTCATCATCAACCGATTTTCTGTTCCTTCTTCAGTATCTCGCCCAGCTCAAGCTCAACAAGAGGAGGAGTTTGAGATTACTCATATACTTGATGCTAAAATCTCTAGGGGAGTCCTTTGCTTCCTAGTGCATTGGAAAGGTTTTGGTCCAGAGGAGCACTCTTGGATCCGTGCAGATGATCTTAATGCTCCAGCTCTTCTGAAAAAGTTTTATTCCAAATATCCGGGCAAACCTGGTTCTAAGTGTTCTCTGCCCACCTTTAAAAGGGGGGGTACTGTCACTCACCGGACTGTTAGTGCCTCTAGGTTGGGACATGGGTCTCTCTCGCTCCTGCCGGCGCCTCTCCTGAGCCGCGGCCGTCCGCCATCTTGACTAAGATTGCGCATGTGCAGAAACCCTGAACTGTTAATAGCTCGCCTTCTAGTCTCATTGGTTAATTAATCACCTCTCAGTACTTAAGGCACCTGTTGCCCTATTACCTTTGCCTGTTCTTGGTTCTCATTCCATGAGACTCTGAGGTGTTTCCTGTTTCTGCTCGTGTTATCCGTTTGCTCTGGACAAGTCTACTCTCCTCATCGGTAGTAGAACTTACCAGTTGCAGACTACTCTCGCTACCTCCGTTACCTGCCTGCTTCTGGACAAGTCTCCTCTCCACATCGGTAGTAGAACTTACCCGCTGCAGACTACTCTCGCTACCTCCGTTACCTGCCTGTTCCTGGACAAGTCTCCTCTATACATCAGTGGTACAACTTGCCTATTGCAGACCACTCATGTTGCTCCATTACATGCCTGCACATAAACAAGTCTTCCCTTCACATCAGTGGTACAACTTGCCTATTGCAGACCACTCACGTTGCTCCATTACATGCCTGCACCTGGACCAGTCTTCCCTTCACATCAGTGGTACAACTTGCCTATTGCAGACCACTCGCATTACTCCGTTCCACGCCTGCACCGGGACAAGTCTTCCCTTCACATCAGTGGTACAACTTGCCTATTGCAGACCACTCACGTTACTCCGTTCCACGCCTGCACCTGGACAAGTCTTCTCTACACATCAGTGGTAAAACTTGCCTATTGCAGACCACTCACGTTACTCCGTTCCATGCCTGTGCCTGGACAAGTCTTCCCTTCACATCACTGGTACAACTTGCCAATTGCAGACCACTCACGCTATTCTGTTACACACCTGCGCTGGACAAGTCTTCACTACATATCCGTGGTGAAACTTCCCAGCTGTAGACCATTCATGTTTCCTTGTGATATAGCTACTACTCTGTATGGTACCTATTAGCTGGACTAAAGTCTACAAGTGCCTCTGTATTGTAGCTGCAAGTCGCTGACTCTTCTACTATATTGTTGATTGGTCTTTGCCTAACGTTATCCAGTTATCAAGTACTGGCCTGCTATATGCTACCTGCGTGCTAAGGCACTTGGACTCTTTCCTCATTTTATCCTGTTTACTAAACTGCTGTACCATCACAGTTCCACGGTGCCAAGACTCAGCATTTATACTATTGACATTCCTTTCCTTTATTCTACTGTATGGTTCCACTGATTCACCACACTACCCAGAGGTCCGCACTTCTGGTAAGTGTAGCTACACCTGGTGAATTCTGGGTAAAACTCCTAGTGCCCGTGACAATGCAGCTGAAGTTGTCCCTCTTGGTGCTACCTCTGGTGACATGTTGGCTCAGCTGGGCACAGAGAAGCTGATATTTGTGGGACAGTAGCAGTTACATCACTGGAGGGGGTAAAGTGTTCCAAATTCGTAACTCTGCTAGGTTGGTGGAAGGGGCCATTAGTCATTAGCCATTAGTTTCTTGAGGGGGTTGGACATATACTGTAGATGTTGGCAATACAGAGTTCAGCTGATCAGGTTTGTAGCGTGTTAATTTATAAGGTAAAAGAGAAGAAAGCAAAACCTCCTCTGATTTCTGATTGAACTAAATGCTATAGTTTAATCTAAGAATAACATGGCAAATTAGAATGCATTACAGAAGCAAATGTATGAAGGGAGACCCATATAGCTTGAGACTGAAGTGACAGGCTTCAATCAAACCAAATTATAAATCCATTATGGTTTGTAGTAACTTTTTGGTCTTCATCAAGTAACTGTCAATTTCTTCTAATAAGTAACCAGCATAAATGTGGCTATGAGCAGTGGTTTCTCTTTATTGTTTGCTATGCACATGTTGTGGTTTGGGGTCTTGTGTATTGTTTTATTTATTTTTCATTATGAATACAGAATATATAGTAATTGACTGGAACTGGAGCGAATCTTTGTTTGGCCAACATAGTGCAGACTGCAGTGACATTTCAAGAAGTATATCTAGTAATAAACCATCACGGGTGAGGGTACAGACTGTGAGATGGTGGGAAAAAAATGTAAGTCTTTAAAAGTGCAAATGGTAAACTTGCAAACAAGTTTTGGGCTGTACATTGTAAGAAGAACATAGGAGAACTAGAGATGGTTCAGAGGTGACCAACCATATTAATAAAGGGAATGGAAGGTTTAAATTATAAAGAGAAATTAGGGAAACTAGGTCTTTCATTTGGTAAATTAGATTGAATTAGGTGGCCTAATAAAAATCTGTAAAAATAGTTGAGATCAATACAAATATGTATCTAACAAACTTTTTGTGCCAAAGACCATGCAGAGGACAAGTTATCATCAATTGTAATTATAAGAAATATGGCTTCATCGTCAGTACAGGAACGGTTTAAAGGTCGAATTCCTTACAACATGAGGTGGTAATGGGAAGTTCACTAAACTAAAAGAATTAAAAAAAACATTATTGTTTGTCTTTCTTATAAGAAATGGTATTGCTATAATTATTAGAGAACATAATGGGAGTGGTTGATGCATGGAATTTATCTGTGTACCAATGTTGTTGAGTGGTATGGTACAGTTTTTGCATAATCTTCTAGGTAGCTTAGGTGAATCTTTTATTAATGTCGATTTTTTTTTTTTTTTGATTTTTTTTTTATAGCGCAACCATAAAATGCAGTGCTGTAAATAGAATATGTAACCAATCACATCAGTCCCTGCCCCATTGGAGCTTACACTCTAAATTTTTGGGCTGTGGGAGGAAACCCTTGCATACAGGAGAGAACAGGTAGGGTCCTAGTCGGGGTGGAACCTTAGACGCCAGCACTGTGAGACAGTGTTCAAGTCTTACTCAAGATTTTATTCATTTCAGATCAGAGATATCTTTAAAGTTCCCACCAGCAATTTGTCAATCAACTATACCTTTATAGTGTATTCTTGTTTTATATGTGTCTATATATGTATAATTTTTAATAACTGATAGAAGACATTTTTGGATTTATTTACTGAGCGGTGCCTTGGAATTTGTGGTATTAATATCATCATCATCATCATCATTTATTTATATAGTGCCACTGATTCCGCAGCGCTGTACAGAGAACTCACTCACATCAGTCCCTGCCCCATTGGGGCTTACAGTCTAAATTCCCTAACATACAGAGAGAGAGAGAGAGAGAGAGAGAGAGAGACTAGGGTCAATTTTTGGTAGCAGCCAATTAACCTACTAGTATGTTTTTGGAGTGTGGGAGGAAACCAGAGCACCCGGAAGAAACCCATGTAAACAAGGGGAGAACATACAAACTCCAAGGCAGCGCCGCTTTAAATTTAAACGCCGAAGATGCCAATCTCGCGGGTGTTGAAGAACCCGGAGCTTCATACATTTACCCCATGGTCTTTTTCAAGGTGATCCAGTTTAATAATCCAGCATAATACACTCTACTGCCCCTCTCCCTGTAATCGCCAAGTGTTGGTTCTGAATACAGTGATATTTTTTTCATTTTCAGAGCTACAGTTTTCTTGAAACCTCTATAACCAGACTCCATACTGAGTATCACAGGAGAAGAAGTGGGAACTGTAAAGTTAAATAGAATGAGTACATGAAACTAGGCTGCATTTTGTGTAATGGACTATATCCCTCTAACCTGTTTAATTAATTTTTCTATTTTTTATTTTTTTTTGTAAATATTATTATTATTTAAATATATCTGTCAACGGTGTTACAAGCATCTATTACTTGACAAATTTGCCCATGTTATGATAAAATCTACCAATTTTCACAAGAAGCTCCTCAAATTAATTCATATGACAGGTTCCATGTATATTTTGTCCTGTACTACTCCAACGTGATTATATTTATGTGGTATAAAAATTTATTAAAATATACATTTAATAAAAAAAAAATATATATATTTTTGATTTCCAGGTGATGATGTCCAAGTCCTGCACACATCAGTGTTTTCTGTGGTTTTCTGTTGCACTTATAATTACCAATATCAGTGGTCAACGGTTAAAACAAGCAAAAACACCTCTATTGCAGAGTAAGCCTTTCATTGCTATCTGGAATGCACCTACGCACCAATGCAAACTTAGATATAAGATTGACCTGGATCTCAGTGTCTTTGACATAGTTGCAAACGCCAACGAAACCTTAAGTGGTCAAAATGTCACAATATTTTATCACACTCACCTGGGGCATTACCCCTTTTGCACTGATGACGGAGAGTCTGTAAATGGTGGCGTGCCACAAAACCAAAGCCTCAAAGAACACCTTAAGAAAGTTACAGAAGATATTATCACACGTTTGCCAGATAAAGATTTCCCAGGCCTAGGAGTCATTGATTGGGAGAACTGGAGGCCCCAATGGGATAGAAACTGGGGAGCTAAAGACATCTATAGAAATAAATCAATGGAGCTGGTACAAAATCGCCATCCGCAGTGGCCTATTGCCAAGGTGAGGCAAAAGGCCAAAGAAAAGTTTGACCATGCAGCAATGAGTTTCATGAGTAACACTGTTCTTCTGGCTCGGGAAATGAGGTCAAATGGGCTTTGGGGTTACTACCTGTTTCCTGATTGTTACAACTATCATTATAAGACTGATCCAGAATCGTATACAGGCAAATGTCCAGATATTGAATTAAAGCGCAACGATTATCTACAGTGGATGTGGAGTGACAGCACTGCTCTTTACCCCTCCATATATTTAGACTACGTCCTTAAATCAAGTGCAAATGCGAAAAAATTTGTTCATTATCGTTTGAAAGAAGCAACACGAGTTGCCTCAATGTCAAAAAGATCATATGAAGTTCCAATTTATCCATATGCACGGCCATTTTACTCATTAACTCTCTATACTTTATCAGAGGTAAGTAAATTAAATGGGTACATTAAGGGAAATGTTCATTCATTGTTTTGATTAACATTCTCCAATTTTTAATAGGATATTTTCCAAATGTTGTTATGACCTTTTTCCTGCTGTTTTTGGGTTGAAATTAGAGACCAGTGTCGCTAGGATGACAATGGGCAAATTATTCTGGGATGTATTGTATTTAGGGTAGAACTGGGAGTGCTTAAAGCCAAATTCCATCATCAAAATGTGTAAAAATTCAAAGCCAAATTTGAAATAAGGCAGTTTGGAAAAATCTGCTAATCTTTAGTTACAAAAACAACAACCAAACTGATTTCCCTCTCTCCAGCAGCAAGGGTCAACAGTTTTCCAGCACAGAGCAAAATTGTAGCAACAAAATAAGCAATCTAACATTAGTTATTGTTGAGTTCCAAGTGTTTTTGTCCGGTGTAGGATAGCCCATAAATAAGTAGATTATAAACAATTTTAGCATGCTTTCTTTCTAACAGAAAGCCACTGAAAAGTTATATCAAATGTTGTTCTTATCAAACTTCAGTGAACGTGTGTACATATTGTTATGAGCGTTTTGTCGCTATCCAATAACGATGGTCGAATCTCAATTTGTGTTTCCAACGCACAATTATTTATTCTCAAAAAGTAGCAGAATAATTCAAGCGAAATAATAGTAAATACAGCCGTTACTTATCGCAGGCACTCTGGATCCAGTGAACAGTCATTCAGTCCTGAAGTCTGTGGTCAAGCTGACTGAACACTACATGAGAGCTACTGCTTATATGCAAACAGAGATACAGTGAAACAATGCAGGTGGTATAGCTTGCTTCTATTGGTCCAGGCATCAGGAGGGTCCAGGGGGTTACACATCATAGGCTGATTCAATCTAAGGAATCCAAAGGTGGGGGTCTCTCCAGGGGATGAGCTCTGTTCTTCCCGCCAAACTGCTCTGTTCTTCCCGCCACACTCCAATTACAATCAGTCTATTAGCATTTGACAGTTAATATCATATTAAAGTTTTATTCCCTGACATCAATAACTAGAGTATGCAATGTGCGATCTCTTCGCCGAATGCACCGAACAGCTGCTGATGTAAAGGGGATTACTATGATATTAGACATGACACATTTCTTTTAACCTGAATCATATGTATCACTAATATGCATATAACTTATAATATTACACATAAACACTACTATATTTCGACATAAATAACTATGTGTTGCAACTACGATTAATGTGTACTACTTACTTAAATGTGTGTGTTGGTGCGAATGTATACTAAAGTGTAAAAACTGTTATTGCCACGTGTTGCGGCTGGATACGCTCTTCCATGCCGTAGCGTGCTCTACGCATAATTTCAGACAAGGACGATCAAGTTTGCTCGATATCAATTGAAATGACTTTATCCAATTTGCTGACTTCGACAATATATTTATAATTGCAAAAGGCAGATATTTCTGCAAAATATAAAATTTAAATTTAATTGTTTTGTATTATGATAAAATATTAACAAAATACTTCAGTGATGTTGCTAGTGCCAAATTAGAAGCCACACGTGCTGAAGCTGAAAATGATGCAAGAGGAGAAAGTGGCCAGTGTTGTGGGGTTGTTTCCAGCAACATAGAGGACATGGATACTACCTAAAAGTGATGTGCCTCCTCTAACCACCACCGTGGCTTTCTCCTCTATGTCAGTATGATGTACGCACCACTAACTGGTTTGCACAGCATATAAGGGAAGTGACGAGGAGGAAACTCCCAACTGTCCCTCGAGATTATACAATCTGTTTCATTCTATATAGCCATGATATAAAGTTAACTCATCACACTTTTATATTGCATTAGAAATAAAAAACACAGCACTCAAATCACATTTTCAGCACAGTAGAAGTAGAGCAGTAGAGGAGTCTTTGGAAGGTTACACTTGCCAACCACTGATTGGATACAAGCAGTATGAACCAGCCAATATAGAGCCGTAATTAGTACTTAATTGAACCTCACAAATGACTCTGCCCCTAAAAGAAGTTAAACTAAATGAAAGATGCCAATGGAACTTTGGTATTACAGGCAGTAGAAATGTACACGTAGAGAATGATTGGGCAAATGTTGCATTGGTGGCAGATGGCTCTCTCAGATCTAAGTGGGTTGGGGTGGCTTAACGTGGAGCCAGGGTAGTATCGGTCACATCAGGATGCAACTTTTCCAAACAATTGGGTGTGCTTGAGCTTCCATCTTCTCCCATCTTCCCACCAGCATTTCAAATTGCTCAAATGTCTCACTGTGAATGTTGCTCTGATTTGAAAGTGAAAAATGCAAAACTTCACAGGGCCAGTGTTGTTTTAAATAATATATGAAAGCGCTCTGTTTTTAACCCTCTCCCAGCTTAAATATCAGATTTTGCCCCCTGAAACTTTTCAATTTTTAACCCCTCTCAGTCCTCAGTTTTTAACCTCCTCCCACTTTAACTCTCCATTTTTATACAACTATCTCTCCTCAGTCCTCAGTACAGCTGGCATTTTCTCATGATATGTTCAAATATGATGATTCTACCCCAAGGTGAATCTCATGGTATCATGCAACCAATATAATGAGTTGGTCTTAAGGTGGATTCCATTGTATCATATAACCAATATGATGGTTCTGCCTAAGAGTCAGTACGGTATTATAAAATTTGAACATTTTCTATCAGCAAAAGTTCTCATATAAACACCTTGATTTGTAAATAAGGCACAACGTGCCTAAGGTCTCTGGCTACAATGGAGATTCCTATAGTATTCTAATTAGATCAGACCATTGTCTGACCCCTTCTTGTCATGTGTGTGTGTGTGTGTAATATATATATATATATATATATATATTACATACTACATTAACTTATACATTTAAAAATATGTAATTAATTATTGCTCACAAATTAATGAAAGTAATTATTTTCTCAATTTAAGCAAGTATATATCTGCCAGAAAAATTGACCCAGTCATTGCCCAGTGTTAAAATGTTATTGAAAGAGGTAAAACTAATGGAAAGAACTATATCTCTCCCTGTGTGAAAGCGCTTTTTTCCATTGTTATATATGTTATATTATATATTTGCATGTGTGAAATCATTGTGTGTTTGAGACAATGATATCTGAGGAGTTTGGAGTCGTGTGCAGGAGTTAACTTACAATATTTGGGGAAAACATTAGCTATAGCCAGGGGCGTGAATTTACTTTGCCGTGCCCCATAGCAAAATTAGGAGGGCAGGGGGGTATAGATGCCACAGAATAGAAAGATTGCAAACTGCACCAGGTATTAAACAATATCAAACCTCTGGAATATGAAAAATTGTGTATCCACCCATGATGTAATTTACAGGTATATGCACACTGGGAGGTGCACCCATACATAAATTGTAATATGCTTTTGACACACAAGGAAAGAAAGCTATGTTTTTAAAGGGGCACACAGGTTGTAGTTAACATATAATCATATAACTTCATTGTTTGCATCAGTGTGAATAGTTTATCGCCATAGAAGAGATAAGATTATATCATTCTCTCATAAATGGACATATAACTATTGATGGTGAGCCAGTAGTATAGTTATAATTTATTAGTGTGTCATAAAGCTCTATTATTCAGATATCCGTAGATTCTTTAGTACCTGAATATCCTGCTTATAGAACAGGTCCAGGTTGCATGTGGAAGAGTATAACTACTGAATAGCTATTGAGAGGTGCATGTATTATCAGGCAGCACCTTTCTGTTGAATATTATTGATAGATCCTTATTTGCAGTGGCTTATTTAAGCAAGTGTAAGCTTGATAGCCATAGGTATGTGCAACAGCTGTAGTGCACCATAGGTCTGTTAACCTGCTATCATAATGATACTGTGTAGCCCGTCTTTGGGCGTTCAGTTCCGGAACTTCACTGCGCCTTTGTTGGCACTGCTCTGTATTCAGAAGAGCAGAGCGGGAGCCTCAGCAGCAGATGGACTGGCATTGCTGGGCGCCTCTCAGCTTTGGGCTCCATAGCCACTGCAGTCTGCACTCCTGCAACACTGGTAGCTCTACCACAGAATAGAGCATTATCTTGCAGTCAAGGGTGGGCTGGACCGGGGGGCAGCGGGCACCCGGGCCGCTCAGTCTAGCGGCTGTTCGGCCCGGCTGCCTCCCCCCGTCCCCCGCCGTGGATGCAGTAATTTTTTTTATGTCACCGGCAGCCGCATCCAATGCGGCCGCGTCATCGCACAGGCGGCCACACCACGTGACACACGATGCGGCCGCATCATTAGGACGCGGCCGCATCGCGTGTCACGTGATGCGGCCACCTGTGCGCCCCCCAGGCTGATACCGCCCAGCCCGTGCCTGCTTGCAGTTTTGGAACAAAGTTATTTACTGCTATATAAGGTGTGTAAGTCAGTTCTAACTTGTGGTTCATACTATAAAATATTGCAATATTGCATACTATAAATAATGCAAAAAGTAGTTTCTTTTGCAAATTGGGAGGTGGTGTTTTGAGGGAAGGGGGCTGGGGGCTAGGGGCTGCCCATTGTGGCCCAATTCCCAAAATTAAAGAGGTGAGAGCTTTGGTATATGTGGGTAAGAGACTGTGGTGTAAATTGAAGGATACAATTCAAAGATATTTAATTAGTGGATCTTTGCTTCTCTGATAAAAATAGCCTACGGCTTCTGAAATACTTTTTTACATTTTCTGCCTAGATTGACTTAATTCATACAATTGGAGAAAGTGCTGCATTGGGGGCTGCAGGAATAGTGCTGTGGGGAGGCAGTGAATATTCAAGTACACCGGTAAGATATATAACTTATAGTTCAATATAATATTTAGCTTAAGAGAAATTGTAAGAATGCGCTGAATAAAAATATAAAATACTGAAATACTGTTATATTTTTTCCAGGAAAGCTGCAAAATAGTGAAGAAATATATTGATGGACCATTTGGACATTATATTGTCAATGTGACTTCAGCCGCTAAACTTTGCAGCAAAGTTTTGTGCAGAAAAAATGGAAGGTGTGTAAGAAAGAATCCGCATTCACAAGCTTACTTACACTTAAATCCAAAAAATTTTAAAATAAAGTCACACGTTTCTGGTAAAGGACAATATGTAACTGGACACCATGGAAAGGAAGATGTCCGATACATGAAGCACAAATTTGTGTGTCAGTGCTTTGAAGGATGGACTGGAATGTTTTGTGAACTCCCGTATCCTGAAGATCTAAAATGGAAGACAGACACCTCACACAATGGCTCAGACTCGCCACTGATTTCTTTTAGCTTCATGTTTTATGGACTTTTCCTAATCAGTACACTGTTAACACTTTATATATAATTCATTCTAATGCTCTCAAAGATAACAAATCTAAGCAAAATAACACACTAAAATATCAAGTTCTGACAAGCTAATCCCACATCAGTTAATGTGAGTCTGTCAGCTACATATCCACAAAATGGCTGCCCTCCACTGTGTTCGTGATAGGTAGACTTTAAGTACTTCTGAGTGTTAAAAACTCAAGACATCTATAGGAGGAATAGTGGAGGAATCAAAGTATTGCACAGAAACCAAGAGTATTAGTATAATATATATATATATATATATATATATATATATATATATATATATATATATACACAGTACAAAAACCATCAAAACCCTTGCGTACCATTAGAAATGAGTGAAATAGCGGTAAAATTGAGATGTGCTGCAGAACAGATCGTTTCACAGAGGTGCAAAGTTCACGTACAAGCAGATGATGTAATTGAATTTGATGTGGTTATCTAGTAAATTATAGATTTTAGTGCACATATGTAAACACTTTCACTCATGTATAGCTTTGTGTGTACATTTGATTCTATATTGGATAATGTATAACTTGCCCACTCTCCCAGAATGTCCGGGTGACTACTGAATTCCGGGTAGGTCACCCTGACGAGCAGGACATTCTCCCGCTTCTCTGGGAAGTTGGCAGGAAGGGAGGTTCCATGATGCATTCCCATGATGAATTGAGTCATGACTTGATTTAGCGCACCTCCCCCTGCATCCTTCTTGGATCTACCGAAGGAAACGAGTAAAAAGTTGGCAAGTATGATGTATACCTTACTGGATATTATAAGGATATAAAAAGTTGCTGAGGAGTTCATTAACCAAATAAACGCACAAGGCTCTAGGCTGAAACCAAGGCGGTAATAACTATAACAATGTACAATAGTGCATTATTCCTGTTAATACACAAGTTTCCTTATAAATACTTAGTGATAGCATCAGTACTCACTATTTATATCCTATTATCTACAAGCGTTTCTACATACATTAGCATCACTTGTGTATTATAGTAGCATAAGAGCTTACACAGTACATGTGAGTGTCATTTCTATTGAATAATAAGTACCTAATTTGCAAGCAGAGTTTATTTTCACATAATTTTTCTACATATGCACAAAGAGACATATATTATTTTGCCCCGTGAATGTAATTTTTATGCATATTTGCATTTATTAAGATAAAAAGGGGCTGCCTCATTAATTGCTTTGCTGATGAATAATGAAATTGCATAATATGTGAATATAACCAAACATAATTTTTATCACACTTTTAATAAATAAGTTTTAAAAATACCTATATATCAGCAGTAATAGAATACTGTGTTTGACCTTGTTTATAAATAAAATCATAAGGCTGTAGTTCTTTGGTACTGCTACTGGATTGGACAGTGGGACAGGCTAAGCTGAATCCCTAAAAAAAACAACCAATGACCATGTTAGGACCCTGGCATCATGTAAGGGAAAGGGAGGGAGAATCTTGGTGATACAAGAATCATAAGGATGATCTATGGAAGAAATAGGAATGATATTGGAGAAAGAAGATAATAGGATTGAAGATATGAGGATGTAAGAGAATATATAACTACGATTACTATCCTGTCTTGAGAATGAATAGAGATGATATAGGATAAATCTATGTATTCAAACTGCATTATTTAATGAAGTAAAGTTCTAAAATGTAATTTGTACTTGTTTATATTAAAATATGATCCATAAAAAGTTTGTGATCTTCAGTGAGTCATAGAACTCCACCTGTGTTTTCAAGCAATTGATTTTTATGTTTATTTTAATATAGTTAAATAATATAAACATTGCTTAAACGTAGGTGGTGAAAAGAAAAGCTAATGTAACAACTTGCATTCAAGTACAAATGCATTCAAAATGTTGATGTTAAACAAATATCATATAAGCAACACAGAAAAACAACAAGAAGAGCACTGGAACCAGATGTAATAAAGTTAAATATTTAATATAAATGCAATAAGTGTTAAAATTAATAAAATACACATAAGATTGAATAAGCTGTATAGACTCCTACATAATAAATAAAACCAGAGTACTCTTAGCAAAAACATTGTATACACAGGACCATTAGCAGTATTAATAAAATGTAAACAGAATGGCATGAATACTGTAGTACGTAAAATGGGACACATAAGGCACAAATATCCAATACGCCTCAACTATAATGGAAAAGAAAGTATTCTTCCTTTAAATATCTCCGGGTGATATTCAAAACAAGGATAAGGGGAACTCCTTTATCAGATGTAATAGGATTAATGAATTTGCTGAATGTATATTATTATTATTTATTATTATTACCATTTATTTATATAGCGCCACTAATTCCGCAGCGCTGTACAGAGAACTCACTCACATCAGTACCTGCCCCATTGGGGCTTACAGTCTAAATTCCCTAACACACACACAGACAGGCACACAGACTAGGATCAATTTGTTAGCGGCCAAATAACCTACCAGTATGTTTTGGAGTGTGGGAGGAAAGCCAAGCAAACACATGGAGAACATACAAATTCCTCACAGATAAGGCCATGGTCGGGAATTGAGCTCATGACCCCAGTGCTGTAAAGCAGAAGTGCTAACCACTTAGCCACTGTGCTGCCCCATGTATATACTGTCTGCAACAGAACCCTCAAGAATACAGGAGTAATCCACAGTATAGATGATTAAAAGTCAGCTTGCTACTTATCCATCCAAGGAGTACAAAATTCTGTTCAATAGGGAGATTAGGAAATGGACTTCTCTAGAGTATAACATCTGCTCAGTCCCGTTCACATGCAGCAGGCCCGGGGTCCTTGATATCCAGCAAATAGTCCCAAGGACACAGAGCCAAACACAGCATCACCTCATGCGTTTCTCAGCCTGAATAGCTGTCCCATCAAAGGTAGAATGAGAATGTCATTCTACCCCTGATGAAACAGCCATTCAAAAAGAAAGAAAAGAGAAGGTGCCAACCCAAATAGAAAAAACAGATACATGGCTAAAGAAGCTGCTTTAGAGATTACCTAGCCACCTCTGGTGAAAACTAAATAGCTCTCATTGCTACAAAAGCCAATATATAGAATTAATAAAATCTATTTTGAGATATAAAGAAAAGAATAATTGTCCAAATGCATACACCAACAATTAGTAAAGAGTCCTACAATAAGTAAACTGTATGGTAGATTTAGATATAAAAATATATTTTAAACAATGTAAAAATAAAGTTTTTCCTGCCAAGTTCCTAGTGAATTGGGCAGGATGGGAGGTTCCATGACGCGATTTGTGGTGAGCTGCATCATATTGGCCCCGCCAAATGACTCTATTTGCTGTGCCCAATCTTCCTGGATCTTCCGGAGGTAAAGAGTAAAAAGTTGGTACTGGTATGTTTAGGGGGCACACCACCCGAATGTCCTGGAATCAGCAAAGATGCCCTGATCCACAGGATGGTGGGACAGACCCTCAAAATGGTATTCATCTGTATAAATTGGGACAGTGGGGAGCTATGGTGGTGTCCAACAGGAGCCAGACAGGCTGAGACACAGGACCAGTTGGAGATCGAAGAGGACAGTTCCTAGAATAACTGGATACCACTTGAGAGAATCAAAGTGGAGTGAGCTCAAGAGACAGCTCAGTGGAGGAATTGTGTTGTCCCCGCAAGAGACAGGAAAGCAAAGAGCTAAAACCAGTTGGAGACAGACAAGGTGTGTGTCTCAGGAGAACTGGAATTCACCAGACAGGAGCCAGGAGAGTCCTGTATTTGTGTGTGCGAGACAGAGAAAGCGACCACAGTGACTGGCTGAGGAGGGAACCTCAGCTATACCAGGACTGTGTGTTTGTGTGCTCAGCCAACAGAGAGAAAGTGATAAGCCACTTTGCGGCCTACTGAATAGAAAGGGGACAATAAATGAGGTAGTACCCTGAATCCATGAATGGTGGGCAAGGTGTTATTTTTTTTTCTTTACAAGTGCTGAAAATTAAAGTTAATATACGTTCAATCTCCCTAATTGCTTGGTGAAAATCCACAATTTAGTTTTCTTTCAAGTCAACATATATAATAACTACCAAACAATATATGTTATTAATAGAAGGCACTGACAATAAGAGAAAGAATAAACATTGAAGAAGAGATATGGGTCTATAACTACTCGCCTCAGTTGGATCTCGATCTGGTTTGCATATAAGCACAATTCCTGCTCCAGTGGTAGTCCTGTCAAATTTGCCACCTTCTACGATTGAGTTGAATAACCCTGTTAGAATGGGGATCAGCTGGTCAGAATTTTTTTTATAGTATATAGCAGTAAACTATTCTGGGCCAGGCACGGACTGACGTTTTAATGCTTTGATAGTCTTAGACATCTCCTCTGATGTAATTTCCATGTTGAGCAATGCTAATTGCATTCTAGTAAGTTTGGGTAGTTGACATGAGCGGAGATAGCTCCTTATATTTTCCTTAAGCAAGATTAGATCATCTATTGTTGGACATAAATTGTAGAGGGAAGCATAATAATCTCGAAATCTCTGTGCAATCTTTAGACGGTCATAAAGGAGGGAAACTGTGGATGTTTTCAGCAACATTATTCTTTATTGTGTGCACCGGGCGCAAAGTTTATCTGCAAGAACTATATTGACTTTATCACCTTTTTCATAATACTTTTGTTAGAACCACACAAGTGTTTTTGCAGCCTTTTTGGATAATATTTAATTCAATTGTATCTTAAGTGATAAGATTTTTGTATACAAATGTTTTTTGGGATGGATTTTGTGGGGTGATATTACCTGTTGTATTTGTTGCTCTAGAACCTGTATATGTTCTTTTTCTTTATGTCTCTTTGTCGCTGTCATTTTGATAAACCTACCACAAATTATAACCTTGTGGGCTCCTCATAAAATAGATTGTGAGATCTCTGCAGAGGTATTGTGAGCTATGTAGTCAGTGATATCCTGAGATATCTGAGGAATATGCTTTTGATTAAGGAGTAATGATTCATAGAGACGCCATTTGGGGTGGTTCATGACTCAGAGAAATAGGGGGCCTTTGGTTTTAGCCCTTTGACTGCTGGAATTATAGCATTACTGCAGTAATGTCAGGATCTGCTTTGCTTCCTCTGCAGCATTATCAGCTTTATAATTGTGTCCATTGAATGTTACTCCTGCAGTACCTCTTATCGACCAGAGGTGTTGCTATTGTGCCTGTTTCTTCCTACTATTAGGAGTTGCTTTGTTGCACTAATTAATCACCAGCACCTGATTGTCTCTCTATTTTACCTGCCACTCCCAGTATACCTTGCTGGTCATTGTTGTTTTTTTATGTGCTGTGCTGTACCCTGCCATGCTTCTGGTTCACCTGTTTCCTGGGATTTCTTCATACTACCTGTTAACCTGCATTAGCCGTGTTCCTGGTATTTGCTTTCTGCATCTCCCTGCAATCCTTGTGCTATATCTACACCATTCAGTTTGTACCATACTGCAATAAACACACACACAGTTCACAGTTCAGCAGCTCTCCAAAGTGTTAAGGAACTGGTTATAGCCAGATAGCAACTCACCTGGCCATATAGTGAAGATTCTGGCAATTTCGGCACAGTGAAAATTAAGGCCCTAGCTAGTTGTTGTATGGTGGCCTGGGATCTATTACATTATATTTATCTATATATACATATGTTACACACTATATATTTTTTTATTTTTCAACTTTATTGTCCACTCTGCACTGAGCGATATCTTCTTGCTGGTTCGATATATGTGGAAGAGTACTGGAGACCTTTTGGATACTTGAGAGCTGTGAACTTGAACTTAATTGCTTACTTTGATGGTTTGGTGCTGGTCATTCATATAATTTCTAGATTTTTTCCTCCAGTTTTACTATACATATATGAATTTAGGTTCCAAATGTTAATTAAATGTTGAACATTAATGTTATACTATTTAGATTGATGCTGCCAATTGCTGTATAATTTTTTATACAATTTTGTATTATTATTTATAGAAAGAAATATTGATCATAAAAATAAAAGCATTATCCCCGCATTCCTCCTCCCCCTCAACCCTAGACTTTTTCCCACAAAAAAATTTGAAACCCCATTTCAATCTGACGATTTCTTTAGTCGTAAGACACAAAAAGTTACGCAACTATCACAGTATTTTGTTTACCAGCCAAACTACTATACCTATATTTTGTTATTGGACTGTTTGACTGCCTTTTATGCATTGTGCTTTCATTTTTATTCTTTTTATGAGTTGAAAATAAAAAGTTAAAATAAAAATAAAAATTAAAGTGTTAATGTTTTTATAACCAAGCATGACAGAGTATATAGGAAAGAAAACCTTTTTGCAATATATGAACGAAATGAAAACAGATTGTGAAAGAGTTAATGACACCTGTGAAATGACCACCAAAGCATGAACATTTGCAAGGTCAAAAATGGGGGGCACATCCACTCATGAAATGTATATCAAAATATTTATTATTATTATTATTATTATTATTATTATTATTATTATTATTATATATTTTTTTACTATATGTTATGTTTTTATCAGTATTTCAATAATATTGAAGTTTTTAAAAACTTATAACAGCATCTCAAACAATGTCATCCAAGAAAAGATAAATAACATGCTTTGGTAACAAAATAAACGTAATAAACAATTTCAGATAACAGGCATTTGATGCTTTTGGACTTGTTCGTATGCAGATCAACAGCTGAGCATATCTCAGTAAACAGTTTGTAATTCACATACATGTGATCACAAAACCTCTAATTAAATTCTACCATTGTAACCATCACATTTGCACTTTACAACTTTTCCAATTTAAGCAGGACAGTGCTAGACTGAGGAGACTGTACCGCTGTGCCAACTGCTAGGAATGTTGGGTGGTATGTCCTGCTAACTCGTGTGAGCATATGAAAATGCCACTGGCATGTGCAGTAATGGAGGGGTATTTTCAGGAGAGCGCAGCGGTTGCTGTGACAGCCTAGTGCTTTATAAGAATTAAGCACACCCCCAGAAAATGGCACACTCCACCACTATGCACCCACACCTCAGTGTAGCGTGACCATGCATATTTTCCTCTGCACCATACTGTTCCAACATTGCCCCTTTCAAAAGGGGCAATGTTGAGAGGTATGCAATTAGCTAAATGTGGGATTGGCACAACACAACATCAAATAATAAAAATAAAAATATTGATCATAAAAATAAAAGCATTATCCCCGCATTCCTCCTCCCCCTCAACCCTAGACTTTTTCTAGTACTTTCCTACAACATTATTATTGTTTATTTATATAACACCAAATATTTTACCCAGCATAGTACTGAGTATATGTAGCCATTCACATCTACTAACCTACCAGTATATTTTTGTATGATGGGAGGAAACCAGAGCACCCAGAGTAAACCTAGGATATAAACATGATATAAGCACATTGAGATCTACATTTTTGTGACTCATTCAACTTATTAACAGACAGGTCCTTACAAATGAGTTACGCACACCAAAATATATCTTACCAGCCCCACCTAGTGTCAGAATTTATAACATTTTCTAGTACACCTTTTTGACATCAGAAACCTCTCAACAATTTTGTTAACTCAACATGGCCTGGCTTATATTTAGTTAAGCTGTAAATGTGCTTAGCTAATAAAATGGTGTTAATAATCACCTAGTTAAAGAGGAAATGAAGACAAAACGATAATTTCACATGCTGTAGTAACAGGGATTGAACCTTTCTGTCTATCTCTAACAGATTAGCAGGAATATACAGCCATGACAGTTATACTGCACTTAAATTAAGTGGTGGCTTCTGTAGACTAATCATGTCTCTTGTCCTATGTAGGTCTTGTTTTTTTTGTTTAAAAAGAAACAAAATTACTGACCTGTTATTTTAAATGTATAAGAACAAGAATAAAAACAGAAAGAGTTACTGAGCTTTGAGATACTGATCCCAAATAAGAATAGCACTGGGCCCCTCCTTGTATGCACTGTTGCACAATTGCATTCTTGCATTTGTAGTGCCACAAGAGTATAAAATTACCCACAGGATATACTTGAAAAAATATTATGCCCTCTTATAGAATAAAATAATTAGAGATGAGCGCACTCGGATTTATGAAATCCGAGCCCACCCGAACGTTGCCGATCCGAGTCGGATCCGAGACAGATCCGGGTATTGGCGCCAAATTCAAATCTGAAACTGAGGCTCTGACTCATAATCCCGTTGTCGGATCTCGCGATACTCGGATCCTATAAATTCCACGCTAGTCGCCGCCATCTTCACTTGGGCATTGATCAGGGTAGAGGGAGGGTGTGTTAGGTGGTCCTCTGTCCTGCTATATCTCGTGTTGTTCAGTTCAGTTCTGTGCTGTGCTGTGCTGTGCTGTGCTCAGTCCAGTGGTGCTGTGTCCTGTGCTCTGTCCTTCTGAGGTCAGTGGTGCTGCTGGGTCCTGTGCTGTGTCCTGTTCAGTCCAGTGGTGCTGTGTCCTGTGCTCTGTGCTTCTAAGGGCATAGTTATTTCCCCAATATTCCCCTGTGTTTAAAAAAATAAAAAAAAGTTATTTAAAAAAATACCAAAAACTAATTTTTATTTTTTTTAATTACCACAAAATTTGCACAACCAATCCTGCAGTATAAGCCCATTGGTACTGCAATATTACCAAGTTCACACATTCAGCAGTAAAAGTCCAGTGGTACTGCAATATTACAAAGTTCACACATTCTGCAGTATCAGTCCAGTGGTGCTGTGTCCTGTGCTCTGTCCTGCTGAGTTCAGTAGTGCTGCTGGGTCCTGTGCTGTGTCCTGTTCAGTTCAGTGGTGCTGTGTCCTGTGCTCTGTGCTTCTAAGGGCATAGTTATTTCCCCATTATTCCCAAGTTTTTAAAAAATAAAAAAAAAGTTATAAAAAAAAATAAAATAAAAAATAAAAAAAAAAGTAATTATAACCAAATTTGCAAAACCAATCCAGCAGTATAAGTCCATTGGTACTGCAATATTACCAAGTTCACACATTCTGCAGTATCTTGTGCTACATATAATGGAGACCAAAAATTTGGAGGATAAAGAAGGGAAAGATCAAGACCCACTTCCTCCTAATGCTGAAGCTGCTGCCACTAGTCATGATATAGACGATGAAATGCCATCAACGTCGTCTTCCAAGCCCGATGCCCAATCTCGTAGTACCGGGCATGTAAAATCCAAAAAGCCCAAGTTAAGAAAAAGTATCAAAAAGAGAAACTTAAAATCGTCTGAGGAGAAACGTAAAGTTGCCAATATGCCATTTACGACACGGAGTGGCAAGGAACGGCTTAGGCCCTGGCCCGTGTTCATGACTAGTGGTTCAGCTTCACCCACGGATCTTAGCCCTCCTCCTCCTCCCCCCCCCCTACAAAAAATTTAAGAGAGTTATGCTGTCAGCAACAAAACAGCAAACAACTCTGCCTTCTAAAGAGAAATTATCACAAATCCCCAAGGCGAGTCCAAGGGTGTTGGTGGTTGTCAAGCCTGACCTTCCCATCACTGTACGGGAAGAGGTGGCTCGGGAGGAGCCTATTGATGATGTAGCTGGCGCTGTGGAGGAACTTGATGATGAGGATGGTGATGTGGTTATTGTAAATGAGGCACCAGGGGGGGAAACAGCTGATGTCCATGGAATGAAAAAGCCCATCGTCATGCCTGGTCAGAAGACCAAAAAATGCACCTCTTCGGTCTGGAGTTATTTTTATCCAAATCCAGACAACCAATGTATGGCCATATGTAGCTTATGTAAAGCTCAAATAAGCAGGGGTAAGGATCTTGCCCACCTAGGAACATCCTCCCTTATACGTCACCTGAATAACCTTCATAGTTCAGTGGTTAGTTCAGGAACTGGGGCTAGGACCCTCATCGGTACAGGGACACCTAAATCCCGTGGTCCAGTTGGATACACACCAGCAACACCCTCCTCATCAACTTCCTCCACAATCTCCATCAGATTCAGTCCTGCAGCCCAAGTCAGCAGCCAGACTGAGTCCTCCTCAATACGGGATTCATCCGAGGAATCCTGCAGCGATACGCCTACTACTGCCACTGCTGCTGTTGCTGCTGTTAGTCGGTCATCTTCCCAGAGGGGAAGTCGTAAGACTGCTAAGTCTCTCACAAGACAATTGACCGTCCAACAGTCGTTTGCCATGACCACAAAATACGATAGTAGTCACCCTATTGCAAAGCGTATAACTGCGGCTGTAACTGCAATGTTGGTGTTAGACGTGCGCCCGGTGTCCGCCATCAGTGGAGTGGGATTTAGAGGGTTGATGGAGGTATTGTGTCCCCGGTACCAAATCCCGTCGAGATTCCACTTCACTAGGCAGGCGATACCAAAAATGTACAGAGAAGTACGATCAAGTGTCCTCAGTGCTCTAAAAAATGCGGTTGTACCCACTGTCCACTTAACCACGGACATGTGGACAAGTTATTCTGGGCAAACAAAGGACTATATGACTGTGACAGCCCACTGGGTAGATGCATCCCCTTCCGCAGCAACAGCAGCAGCTGCATCAGTAGCAGCATCTACAAAATGGCTGCTCGTGCAAAGGCAGGCAACATTGTGTATTACAGGCTTTAATAAGAGGCACAACACTGACAACATATTAGAGAAACTGAGGGAAATTATCTCCCAGTGGCTTACCCCACTTAGACTCTCATGGGGATTTGTGGTGTCAGACAATGCCAGTAACATTGTGCGGGCATTAAATATGGGCAATTTCCAGCACGTCCCATGTTTTGCCCACACCATTAATTTGGTGGTGCAGCATTACCTCAAGAGTGACAGGGGTGTGCAAGAGATGCTTGCGGTGGCGCGCAAAATTGCTGGACACTTTCGGCATTCAGCCAGTGCCTACCGCAGACTAGAGGCACATCAAAAAACCATGAACCTGCCCTGCCATCACCTCAAACAAGAGGTTGTGACGCGCTGGAACTCCACCCTCTATATGCTGCAGAGGATGGAGGAGCAGCAAAAGGCCATTCAGGCCTACACAGCCACCTACGACATAGGCAAAGGAGTGGGGATGCGCCTCAGTCAAGCGCAGTGGAGACTGATTTCCGTGTTGTGCAAGGTTCTGCAGCCATTTGAACTTGCCACACGAGAAGTCAGTTCCGACACTGCCAGCTTGAGTCAGGTCATTCCCCTGATCAGGCTGTTGCAGAAGCAGCTGGAGAAAGTGAGGGAGGAGCTGGTAAGCCATTGCGATTACACCAAGCATGTAGCTCTTGTGGATGTAGCCCTTCGTACGCTTTGCCAGGATCCGAGGGTGGTCACTCTTTTAAAGTCAGAGGAATACATTCTAATATTGGGTATGGAACTCGCGCTCTACTCTTTAGGTAGCAAGAGCGGCTCAACTAAAAAAGGAATCCCTTCCTATGTTTATAAATTGGTGAGAGGTGAGCGCTCGATTGCTCCTTTTGGAGATCAGTGGTCAGTGGTCTGGAACGCTGAAACCTAAATAAATAGACTTGTTGTATACTAATTAGTTAAAAGTTGCGACCACATACAGTATTATCTAGATAATGTCGAATTTTTAGACCTGGAAATTTTCATTCTTAATAATACAATAGCTACCAAGACATATAGAAAGCCAGTTGATGTAAATAGCTACATCTTGTCAAACAGCCATCACCATCCTCAATGGCTGAAGAGTATTCCCTTCAGTCAATTCACAAGAGTCCGACGAAACTGCACACAACTGGATGACTACATCACACAAGGTTCTCAAATGGTCAAAGAGTTCCAAGAAAAACAATATGACACTCATCTAGTGGAGAAAGCCTTTGAACAATTAAAACATACCGAACGGAGCTCTCTATTGAAATATAGATCAGATGACAAATCAAACACCACGATAATTACATCCAAAAACAAGGACCAGGTATACTTTATATCTGACTATTCAAATGGAGCCAACCAGCTAAAACATATAATCAATAAACATTGGCATATTCTACTCAAAGACGAAATATTAGGACCCTCACTATCAAAACACCCTAAAATGGTCTTTAGAAAAGCTCCGGATCTAAAGAAATCTCTAGTTAAAAATCATATTAGAAATAATATTACAAATAACGACTGGCTAACTACTGCAAATAAAAAACCGGGTTTCTACTATTGTGGAAAATGTATCAACTGTAAAACCCTTAATCAGAGGTCAACCATTGCTACTCTAAATTTCCATTCCTCATACAACAATTTAACTTTTCCCATAAATGATTTCATCACGTGTGACACCAAAAATGTGATATATCTGTTACAATGTCCATGTGCAAAGCAGTATGTGGGTCGCACAATTAGACCACTAAAGATGCGGATAGGTGAACACATCAGACACATAAGAAAAGGGTTCGACAAACATCACCTCTCCAACCATTTCAGACTTGAACATAACTGTGATCCCACCGGACTAAATTTCATAGGTCTCAAACATGTACAACTAAATTGGAGAGGTGGAAACAATATCAAATTAATCAACAAAGAAGAGTCAAGGATGATTCTCCTTCTTAACACTCTTAAACCACGAGGTCTAAATATGGAATTTGACCTATCTTTATAAACAACTACACCATATTTAGGCTTCTGTACAAGTTCCATAATCTGGATATTTTGAATAATGGTTTTTGCTGTTGCTGAGCTCACACCCCACTAACCTCCCGTAGGTGATATCTCCATGTTCGCTACGATCATAACACTCTGGTATGCCCAACCTCTATCGAACTTGGAAGCCAAGCAGAGTGTAGCCAGATCAGTACCGAGATGGATGACCACTTGGGAATATCTGGTATAGTAGATAAACATGTTGAGAATACTATCCCATAGGTGATAGAAAAGTGGGAATGTGACCAGCTAGCCATTAATCGACTGTCAGAGTGACATTAATACACAGTCTCCCTATGGACCACAAATATGTATGGCTACACATGGTCCACACAAACACCGCCCCTCAGTATAGTACTACAGATGTACAATTGATCCATTTTTACCTTAATAACATCTCTATACTGTTTATTCACAAAGGAGTATTAATATATCTGGAATAAAATGTAATAACCATGACCAAATATAGGTCAATTGCTCTATCTCAATGTACATGTATATATACAATGTCCAGCTAATACAATGTATAGTTTTTGTTACATATTCTGTATTCATTTTTCCTTGATGTGTATAATGTCCTCCCTCTAATAGATTGTATGGTTACACTTACTTCAAGTCACATGATCTCAATCACTGTCTTAATTATTATATCTAAGTATGCTGACGATCTTGAACACTATAGAAACCGATATTCCTCTATGGACATCACGAGTCACATGGTCTCAATCACTGTCTTAATCAATGTCATCCAAGTATGCTGACGATCACGAACACTATATAAACCCATATTCTCTATGGACATCACGATCCCCTGAGGAAATTTGCTGTAGCAAATGAAACGCGTTGGGACACACCCCTTTTGTGACGTCAAACCGGAAGTCCGGAAATCCATCTGTGCATCCCACTGTGGAACGCACGCCGTTCATCGACATACACCGCTGGGTGTATTACCCATATGATCATCGCTGCTTGGCCACAGTCCTCCCTACTAATCCAGGACACTCCACCGAGGATCACCGTTTCTTTCCAAGTAAGACTTAGTAATCAGTTCCGTCTGGGCCTTGAGCATATCGAGTACGAGGACTCGTAAATACCCGCTCACCATCTACCACACTCCCTCTGGGTTTTTCACTACTATTGACATTGGACCTCGCTTTTGGACATCTGATGGACATTAGATTGTGTCATACACTATTGACAATTGCTCTAGTGTCCTCTACCCACGGTCTTTTAAAACACAATTGTTATATGTTACACACGCTGTTGGCCGGCACACACGTTTATGTCATTTTATTAAATGCATGTATTTTATCTGTTATTACCGAATCTATATGTTGACTTTTTATTATCTAGATAATACTGTATGTGGTCGCAACTTTTAACTAATTAGTATACAACAAGTCTATTTATTTAGGTTTCAGCGTTCCAGACCACTGACCACTGATCTCCAAAAGGAGCAATCGAGCGCTCACCTCTCACCAATTTATAGAGGAATACATTCTGGCCACCGTGCTCGATCCTCGGTTTAAAGCGTATGTTGTGTCTCTGTTTCCGGCGGACACAAGTCTACAGCGGTGCAAAGACCTGCTGGTCAGGAGATTGTCCTCTGAAGAGGACCGTGACATGCCAACAGCTCCACCCTCATTTTCTTCCACATCTATGGCTGCGAGGAAAAAGCTCAGTTTTCCCAAAAGAGGCGCTGGCAGGGATGCTGATAACATCTGGTCCGGACTGAAGGACCTGCCAACCATTGCAGACATGTCTACTCCCGCTGCATTGGATGCTGTCACAATAGAAAAAATTGTGGATGATTACTTTGCTGACACCATCCAAGTAGACATGTCAGACAGTCCATATTGTTACTGGCAGGAAAAAAAGGCAGTTTGGAAGCCCCTGTACAAACTGGCTCTATTTTACCTGAGTTGTCCCCCCTCCAGTGTGTACTCGTAAGAGTTTTTAGTGCAGCGGGGAACCTGGTCAGTGAGTGGCGAAGGAGGGTGCTTCCTCATAACGTTGAAAAAATGATGTTTATAAAAATGAATAATCAATTCCTCAATGAAGTACAGCACTGCCATCCAGATAGTACAGAGGGACCTGTGGTTGTGGAGTCCAGCGGGGATGAATTGATAATGTGTGATGAGGAGGAAGTACACACTGTAGGGGGAGAGGAATCAGAGGTTGAGGAGGAGGACGACATCTTGCCTCAGTAGAGCCTGTTTAGTCTGTACAGGGAGAGATGAATAGCTTTTTTGGTGTGGGGGCCCAAACAAACCAATAATTTCAGCCAAAGTTGTTTGGTAGGCCCTGTCACTGAAATGATTGGTTTGTTAAAGTGTGCATGTCCTATTTCAACAACATAAGGGTGGGTGTGAGGGCCCAAGGACAATTCCATCTTGGAACTTTTTTTTTTGCATTATATGACCAATCAACAGTCGTTTGCCATGTTCAAAAAGTAAAACCAAATTTAAACAAATTCAAGAAATTAAACCAAAAGTAAAATGCCCTGTCATAATTTAAAACACGAGGTATTGACGACTAAAACTACTGTATTGTTGTTTATATTTTATAAACACTACACTTGAAAGCTTGAGTCTTTCAATAAAAAAGTAACTGTCCATTGCACGAATATTTGCAACAGGGACAATTTTAGGGTTAAGAAAGTCAACTAATAACACTTCGACGCTGTCTGTCTTTATAAACACTACACTTGGAAGTTGGAGGAGGTATTGTGGCCCCGGCACCAAATTTACTACCGGGGCCACTCCACTGTGCAGTCCATATTTAGGTGTATCAGATATTAAACAACGGTGACAGTTGATGCCCAATTTTTTAATTATATTGTTGGCGCTGTAAAAAATTGTGTTCCGGGCACCTCACACTACGCAGTCCATACCCTTTTTTGGTGGAATTCTGACCCGTGGAGGGTTTTTTAATTATATTGTGGCCTCGGTACCAAATTGTGTACCGGGGCCACCACACTACGCAGTCAAGAAAGATAGATGCGTATCATAGATAAAGTACATTCAGTGTTGTGGGGCAAATTGACAAATATTCAAAATGCACTGACATTATCAAAAACAAGAGGTTTTCACACGCTGAAACTCCAACATGTATATAATGGAGAGGATGGAGGAGCAGCCGTATGTGCAGTGTAATGCAGACCTGTTGAAGGTTTTTTATATATTTTATTGTGGTGCCCAGTGCCCACTACTCTACGCAGTCCAGATACTATTTTTGGGTGTAATTCAGACCTGTTGATGGTTTTCTATATATTTTTTATTGTGGTGCCCAGTGCCCACTACTCTACGCAGTCCAGATACTATTTTCGGGTGTTACGCAGACCTGTTGAAGGTTTTCTATATATTATATTGTGGTGGCCAGTGGCCAGTCCTCTACGCAGTCCAGATACTATTTTCGGGTGTTACGCAGACCTGTTAAAGGTTTTCTATATATTATATTGTGGTGCCCAGTGCCCACTACTCTACGCAGTCCAGATACTATTTTTGGGTGTAATTCAGACCTGTTGATGGTTTTCTATATATTTTTTATTGTGGTGCCCAGTGCCCACTACTCTACGCAGTCCAGATACTATTTTCGGGTGTTACGCAGACCTGTTGAAGGTTTTCTATATATTATATTGTGGTGGCCAGTGGCCAGTCCTCTACGCAGTCCAGATACTATTTTTGGGTGTAATTCAGACCTGTTGAAGGTTTTCTATATATTTTTTATTGTGGTGCCCAGTGCCCACTACTCTACGCAGTCCAGATACTATTTTTGGGTGTAATTCAGACCTGTTGAAGGTTTTCTATATATTATATTGTGGTGGCCAGTGGCCAGTCCTCTACGCAGTCCAGATACTATTTTTGGGTGTAATTCAGACCTGTTGAAGGTTTTCTATATCTTTTTTATTGTGGTGCCCAGTGCCCACTACTCTACGCAGTCCAGATACTATTTTTGGGTGTTACGCAGACCTGTTGAAGGTTTTCTATATATTATATTGTGGTGGCCAGTGGCCAGTCCTCTACGCAGTCCAGATACTATTTTTGGGTGTAATTCAGACCTGTTGAAGGTTTTCTATATATTTTTTATTGTGGTGCCCAGTGCCCACTACTCTACGCAGTCCAGATACTATTTTTGGGTGTAATTCAGACCTGTTGAAGGTTTTCTATATATTATATTGTGGTGGCCAGTGGCCAGTCCTCTACGCAGTCCAGATACTATTTTTGGGTGTAATTCAGACCTGTTGAAGGTTTTCTATATCTTTTTTATTGTGGTGCCCAGTGCCCACTACTCTACGCAGTCCAGATACTATTTTTGGGTGTAATTCAGACCTGTTGAAGGTTTTCTATATATTATATTGTGGTGGCCAGTGGCCAGTCCTCTACGCAGTCCAGATACTATTTTTGGGTGTAATTCAGACCTGTTGAAGGTTTTCTATATATTATATTGTGGTGGCCAGTGGCCAGTCCTCTACGCAGTCCAGATACTATTTTTGGGTGTAATTCAGACCAGTTGATGGGTTTTTAATTATATTGTGGGGAACACTCCTCTACGCAGTCCAGAAAGATACCTCGTTGCAACGTTTTGTACTAAAAAAAAATATATATTGTGAGGTGTTAGGTGTTCAGAATAGCCTTTAAATTAGTGGAAATTATTGTTATTGAATGTTATTGATGTTAATAATAGCGTAGGAGTGAAAATAAGCCCAAAAACTTGATTTTTACACTTTTTAGTTTCTTTTTCAAAAAAAATCCGAATCCAAAACCTTAAATCCGAACCAAAACCTTTCGGCAGGTGTTTTGCAAAACAAATCTGAACCCAAAACATCGAGAAAATCCGGATCCAAAACACAAAACACGAGACCTCAAAATTCGCCGGTGCACATCCCTAAAAATAATACATAGTGCCCCTGTGTAGAATAAAATAATATATAATGTTTTTAAAGTTGTATAATGGTTTGTCATTAATGACTATATTATTAATGGGTGACAGAAATATATTTTTTTTCTTCTGTGTGATCTTTTGTGACTTTATATTACACATATGTATTGAACGTATCCTGCAGTGTATTGTCTGTTAGAGCAGAGCGCATCTCAACCCATATTCAACAATATATGTATCTTTACATCAGCTCCTTGTTGAATAGGTACGAGCGTATGCCTGATTTACGTGCATTGTTAAGAAAATGCACAATGGGGCTGATTCATTAAGGAAAGGAAAGCAAAAAACAATTCGTAACCTTGCAAAACCATGTTGCATTGGAGGAGGAGGTGAGTCGAAAAAAGGAGTACATTTTTCTCCTAGACAAACCATGTTACAATGTAAGGGGTGCAAATTGGTTTATTATTTTGCACATCAGTTAAATACTGGTTGCTTTTTCATGTAGCAAACAAATACTTGATAGCTTTAATTTTACACTGCAATATAAAATTAAGCTAGGATAGCGGTGGCCAACCTGTGGCTCTAGAGCCACATGTGGGTCCTTGAACTTGGAAATGTGGCTTCTGGTCGGGAGCATAAACGAAGTATAGTTGTCCAGGCACCATGAGGGGCAAATTGGAATACATTCAGCTGCTTGACTGACTGAGAGCAGCCACGTCTAATGACCTCCTCTGAACAATGCAGGGAGGTTACAGTTTCACAGACAATCCAATCAGGAAAAGAGGAGGAAAGAGTGTAGTGCGCTCTTCCTCCTTCATCTGCACAGGCAAGTAAGGGGTATGTGAGATCTGATAGCATGTGAAGAGGCTGATGGGCATGTAAGGAAATGTGATGGCATTTGGGGATATCTGATGTGTGTAATGTGTGTCTAATGTGTGTGTAAGCATGTGGGGAGGCTCGATTGGCATGTATGGTATATGTGGGGAGGTCTGATGGCATGTATGGGGAAATTGGGTAAGTCTGATGGCATGTAGAGAGGTTGATGGGCATGTAAGGGGCATGTTTGGAGGTTTGATGGCATATAAGGGGAATTTGTGTATATCTGATGGCATGTGAGGAGGTTGATGGGCATTTAAGGGGCATGTGGTAAGATCTGGTGGCATGTGGGGAGACTGATGGACATGTATGGAGCATATGTGGTTTGATGGCATTTATGGGGAATGTGGGTAGATCTGATGTCATGTGTGGAGGCTAATGGGCATGTAATGGGCATGTGGGAAGGTCTGATGACATGTAATGTGGTGAAATCTGGTGGCATGTGGGGAGGTCTGATGTGTTAGGATTCCCAATATGAAGACCACTGAGAGAGCGTAAGTGGAACAAAGTTGTTTATTATAACACAGGTTAGGATGCAATAAATGGTAAGGCAATGAGTTTTACAGGGTATGCCAGTTATAGCATGGATAACTCAGGAAGCCAAAGATGCAGAGAATGGTCAATAATGATATAGTTCAAAGAGTCAGTGCTGTGAAGCCAGATAACCAGGTCTAGTTCAGAGGCTGCAGAAGCAGGATAAACCACGGGTGTCAGGATACCTGGGTTGCACAGGAGGCATGAGGCACCGGATGAACCACAGATGACTGGCCTCCAGATAACTCAGATGGCAGGAGGCAATGAAAGAGTCATGAGTATCAGGACTCAAGATTATTCAGAAGGCAGGAGGTACTAGATGTGTCATGGGTGTCAGAAGTCCAGGTTTTTCAGGCGGCATGAGGCACCGGAGGAGTCTCGGGTGTCAGGACTCCAGGTTACTCAGGTAGCACGAGGCACTGGATGCATCAGCAGGCACAGAAAGTGTAATGGGGTGCAGGGCGGAGTACTCAGAGGTCCAGGTAGGCAGACAGCCAGAAGACTTGATTAGACACAGAGGTGTAACAACTGCAGACACAGGAGCTAGATAGCTTGAGATGTCACAGACTGTAGATGCTGGATTGCTAGTGGTGCAATGGAATGCAGACACCAGAGCTGGATAACTAGAAATGCCACTGACTGTAGGTGCTGGATTGCTAGTGGTGCAATGGAATGCAGACACAGTAAAGCAGGAGGGTCAAACAAGCCAGGGGTCAAAGCCAGACTGTCCACCACAATACCAGGGAGAAAGCAGGTGCGAAGTCACAACAATGGTCGGTCAGGGATCCAGGGCCGGTGATAGGGTCCTTGGCACCCTAGGCACACTTTCACAATCTGCGCCCCCCCCCCCCTTCCCACGTCTTTCCTTACCTTTTGTCATTCACCGGACTGTTAGTTCCTCTAGTTCTAGACATGGGTCTCTTTCTCTCTTGCCAGCGCCTGTCTTGCGCCGCGGCCGTCCGCCATCTTGACCAGAGGTTTGCGCATGTGCAGACCTACAGACTGTTAAAACCTTGTTCCTATCCTCATTGGATAATTAATTACTCCTCACTACTTAAGACACCTGTTGCCCTATTACCTTTGCCTGTTCTTGGTCCTCATTCTGTTGAGATACCAAGGAGTTTCCTGTTCCTGCCTATGGTACCTGTTTGCTGTGGATGCTACCTGCACCTGGACAAGTCTCTACTCCACACAAGTGGTAATACATGCCAGCTGTAGACCGTTCCACGCTACCTTGTATTTGACCTGCTCCTGGACAAGTCTTCATTCCATATCAGTGGTAATACCTGCCAGCCGCAGACCGCTCCATGCTACCTCGTATCTTACCTGCTCCTGGACAAGTCTTCACTCCACATCAGTGGTAATACCTGCCAGCCGCAGACCGCTCCATGCTACCTCGTATCTTACCTGCTCCTGGACAAGTCTTCACTCCACATCAGTGGTAATACCTGCCAGCCGCAGACCGCTCCATGCTACCTCGTATCTTACCTGCTCCTGGACAAGTCTTCACTCCACATCAGTGGTAATACCTGCCAGCCGCAGACTGCTCCATGCTACCTCGTATCTTACCTGTGTTACGATCTTGATGCCTTAGTCAGTATTAGCACAGGCTTACCTAGGGCGCGGAGTCTAACGGCCTTCCGGTCTTCACCAAGAACCACCGCAAGGTAGTGTGGGCTTAGCTGCCGAAGAACCGCAGGTCGCGGCCCCCAGATTAGCCTAATGACGTAAGGGAGAAAGTTCTAAGTGATGGCAGGCAGACAAGAAAATAGACAATGCGGTGCAAGTACAGGCACTAACCGTGAATTCCAGGCGTAGTAGGTCTGGAACAGTAACCGGTAGATGCACGGAGGCAATGGGTGCGTGGCAGGATCCAGAGAATAGTCGGTAACACAGCCGGGTCGGTACACAGAAGGTATCAGGTATACGGTGCCAGAGGGAGATCCAGAGAATAGTCGGTAACACAGCCGGGTCGGTACACAGAAGGTATCAGGTATACGGTGCCAGAGGGAGATCCAGAGAATAGTCGATAACACAGCCGGGTCGGTACACAGAAGGTATCAGGTATACGGTGCCAGAGGGAGATCCAGAGAATAGTCGGTCACAGCCAGGTAGGTACACAGGAGTAGGAGGAATAGAGGGGTAAACAGGGAGCAGGATCACAGGAGTCAGGACACAGGAACTGTAGCCAGGAACAGGAAACACATTGCTCTGACACAGGCAGCGTGTCAGAGCAGGGAAGATATAGTAGTTTGAATTCCCCGCCCAGGAGTCACATGATCAGCAGCAGAGAGAAGCAGGAAGTGCGGCAGCGCTAACAGAAGCAGCGCTGAAGATATGGACACCGCTGTCAGCTCCCGCTGACAGCGCAGCGGAACGGGGACAAGGTAAGTTCCTAACAGTACCCCCCCTTCAGGGGTGGCCTCCGGACAACCTATAAGGCTTTAGAGGGAACTTGGTATGGAATTTCTTCAACAAACTCGGAGCATGAAGGTCTCGTGCAGGAATCCAAGAACGCTCTTCAGGACCGTAACCTTTCCAGTCAACCAGGAACTGCAAGGAACCTCTGGAAATCCGAGAATCTAGAATCTCCTTCACCTCAAATTCCTGATCTGGTGCAGAAATAGCAGCAGGAGGTCTTCTTGAAGAGAAGAATTTGTTAACAACAAGTGGTTTGAGAAGGGAAATGTGGAAGACATTGGGAACCCTCAAGGTAGGGGGTAATTTTAATCTAAAGGCCACCGGATTAATGACCTCAATGATCTTGAAGGGACCGATAAATCGGGGAGCGAATTTCCTAGAAGGAACCAACAGGCGAAGATTCTTTGTAGACAACCACACTTTGTCACCAGGAGTGAGTAGTGGAGACGGTCTTCTTCTTTTGTCAAATGCTTTTTTACTGATGGCAGAGGTGTGAAGTAGTTTGCGTTTGATAAGATCCCACCTAGACGAGAAGTCCGATAGAAGGGAATCCACTGCAGGAACCCCAGAAGCGGTTAACTCTTTGAAGGGTGGAACTTTAGGATGAAATCCCTGAAGAGCAAAAAAGGGAGAAATGGAGGTAGAGTCATGTGAATTATTATTGTGGGCGAATTCTGCCCAAGGTAATAAATCAACCCAATCATCATGTTTAGCTGAAATGAAACATCTGAGGAATTTCTCCAATTCTTGATTCGTCCTTTCCGTGAGACCATTACTTTGCGGATGATATGCAGAAGAGAAATTTAACTTAATTCCACAAAGACGAGAAAAGGCCCTCCAAAATCTTGCCACAAACTGAGTTCCTCGATCAGAAACGATAATATCTGGACAGCCGTGTAGGCGGAAAATTTCTTTAATGAAGAGTTGAGCCAGAACAGGAGCAGAAGGGAGACCTTTTAATGCCACAAAATGAGCGGCTCGGGAAAGGCGATCGGTGACCACCCACACTACTGAGAACCCTCTGGAGGAGGGTAAATCTGTGATAAAATCCATGGAGAGATGACTCCAAGGTCGATCCGGAATTGGCAGAGGCTGCAGCAGACCGTATGGAGCTTGACGAGGAACTTTATTCTGAGCGCAAGTGGAACACGCCGTCACAAACTGTCGAACGTCCGAACGGATAGCCGGCCACCAATAACTACGGGAGATAAATTCCAAGGTCTTCTTTATACCGGCATGACCAGAAAAACGGGAGGCATGAGCCCATTTAAGGAGTTTAGTTTGGAGATGTGGAGGAACCAAAGTCTTCCCGTGAGGAATGATCACCCGAGTAGGAGTAGTAGCCAAAATACATTCTGGATCTAGAATAGACCTAACACTCTCTTCTTCGGTATCCATAGAATCAAAGGAACGAGAGAGGGCATCAGCCTTCTTGTTCTTGGACCCTGGTCTGAAGGTAATGATCATATTGAATCGTGAAAAAAATAACGACCATCTGGCCTGACGGGGATTGAGGCAGGATGCAGTTTGTAGATAAAGCAGGTTCTTGTGATCCGTAAAAATAGTAACAGGAAATCTGGCTCCCTCCAAATGATGTCTCCAGGCCTCCAAGGCCAATTTGATAGCAAGTAGTTCTCTGTCTCCAATGCCGTAGTTTTTTTCGGTGGATGAGAATTTACGAGAAAAGAAGCCACAGGGAGAAAACTTTCCAGTAGAATTCTTCTGAGACAAAATAGCTCCTACTCCAGTGGAGGATGCGTCAACTTCGAGAAAAAAAGGGAAGGAAGAATCTGGCTGTTGAAGAATAGGTGCCGATATGAAGGCTTCTTTAAGATACTTGAAGGCCTCTACCGCCTCTGGTGGCCAGGTCTTAGCGTTGGCAGATTTCTTGGTCAGGGAAGTGATGGGTGCAATAACAGACGAAAACCCTTTGATAAAGTGGCGGTAATAATTAGAGAACCCAATAAAACGCTGGATGGCCTTAAGTCCAACCGGTTGGGGCCAATCAGAAATCGCCTTTAATTTCTCAGGGTCCATACGTAATCCGGAGCCAGAAACCACGTGACCAAGAAAAGGAAGATGCGTTTTTTCAAAGACACACTTGTCCACATTACAGTACAGATGATGCGACCGAAGGCGTTGAAGAATCAAGGAGACATGATGGCGATGAGTAATAATATCAGGTGAAAAAATAAGAATATCGTCAAGGTAGATGACAACAAATTGATACAGGAAATCCTGAAAGACTTCGTTAATAAAATTTTGAAAAACCGCAGGAGCGTTACAAAGTCCAAATGGCATGACAAGATACTCAAAATGCCCATCGTGCGTATTGAACGCCGTCTTCCATTCATCCCCTTGTTTAATACGGATAAGGTTGTAGGCCCCTTTCAAATCCAGTTTAGAAAAAATTGAAGCTCCCTTGATCCTATCAAAGAGTTCAGAGATTAATGGTAAGGGGTACCTATTCTTTTTCGTTATGGCGTTGAGGCCACGGTAGTCTATGCAAGGACGCAATCCGCCGTCCTTCTTTTTTACGAAAAAGAAACCTGCTCCTGCTGGTGACGAGGATTTCCGAATAAAACCCCTGTTTAAATTCTCCTTAATATATAGGGACATGGCCTCTGATTCGGGTAGAGATAATGGAAATACCCGTCCTCTAGGTGGTATCTTATCCGGCAACAATTCAATGGAGCAATCCCAAGGTCTATGAGGGGGTAACTTGGAAGCCTCCTTTTCAGAAAAGACATCAGAAAACGAATGATATTGAGGAGGAATACCGGAGGGTGTTGGGAGACAGCCCATAGCGGGTCTATGAATCCTGGGAAGACATCGGGAATGACACTCTGAACCCCATGCAAGAACTTCCGGTTTCTGCCAATCTAAAATGGGGGAGTGAAGTCTGAGCCAAGGTAGGCCTAAGATCAACGGGTTGATAGCCTTTGGAATGACTAAGAAGGAGATTTCCTCAGTGTGCAAGGCTCCAATGCGTAGAGACATGTTAACAGTTCTGTTCTTAATGGATCCTCCAATGATACGACTGCCATCTATAGCTGTAATGGCAATAGGTGGATCTAAGGGTTGCCTAGGCAATGATAACCGCTCTACAATGTCAGCTCGTAAAAAGTTCCCCGCTGCACCGGAGTCAATAAGCGCTGGAAGAGACAATTGTTTATCAGTATATTGCAGAATAACTTGGATAGAAAAACTAGAATCCATAGGAGAGAGAATGTTCATACCTAACTTAGTCTCTCCGTCATCAGTTAGGTCCGATCGTTTCCCGGGCGCTTCCCACATTGACTCAGGACATGACCGGGTTCCCCGCAATAAAGGCATAAACGATTCTTGAACCGCCTCTCTCTTTCCTCCTGGGATAAACGTGCTCTTCCCAACTGCATAGGCTCTTCCTCCGGTGTAATAGGACTTTGGAAGCGAGGAGCCAAACAGAAAGTAGATCGACGGGAACTCTCTCTCTCCTGAGTGCGTTCACGGAAACGTATATCAATCTGGTTACAGAGAGAGATCAAAGCATCCAGGGTAGTGGGTAACTCTCGGGCTGCTAGCTCGTCCTTAATACGATCGGACAAGCCTTGCCAAAATGTGGCCACTAAAGCTTCATTGTTCCAACGAAGTTCGGCCGCCATAGTGCGAAATTGAAGGGCATACTGGCCCAGAGTAAGGGTACCCTGGCGCAGACGGAGGAGTCCAGAAGCTGCACTGGAGACTCGTCCGGGTTCATCAAAGATGCGTCTGAAGGTTTCCAAGAAAGTGGCACAATTATGGAGAATGGGGTCATCATGTTCCCAGAGAGGAGAAGCCCAGGCAAGCGCTTGACCAGACAATAAGGAAATAATATAGGCGACTTTAGTTTTCTGTGTGGGAAAGTTCCCGGGCAAAAGTTCGAATTGAATAGCACACTGGTTCAAGAAGCCTCGGCATTCCTTAGGATCCCCATTGAACTTGGGTGGGTTAGGTATGCGGAGTTGAGAGGTGGTGGGAGCAGATACAGCTGAACCGCTTGGAGCGGGGGCAGGCTGTGGGGCCGGAGCAGGTGGAGGATTAGGAGCTGCCACCTGAGCTGCTTGGAGCGTATCCAACCTGTTAGTGTTACGGACTTACCTTATCCCCGCCGCTCCGTCCAGCCGCACTTCCGCATTCAGGACCATGTGACCGCACCCGGAGGCGGTCACATGACCACAACCTAGAGGCGGGGATTTTGAATCCCCTTCTGTATAAAAACCTCACTCTGACACTCGCTGAGTGTCAGAGCAACACTTACCTGTTCCTGGCTCCTGCTCTTCGTGGATTGCAGTGTCTTCCTGTTCCTGTGTCTCCTGTGTGCTGATCTCTGCCTGTTTGACTTCCCTGGCTCTCTATTCCCTGTGTACCGACCCGGCTTGCTGACCATTCTCCTATTCTTGTGACCCGTGTACCGAACCTGGCTTGTTGACTCCGAGTTGCCTTCTGATTCTGCCTGACTCCATTCCTGTGTACCGAACCGGCTCGTTGACTCCGCTACCACCGCTTCACTCCGCTGTACTACATCTTGAGGCGAACCTGGGGACCGCGACCTGCGACTCCTGGCAGCGAAGCCCACCCCGCCTTGCGGCGGTTCTTGGTGAACACCGGGGAGATCGTTAGACTCCGCACCTCAGGTAAGCCAGCGCTAATCAAGATTAGTAATATAGTATCCAGAATCTGTTACAGTTTGCTCTGACCATGGATACCACAGCTAAAGATCTGTTGGAGCATTTAGTAGGAAGGATGGATAAACAAGAAGCTAACCAAGAGCAACTTTTAAAATTCCTCAATAGTCTATCCACTCGCTTGGATGTTGTCCAGAACACCCTAGTGGCTGGTGGATCACCTGGGCCGGCACTGGCCCCTGTACCTCAGGCCGCAGCAGCAGCTTCTTCCTCGCAGCTACGGTTGCCTAACCCACCTAAGTTCGATGGAGACCCTAAAAATTGCAGAGGTTTTTTAAATCAATGCTCCATACAATTCGAGCTTCTACCTGGGAACTTCCCCTCCGGAAAAACGAAAGTGGCCTATGTGATTTCGTTATTGTCCGGTCAAGCTTTAGCATGGGCTTCCCCCTTGTGGGAGAGGGACGACCCCATTCTACATAACTTCAACCTCTTCTTGTCCACCTTCAAGAAAATATTTGATGAGCCAGGAAGGGTGTCCAATGCCGCTTCCGGCTTACTACGTCTCCGCCAGGGAAACCAGTCTGTGGGGCAGTATGCGGTCCTCTTCAGAACCATGGCCTCTGAACTTCGCTGGAACAATGAGGCTCTAGTAGCTACATTCTGGCAGGGCCTTTCAGACCGAATCAAAGACGAGTTGGTATCCCAGGAACTCCCTACGTCTTTGGACGACATTATCTCCCTCGGTGTCAAAGTTGATTTGCGTTTCAAGGAACGTAATTCTGAGAAGGAACAGTCGCGGCGTAGCATGATTCGCTTGGCCCCCAACTTCCAAACCCCTGTTCTTCCCCCTGAAGAGCCCATGCAACTTGGGAGGACCCGCTTATCAGCTGAAGAGAGGGAGAGGAGATTTCGGAACAAGCTGTGTTTATATTGTGGAGAGAGTGGCCATCTTCTGAGTTCTTGTCCCAAACGCTCGGGAAAGACAGGGCCTAACGAGTTCTGGAGCTGTGTCGTTGGGCCTCTTTTCTCAGTGTCAGTCAGTTCCCAATAGTAATGATTGCCTGTCTATTCCCATTTCCTTTCAGTTAGGACAAAAGACCTTCGGCTCTTCTAGATTCCGGAGCCGCAGGAAATTTCATTTCCGCCACAGTAGTTAAACAATTCGCTATTCCCACACAAGCCTTGGAACAACCCATCTCTCTGATGGCCATTGATGGGGGAAGAATCCCTGAGGGGTCCATCCTGGTACGCACTATTCCTCTTCTACTTCAGATAGGAGCACTTCATCGGGAGAAGATTTCTTTTTTAGTAATACAAAGATCTACCAACCCAGTCATCCTAGGACTTCCTTGGTTTCGTGCCCACTCTCCCACCTTGGACTGGAAATCTGGTCACATATTGTCCTGGGGACAGTCCTGCTTCTCTCGCTGCCTACAGAGAGTGGTTCCCCCGAATAGTCCCAGACGTACCCAAGAATTTCCTGTGACTCTCCTGCCTGAGCCATACCAAACCTTCTCTGATGTTTTCTGTCAACAAGAGGCCACTAGACTTCCCCCTCACAGTATCTGGAACTGTGGCATTGATCTGATACCTGGTAAACCCATTCCCAGGGGCCGTGTTTACCCCCTTTCCCTCCCGGAATCTAAGGCTATGGAGGAGTACATCCAAGAAAATCTAAACAGGGGCTTCATCCGCAAGTCTGCCTCCCCAGCTGGGGCTGGCTTCTTCTTCGTAAAAAAGAAAGATGGGGGCCTCCGCCCTTGCATTGATTACAGAGGCCTGAATGCCATTACCGTTAAAAATCGGTATCCACTGCCACTGATTTCTGAACTATTCGACCGGATCAAGGGTGCCACCATCTTTTCTAAACTTGACCTCAGAGGAGCGTATAACCTTATACGCATTAAGGAGGGGGATGAATGGAAGACGGCGTTTAACACCCGAGACGGCCACTTTGAATATCTGGTCATGCCTTTCGGGCTATGCAATGCCCCAGCCATATTTCAGAGCTTTATGAATGAGCTGTTTCAAGACCTCTTGTACCAATCTGTAGTCATCTACTTGGACGACATTCTCATCTTTTCTCAAGATCTAGCATCTCATCGTACTCATGTATTGGAGGTCCTCTCTCGTATCCAAAGAAATCAGTTATTTTGCAAATTGGAGAAATGCACCTTCGAGCAGAGACAAATTCCCTTCCTGGGATATATTATTTCGGGCACCGGTCTACAGATGGATCCCACAAAATTGAAAGCCATACTTGACTGGCCCCAACCTTCAGGCCTTAAAGCCACTCAACGCTTCCTAGGATTCTCCAACTATTATCGTCAATTTATCAAGGGGTACTCCTCTCTCGTGGCTCCCATCACAGCATTGACCCGCAAATCTGCTGATGCTGGTATTTGGTCCTCTGAGGCTATCCAAGCCTTTATATTATTAAAGTCTCTCTTTTCATCCGCACCCATTCTTCAACAGCCAGATTGTTCTCGTCCCTTTGTCCTGGAGGTAGACGCCTCTTCTGTTGGCACAGGAGCCGTACTATCACAGCGAGGTCCTTCTGGAAAACTTCATCCCTGCGGATTCTTTTCCCGTCGCTTTTTACCTGCTGAGAGGAATTATGGGATTGGCGACAAAGAGCTCCTGGCCATCAAATTGGCTCTCTCCGAATGGAGACATTTACTAGAAGGAGCGCAATTCCCTATCACCATATATACCGACCATAAGAATTTGCTTTACTTACGCACTGCCCGATGTCTAAATCCTCGTCAAGCAAGGTGGTCCTTATTCTTCTCACGCTTTGATTTCAACATCACTTTTCACTCAGGATCTAAGAACACGAAAGCAGACGCCTTATCTCGCTCTTTTGATCCAGCTGACATGGAATCCTCGGAAGATAAGAAATTCATTGTAAATCCATGTCAAGTATTGGCAGCTACACACCTAAAAAAGGGTTGTCCTCCAGGCAAAACATTCATCTTGCCACATCTACGCACCCGGCTCCTTCACTGGGCTCATCACTCACTCTTCTCTGGGCATGCTGGCATTCGCAAGACCTGGGACTTATTGTCCCGAAGCTACTGGTGGCCTTCCTTGCTGGAGGATGTGAAGAGATTTGTTGCTGCTTGTTCCAAATGTGCTCAACACAAGACCTCTAGGAAGAAGCCTTATGGATGCTTGCTCCCATTACCCATTCCTGATTACCCTTGGTCACAGATCTCCATGGATTTTATCACGGACCTTCCCCCTTCCAAATCCTGTACCGTAGTGCTTGTGGTCACGGATCGCTTCTCTAAAACAGCCCACTTTATTGCTCTCAAAGGCCTTCCTTCTTCCTCCTCCTTAGCCGATATTTTTATTAAAGAAATATTTCGCCTCCATGGCTGTCCTCAACATGTTGTCTCCGATAGGGGATCACAATTCATATCAAAATTTTGGCGGTCTTTTTGCAATAAATCCGGGATCAAGCTTGACTTCTCTTCCGCATATCATCCCCAGTCCAATGGGGCTACTGAGAGAACCAACCAAGAATTAGAGAAGTTTCTAAGAATATTTATCTCTAGTAACCAAGACAACTGGGTGGACCTTCTCCCTTGGGCCGAGTTCGCCCATAACAACCATTTTCATGAGGCCATCTCTAACTCCCCCTTTTTTGTTCTGTATGGCTGCCATCCTAGACTACCCACCTTCTCTCAAGTCTCATCTTCTGAAGTTCCAGCAGTGGACTCTCTGGTTCGTAACTTCTCTGATATTTGGGAACAAACCAAGACAAACTTAAAACAAGCAACTACTCGTTCCAAAAAATTCTACGATAAAAGGAGAAGAATGACTCCAAGTTTTGCAGTTGGTGACAGGGTATGGCTATCCACCCAGAACATTCGTTTAAAGGTTCCCAGTAAAAAATTTGCTCCCAAGTTTATTGGCCCATTTGCTATATCTGAGATTATTAATCCCGTAGCCTTTAGATTGAGTCTGCCTCCCTCCTTACGCATACCCAATGTCTTCCATGTCTCCTTGTTAAAACCGATGGAAACCAACAGATTCTCCACCTCATCCAGAACTCCTCCTCCTGCTGTGGATCGGGATCAAGTGGAATACGAGATTAAAACTATCCTAGATTCTCGTAAAGTTCAAGGTGCCATACAGTTCTTGGTGGATTGGAAGGGTTACGGCCCTGAGGAGCGCTCATGGGTAAGAGCCATTGACCTACATGCTCCCCGTCTACTTAAATCCTTCCATAAAAAATTTCCTTTGAAACCCTATTAGGTGTTCGGAGTCCACCTTTATGGCAGGGGGTACTGTTACGGACTTACCTTATCCCCGCCGCTCCGTCCAGCCGCACTTCCGCATTCAGGACCATGTGACCGCACCCGGAGGCGGTCACATGACCACAACCTAGAGGCGGGGATTTTGAATCCCCTTCTGTATAAAAACCTCACTCTGACACTCGCTGAGTGTCAGAGCAACACTTACCTGTTCCTGGCTCCTGCTCTTCGTGGATTGCAGTGTCTTCCTGTTCCTGTGTCTCCTGTGTGCTGATCTCTGCCTGTTTGACTTCCCTGGCTCTCTATTCCCTGTGTACCGACCCGGCTTGCTGACCATTCTCCTATTCTTGTGACCCGTGTACCGAACCTGGCTTGTTGACTCCGAGTTGCCTTCTGATTCTGCCTGACTCCATTCCTGTGTACCGAACCGGCTCGTTGACTCCGCTACCACCGCTTCACTCCGCTGTACTACATCTTGAGGCGAACCTGGGGACCGCGACCTGCGACTCCTGGCAGCGAAGCCCACCCCGCCTTGCGGCGGTTCTTGGTGAACACCGGGGAGATCGTTAGACTCCGCACCTCAGGTAAGCCAGCGCTAATCAAGATTAGTAATATAGTATCCAGAATCTGTTACAGTTAGACAGAGTCTGCAAAATCTGTAATAACTGTTCTTGATTTTTCCCCTGTTCCTCAACCTGAGCCGCTAAGTTATCCAGTAGTACTCTCGCAGTGGGATTCCCTGTCGCTTCCATCAGTTAGATAAGGGGTCAGAGCAAACTGTTACGATCTTGATGCCTTAGTCAGTATTAGCACAGGCTTACCTAGGGCGCGGAGTCTAACGGCCTTCCGGTCTTCACCAAGAACCACCGCAAGGTAGTGTGGGCTTAGCTGCCGAAGAACCGCAGGTCGCGGCCCCCAGATTAGCCTAATGACGTAAGTGAGAAAGTTCTAAGTGATGGCAGGCAGACAAGAAAATAGACAATGCGGTGCAAGTACAGGCACTAACCGTGAATTCCAGGCGTAGTAGGTCTGGAACAGTAACCGGTAGATGCACGGAGGCAATGGGTGCGTGGCAGGATCCAGAGAATAGTCGGTAACACAGCCGGGTCGGTACACAGAAGGTATCAGGTATACGGTGCCAGAGGGAGATCCAGAGAATAGTCGGTAACACAGCCGGGTCGGTACACAGAAGGTATCAGGTATACGGTGCCAGAGGGAGATCCAGAGAATAGTCGATAACACAGCCGGGTCGGTACACAGAAGGTATCAGGTATACGGTGCCAGAGGGAGATCCAGAGAATAGTCGGTCACAGCCAGGTAGGTACACAGGAGTAGGAGGAATAGAGGGGTAAACAGGGAGCAGGATCACAGGAGTCAGGACACAGGAACTGTAGCCAGGAACAGGAAACACATTGCTCTGACACAGGCAGCGTGTCAGAGCAGGGAAGATATAGTAGTTTGAATTCCCCGCCCAGGAGTCACATGATCAGCAGCAGAGAGAAGCAGGAAGTGCGGCAGCGCTAACAGAAGCAGCGCTGAAGATATGGACACCGCTGTCAGCTCCCGCTGACAGCGCAGCGGAACAGGGACAAGGTAAGTTCCTAACAACCTGCTACTGGACAAGTCTTCACTCCACATCAGTGGTAATACCTGCCAGCCGCAGACCGCTTCATGTTACCTTGTACCTTACCTACTCCTGGACAAGTGTTCACTCCACATCAGTGGTAATGCCTGTCAGCCGCAGATTACTCCACGCTATTTGTATTCTACCTGCTCCTGGACAAGCCTTCACTTCACATCGGTGGTAATACCTGCCAGTCGCAGATTACTCCACGCTAATTGTATCTTGCCTGCTTCTGGACAAGTCTTTACTCACATCGGTGATAATACCTGCCAGCCGCAGATTGCTTCAGGCTACCTTGTATTCTACCTGCCCCTGGACAAGCCTTCACTTCATGCTAGTGGTAATACCTGCCAGGTGCAGCTTACTCTGACTACTTCGTATGTTACCTATTTTCGGGACTGAGTTCTATTGTGCCTCGGTAGTATAGCTGCGAGTCGCTGACTCTTCTACTACTGTATGATTGGCTGCTCGCATAGACTTCCTTCAGTTGTCAAGCATCTGCCTGTTTTATGCTACCTGCGTGCTAAGCACTTGGAACTCTCTCCTCCTATTATTTCTGCTCATCATTCTGCCGAGTTATTATTGTTTCTACTGCTCAGAGACTATATATATATATATATATATATATATATATATATATATATATATATATATTATTGACATTCCTTCTTCCATTCAGTTTAAGTAGTGCCGTGTATCTATTGTGCTTAGCTGTACCGTATATTCACCATACTCCCCAGGGGGCCGCGACCTGCACAGTGGAAGTCGCTAAAACCCATGCTTCCTTGCGGGGGTTCCTGGAGAAGACCAGCCACTGTGTTAGACTCCGCGCCTCTGGTGAGTAAGGCTACATCTGGTGAATTCTGGGTAAAACTCCAAGTGCCCGTGACACCTTTACTTGCCTCCATAAAGCTGCTCCTCTCTGCTCCGTCTCCTCCCCTCCACTCACTGACACTGTCGGGCCGTGATGATGATGTCATGCCCGACAGTCAGTGAGTGGAGGGGAGGAGACGAAGCAGACAGGCGGCGGTGGTGATCCATAGCCCCTTCCCCCTACCAGTGGATTTATCGGAAGCTGTGCGGCGGCCGTGGAAGGTATGGTCAACGGTGGCCGCACAGTTTTAAAGTCATTTTTATTCTGTGGCGCCCTCCAGAGCTCGGCGCCGTAGGCAATTGCCTAACCTTGCCTAATGGGAGCGCCGGGCCTGCAGGGATCACAGGAAGAGGTGCCAAAACGGAAGGCAAAGCAGAGGTCAGTTCCAGGAAATCAATCAGAGATAACACACAGAAGAGTCAGCAGAAGTTATGGCAACAGATGAACTGGCAAAGACTGCTGAGGGAGGCAGTCTTTTAAAAGCCAGAGACAAGTGCTAAGAATCCCGGAGTTACAAGCTTAACTCTGGCAGGTAGGAGAGCAGTTCAAGTACCACAGTGGCCCCTTTGGTGGAACAGTGGTACTGCAGGATGGATACATATAAAGGCAAAGTCCAACATAGTTCTTGGAAGACAGGAGCTGTAGGAGGCATGCAAGATCCTCAAGGAAGATGCTGCAGAGCAGTCGGTGGCAGATCGTGACATGACGGCATGCAAAGGTCATGTGGGGAGGTCTGATAGGTATGTCAGGGACATGTGGGGAAGTCTGATAGCAATTAGGGAGGTCTGTTATGCATGTTGGATTATCTTATGGCCATTTCTGGGGCATGTGGGAAGGTAAGAGCTGTGCAATGTATAGCTGTGCTGATTTTATTATTACTCTGAACATTTTGGCAAAGTTGGGTATTTTTCTTTTTGCTTAGTAAGATATTGTAAACTATGCTGTATTTTCTATGTATGTGTTTATGGTATGTATGCACATGTATAAACTGGGTATATGTATATGTAAACACATATAAAGGTAAAGCTGGCTCTTTGCAGAACCCATAGATATTTTTTGGCTCTTGGTTTATGACAGGTTTGCCCCTCTAATCTAGCACATGCCCTATCCCAAACATAAATCTGTCCCCACATTTTAAATTTACCTCCCCTTCAATGCAACATCATTTTGCCAAGGTGTAAAGTTACTAATTATTTTTGCTTTACTTTCCTTAATGAATCAGGCCCTGAATGTTTGGCCAAATTTACAAAGAATGACAGCAATTTTGACAAAGCAGCAATTTTATCAAAATAATTTCTCTTTCATTTTTACAATTGTGGTGTTACAATTGGCAGTAAGTATATGTGAATTACACAGCTGGGGAACAGTGTGAAAGTTCTGCCAAGTAAAGATCTTTCTTTACTGCATCTGCTACTTTTGTGAAAAGTACATATGATACCACTGAAATATAATAAGATCTGGCAGTGAAGAGGTCTGCTCTCAATCATCTACTCTGCTAAGAACCAGATAAGTCATTTTCAGTTGACTTACTAATAGCCAAGGCAACAGACAGGGAAAGGGACCTCCACCAAAGAACTATTATTCGTAAAGGATTTTTTAAAATTGATAATAAAAGTTGCAACCCCTAATATTTCTATATAGCTTATTTTTTTTGTTTAGATACAATGCCTCAGACTAATAGCTAGCCTCTTTATTGTTATGTATTGTCATAGACAATATGTTTTAGGGACCATGACCCACAGGCCATATTATCCACATATAACTCGAGTTTGAAACCCTAAACACTATTAGTTATTGGCCAATAATTTCATGGAACTTCTCTAAAACAAATCGAAATTATTTCACAGTTAACTCCCGCTTTGCCCCTCTTCGGTCTATCACAATGACAGAGCCTGCCTATTTTTCTCTCCCGCTGCTCCGTGAACTACAGAATTAAATTTAAACTCCTCATCCTCACCTACAAAGCCCTAAACCTCATCTAAACCTCATCTTTACCTACACTCCTTTCCACCCCTTCCACCCTGCCAACAACCACTGCCTCTATATCACACTAATAACCTCTTCCCATTCCCATCTCCAGGACTTTGCCCAGACTGCTCCCCACCTGTGGAACGATTTCCACGCCTTATCAGATTATCCTCTTCTCTTCAATGAGTCAAGTGTGCCAATAAAACACATTTCTTCATTCAAGCCTATCAGTCCTCTTCCTAATGCGGTCACCTACGATCACCTCCACTTCCCCTATCCCCAAGGTGCCACCCAATTTGTGTCTTTCCCTTCCCTTTAGTTTGTAAGCTGTGACGAGCAGAGCCCTCTCTCCTTGTGTCACCTGCTACTATTGCGTCACCCTCTGTACCACTAGTCCTACTGCCCTAGCACTGTTTTCTTGAGCCCAGGTCTACGTCATGTTTGACATTACATCACTCTTACACACTGTACTGTGAATAACATGATTTGCATTACCAAGTTATTTGTGTAATCTGTTAATTAGTAGATCTCTGGTCTTTTTGTATATCAGGTGCCATCCCACAGTGCTCCTGCTAAGCAACAGTCATGCAGAGTCCCTCATGTCATTTGGACTCCGCATGCACGGTAGCACAGCCCGTTGCTAGGCAACAGGACGCTATAATTTGTTTTAGCGGTCAGCATGTCTGACGAGCCACTTCTTTCTTCTAGTCAGGGTCACACTTCCTCTATTTAAACAGGTCTCTTGTCTCCAGCATTGCTGTTTGTTTGATTGCTACTACTTTTTTTTGACCTGGCTTCCTTTGACTACTCTTCTGGATTGTGCCTTTTTCTGCCTTCTGTTGTGACCTCGGCTCCCATTGCCATTCTCCTGCATTGCGTTTACTCTCGCCTGCCTGTTGTGACCTTGGCTAATCTAACCGCTCTTTGGATCATTCCTCGGTACTGCCTCCTCTTGATTTGGCTAGATATGGACTGTCCTGACTTCTCTTATCCATCACTCACTGGTAACTGTATTGAAGGACCACGACCTGTGTACCCTTTGCAGCCAAGTCCAAACCTCCTTGTGGGCGTCCCTGGTGAACACCAGGGGTAAATTTGACTCTGCACCTACCTATTCAGTAGCAAAAATACCAGTTAGTGGTTCCAGCTTACTGAAGAGCCTGACAGTGTAATTATGTTTAGTCTAATAATGTATTATGTAATGTTTTATGGATTTCTGCTGTCTGTGTACTCTATTGTATGGCGCTGCGGACCTCTTGTGGTGAGTTACACATAAAAGATGATAGTAATAATAATAATACATGAATTGACAGCATTGCGTTGTGCATAAAATCTTTACAGTACAAATAACTGGCTACACAAAAGAAAAGGTATAATATAATACACACATCTAGCAATCCAGCTCACAGTTATTGTATTTTAAAATACACTGTCCAGGCTTATTCAAAAGCCTTGGCTTTCCTAATGTATCCACCAAAGTTCTAAAGTGAAAAAGTTATTTTTTTATTAAATTGCATAATTCTAAACCATGAATCATGCTATAATAATCTGTTGAATAAATGTCATAACTAGTTAATTGAAATCATTATGTTAGGAAGTGACAGGTAATTTAAGTAGTTTAGCTCTGCTGTGTCACACCTTAAACATATGCGTAAAAACTTCATAGTTTAATAATGCTTATGATTTGTAATTGCACTATATATAATCAGTGAAGATTAAAATGTCAAAGTTATATTACTTTTGAGTCTGGAATGCAAAATAATAATGAGCAAAGTAGAATATTGTAATATTTGATGATACTTTTTTTTAATTTGGGATATATTATTTTTTAAGACAAATTTTCAAGAAATCTTTTTTTTTCAGGCCAAGCAGTATTTTAAAATGCTGCCATTGAATGGATACATAACCAAACAGACTAAGGTCTGAAGTCTGGTTGACTAATGATAAGAATGTAAAGAAAAAAGGTTTTTTATCAGGTATAAATATTTTTTTTTTCTCTTCCTTAGACAAGGACAGCCAGAGAGAGAGAATATATATATTAGTTGTGTGTGTTACAGGAGAATGCACAATTTTCCCTTTAAGTCACCGGCAGAAGTTAATATTGGGTCATTCTAACATTCTTTCTTCTAGTTGCGGTGGCTCATATTAACTTACTTGGCCGAGATTTATTATTTAAAATAGGATGTGTAATATACTGTACTTCTGATGCTGTTTTTAGATATTCCAGAAAGACATGCATGTGAGTTACAGAATATGCTTCACAAGGGTTCATTATGCACTCCACTTTTATAGATACAAGTCCATCACAGGTAGTAGAAATATTGTGATAAATAGAACAATTTCATCCAATTATTCGCCTTCAACACCATTTTAGTGTTATTAATAATATATACAGCCTTTGGGTTTTTGAAACCCAAGTGCATGATTTTGCATTTTTGGGCATTAAACGTTAATTACCACACTCTTGACCTTTTCTCTAGTCTATCTAGATCATCAATCATTTGTTTTACCGCTCCTGGTGTGTCTACCCTGTTGCATATCTTTGTGTCATCTATAAAAAGACATACGCTCAATTCAATACCATTTGCAATATCACCAATTAAGATATTAAAAAGCACTGGTCCAAGTACAGATCCCTGGGGTACTCAACTGGTAACACTTCCTCCTGTAAATGCACTCCATTTACTACAACTCAATGTTTTCTATCCTGCAACCAAGATATTATCCATTCAATCATCTTAGAATCCAATCCCAAACTTTTGAGTTTATTTAAAAGTCTACTATGTGGGACTGTGTCAAAAGGATTCTAGCCGTGTCTAGAAAAGCTACATCTGAGGCCATGCTTTGTTCCATTACTTTTGTCTTCCAGTCCAAAAAGTCAATAAGATTTGATTGACATGATCTCCCCCCAGTATATTCATGCTGTTTCGGATCCTGTAAGTTACTGGATTTTAGATATTCTATAACTCTTTCTTTTAAGAGTGTTTGCATCAATTTTGCTACTAAGTTTGCAGCATGGGCATGGTTCTGTCCCTTTATGTCTGTCCTCAGTCTGTGTGAAGTTTGCTGTTTTCAGAGTTTCATGTTCTGCTGTCATGGGTTGCATACATCTTCCATTAAGGATTTGTAAGTAGTAACTAACAATATATCAGTGTTTCTCTCTTTCTGATTGTTTTGTATCAATTGATTTCTTGCTTGTATAGTTCTTGTTGGAGAGATCCAGCCAGCACTTTGAGCTCTTTATACTTTTCTTTTTTAATCAGAAAATATTTTTTGGTTATAGCGTTACTTGTAACAGACAGGAGTAGGATCCGTCTGGCACAGGTAGTGAATAAAATAACTGATGTGAACCTGGGAGCTTTGTCCTGTCTGAAGAACCTGGTAGTAGATCCAGATGGCGGGATAGCCAAACACACTAGATGAGGTAGGTGACTGCAGAAAATAGGACAATCAAGGCCACAAGCCAAGTTCAGGAGTGGGGAGAGCAGAATGGTTTAGGTCACTAGCTGAGGTCTAATAAGTCTAAGATACGCTCAAATCTATAAACCAACCTATTTTGCTGAACATGCACAGCATAGAAATGTGTATATTTATTTTCCACAAATGGACATATGTCCAACTCTAAATAAGGCCCACAGTCTGTAACACAGAGAGACATTCTACTATAAGGAGAGGAGGACAAAAAAATCCAGAAAAGAAACGAGAATAGAGTGCTCTGAAAGCTCTATGAAAATTAGATCCAGAATCTCAAATGGCAGAATAATAAGCTGCAAGTATACACATGGTACTAAAAAATATATAAATTATTTATTACATAACTACACTACACATCAAATTAGGACACATAAATAAACACAATATAAATAGCAATCTACTTAGTATATAAGAATTCACAATTCAGTTGGCATAGCCATACAATGTAATGCAATATGATGATACCCACTACAAATAAAACACTCCTAAAATAGATCCACAACTATTAGATTTTACAGCCTGTATCAGGCATCAACAGAAGAGGATCTCCATTCAAAGATGATGAATAGTAAAACAAACACTTAGCAAACACTCTTCATCATCATCATCATCATCATTTATTTATATAGTGCCACTAATTTCGCAGCGCTTTACAGAGAACTGACACCAATCCCTGCCCCATTAGAGCTTACAGTCTAAATTTCCTAACACACACACACACACACAGACAGACAAATGAGCATATGTCCATCTCTAAATAAGGTCCACAGTCTGTTACACAGACAGAAGTACAGAGAGACATTCTAATATAAGGAGAGGAGACAAATACACAGAGGACAAAAAAATCCACAAAAGAAAAGAGAATACAGTGCTCTGAAAGCTCTATGAAAAGTAGATCCAGAATCTCAAATGGCAGAATGATAAGCATACTGTTGTTAATCTTTCTGTCCACTAGATAAGCCAGAAGTTCTCATCCGTTCACTCGGAACTGCAATTTGTGTGAAACAGATCACCTGACTCAGCAGGCTTAAGGCATAAAGTGTATACTCGGGTTAATGATTAGTAATCCACACATTTATTTTTGTATTTGTTATTCTCTCAGTCCAGAAAATAAAGCAAATTTTCTTACCCAATTCCTGGGTACTGCAATATGAGTGGAACAATTCAATTACCGAGCAAACTTGAAACATATGTAACAAACAATGGAGCTAATACTTAGTAGTGCAGATACTCGGTTTCCGTATTTGTAGGCCTCTCAGTCCAGCAAATAACTCAGATGTCCTTACCCAGTACTTGGGAACTGCAGTACGAGTACAACGAGTCACTTAACCCAGCTGGCTTGAAGCATGAGCCGTCCATTTGGGTGGCACCCACAAGATAACTAAACTTCCGTTCTGACCTCCAGGGTTCAATTTAGATGGACCGTATGCCAGGGATCTCGACAATATTTTATAAATTGCCCCCTCTAGACTCCAAGAAGTACTTCAAGTAGTGGGATAGCCTAAGGGAAAAAATTGTGAGATTCCTGCCTCTGGTGTCGTGTTTTGTTCAATCGTGAACATTTTCAAAGCATTTTTTATATTTTTGAGTTTTATTTATGTATCCTAATTTTATGTGTAGTGTCGTTATGTAATAAATAAATGATTTATTTTTTAGTACCATTTGTATACTTGCAGCTTATTATTCTGCCATTTGAGATTCTGGATCTAATCTTCATAGAGCTTTCAGAGCGCTGTATTCTCTTTTCTTTTGTGGATATTTTGTCTTTTGGGGATGTATAGCCAATCCTTTTTTACAGCAGCCTGAGCTTATTTGTTTTAAATTTATTGTTACTTATTATTCATAATTTTATATATATTTTTTTTATCCATTCTTCGCCTGGAGTGTCTCCAATTTGGAGAAATTAAAAATACAGAGGATAGTCTAATACACAGTGGGGAAACAAACACACGAATATAGTAATACACAGAGAGGAAACAAGTACATACAGACAATCTAATGCACATAAAAGCAATAATTGAAGATTACTATACACAGAAAGAGATGGGATTTTATGTATCGTTTAGACCAGTGTGTCACCATAACTTCTTGAATTATACACGAGGATGGAGATATTTTAACTATATTCTACTTGAAAATGAACAGAATGTACTATGATCCACCTTTGTTTGTTTAATTAACTTATATTTTACTTGATATTGACTGTTTATTACACTATTTTAATATTGGTGGACATAATAAATCACGTTGATACATGTCAGCTGGCATGTTCCAATCAAAATGTAAGAAAAGTGCAGCTGATGATAGCAGGGATGGTGTAATATACATGAAAAGATATATGTAATAGAGAAGATTACTTATAGAACAGTCTGGTACACTCAGGTATTATATACATAGGCTGCAGAATGCAGATTATACATGGGAGGAGTGGCTGGAGCTAGTAACTAAATGCAGTGATCATTGTGACCATGCAGAAATGTCACCTGGGGTAAATGTATCAAGCTGAGAGTTTTCCGGCGGGTTTGAAAAATGAGGATATTGCCTATAGCAACCAATCAAATTCTAGCTATCATTTTGTAGAGTGTACTAAATAAATGATAGCTAGAATCTGATTGGTTTTTCAAACCCGCCGGAAAACTCTCAGCTTGATACATTTATCCCATAGAGTCAGATCGTTAAAGTAAGAGAGAATTGAGCTAAAAATGGTAAAATAATCTTAATTTTGCTCATATGTGTTTCATTTCTTAACATCATTAGTTTTGACTCATGGTGTAAAAGAGATGTGATACTTTATATGAAAATGCCATAGTAGCATGGGTTGCTGGTCAGGCCCCTTGGCAGTGATGGCCACGGCCCTCTGTACATGTAAATGAAGGCCATGACAAAATATTGTTATGGAACCCACAAATGTCTAGCTATATCCCAGGATATCATTATTATTATAACTGAACATTTCTGAGACTTAGTAGCAATGTATATTGGCATTTATTTTGCATCTGTGTTGCTCATCCCTACAGTACATCTCTGACACATGTAAGTATGTTCAGTTTATGATACATTACGTCATGTGTTTGCTTCAGATTAAAGAGACTGAAAATTGGTGGGAACTCCCATAAATCCGTCTGTTTAGTTAAAGTATTTATAAAGATAATAATCCTGTTAACTGGCGAAGTGGAAAAACTGGATGGGCCAGAAGGACTTTATCTTCTGTCAACATTGTATGATATAGGCACAGTATATCCTATATGATGATGGGAAATACATGTACATATATTATTTAGGTTTATGAAACCAACACTAGAGATGTCATATGACTTACATAAGCCTTCTATTAGACATTAACCCTTCAAGACTAGGGGGTAAAATCATCAAGCTGAGTTTTCCGGCGGGTTTGAAAAGTGGAGATGTTTCCCATAGCAACTAATCAGATTCTAGCTATCATTTTGTAGAATGTACTAAATAAATGATAGCTAGAATCTGATTGGTTTTTCAAACCCGCTGGAAAACTCTCAGCTTGATATATTTACCCCTAGATGTGATTTAGCCTATATAACCAGGACGATTTTGATATTTTCTCCATAAGTATATTTAACTAAAAAATAATGTTTTACTTCATACTGAGTTTTTTCTAGGGGTGTGCACCGGCCACTTTTAGTGTTTTGTGTTTTGGGTTCTGATTAGCTTGAGGTTTTGGGTTCTGATTTGTTTTGCCAAAACACCCGACGAAAGGTTTTGGTTCTGATTTAGGGTTTTGGGTTCTGATTTATTTTTAAAAAAGCATAAAAAGTGCTAAAATCTAGTTTTTGTTTTTTTTTTCACTCCTACGCTATTATTAACCTCAATAACAATCATTTCCACTAATTTCCAGTCTATTCTGAACACCTCACAATATTGTTTTTAGGCCAAAAGGTTGCACCGAGGTAGCTGGATGTCTAAGCTAAGCGACACAAGTGGGCGGCACAAACACGTGGCCCATCGTAGGTAGCTGTGTAGGCTTGAATGGCCTTTTTCTGCTCCTTCATCCTCTGCAGCATATAGAGGGTGGAGTTCAAGCGCGTCACTACCTCTTGTTTTTGTTGATGGCAGGGCAGGTTCATGCTTTTTTGATGTAGCAGGAACAGTGAACGTAATTTAATATCTGATACTAATATTTCTGCACTGCAGGAAGAGTGAACAATTTTTTATTGATTGCAGTACTAATGTTTCTGGACTACAAGAACAGTGAACAATTTTTTATAGATTGCAGTACTATGTTTATGGACTGCAAGAACAGTGAACAATTTTTTATAGATTGCAGTACTAATGTTTCTGTACTGCAAGAATATATAGCACTAGATTTTTTTTTATACTTTTTAAATTATTATTTTATATTTTTTTGAAATTATTTTTGTGTAATTTTTTTTTTATTTTTTTTAAGATTTTTTAATACTTTTAAAATAACTATGCACTTAGCAGAACAAAGCACAGGACAAAAGCACCACTGTACTCAGCAGCACAGAGCACAGGACACAAGCATAAAGCACCACTGGACTCAGCAAGGACAGAGCACCACTACCCTACACACCCTCCCTCTTCCCTGATGTCAGGCGAAATAAGGATGGCGGCCGCAAGGTGAGAATTTATGACTTCCGAGTCTCGCGAGATCCGACGCGAGACTTGGATGTCATAGCCTCGTTTCGGATTCCTTTGGCGGCCGGAAGTACCCGAACAGTGCTCGGATCCTGTCGGATCCGCACTGTTCGGGTGGGCTCGGATTAGCGAAATCCAAGCCCGCTCATCCTTAGTTTTTTCTCAGAACAATTTGGATTTTATTTTGGTAGCATATCGGTATAAAAGTTTTTTGTTTAATTCTATGCCATTACTTGCATGTGAAAGAGAACAATGCAAAACGATGCACCATGTTATTTTCCCATGTTACATTTATACAGGTAGTGAAACCAAACAAATGTGTTGCTACATTAATTTTATGATCTATTTATTTTTATTTTTTTCATTTAACACTCTTGGATTATAAACAGACATATAAGACAACTTAAAAAATCTGAGATGTAATTAATATGCAATAAAAGCTATACAAACAATAACAATAGTACAACAGATTGGAACATGCAACCAACAAATGTTATATGTTATAGGGGAAGGAAGGGGTGGTAATAATTAAGTGGATCAGGGGCAATGTTTAGAGGGGACTAGATTTTATGTATAGAAAATGGGAAAAGGAGGAAGCGTATCATTCCAAGATCATACTAGTCGACAAGTAAGAGTAGAGTACATATATAACAAGGGGGCCCAAATCTGATTAAACTTATCATCTTTATCATGTAGATGGTGAATGATCTTTTCCATACAGGCTAGAGTGACTTCTTTTCCATACAGGCTATAAACCAAATGTAACATTTTAGCGAAGTGATTCGAATCGTTCTTTTACCAAGATTTGGCAATGAAGCAACAGGCGGCAACAAACATATGAGAAGCCAGCTTTGACGAGTGGTTGTCCGGATCTTGGAGAGGATGACAAAGGAGAAAGAACCAGGGGTCTTTTGGGCATGGGAGCACGGGAGGAGCAAGAAGAGGACGGTCCTGACCTTAGCCCATAAAGAAGAAGAAGATATCTTTGGCCCGAACTACCAGACATGTATAAATGTTCATATTTGACCACAGGTCCATCAGCAAGCAGGAGAGACTGTAGGGTAGATTTTAGCGAGTTTGTCAGGTGTGAGATACCATTTAAAATAGACTTTGAAAGAATTCTCCTTATTAAAGGTGGAAATCGAGCTAGAGGCCATCTTAATCCTGATAATTTCACAATAACCACTTCTGGTGGGTGACCTAGGTCCTCCTCATGCCTTTTCCCAGATACCAACAAGCCACCAAGGAAAGTATTGTAAAGAGTGGAGACCATACCCCTCTTCAAGGGTAAGAATATACAAATCCCCTTAAATTAACATATAGGGTGAGGGGGCCTGTCTGACAAAAGAGATTGCGCAAAATGAGGATAGGTGCAGATATTTGTAAAATTTTAGTTTGAGATTAGAGTATTTAAGACTAAGAGGTCCCCAACAAACCTAATTGCCATACCCGAGAAAATAATTCAGACTGACCCGGTAGGAAGCCAGAGTTATTCCATAGAGGTGTGATGGACAGGGGAGTGGGAAATATTGATAGGTGGTGTTTGCAAGTCTCCCAGATGTTTGCTGAAAAAGTCATGGTAGTGTAGGTTATTAGGGCGAATCTATGCATTTCTGGCAGGCCCCACATACTGGATGGTGAATATAGCTTAAGGTAGTTGGACTCTGTCAGCCCTGGAAATCGAGGCCGGAGGAGCGAGAGACCACAATTTGGCTAAGGTGAGCAGCTCAATAGTAGCCTTTCAATACAGGAAACCCCCTTGCCCCTGAGTGGTGGGTTTATTGAGAAGTGCCAGTTTGATTCTGTTCCAAATAAATTTAGCTAAACATTTTTGAAAGGTAAGGAGATCCGAGAGCAGTACCCTAATGGGGAGGGCTTGAAAAAAAATATAAGAGCATAGGAAAGATATTCATTTTCAGTGCAATTATCCTGTCCAGCCATGAGATTATCAGGGAGTGCCATTTTATCATTTTAAAAGTCTCTTGGAATATCAATTGATTGCAAATTTAATTTTGAGCATTTCGCTCATATCCAGGTAAAAGTACAAGCGGGCACCTAGGGATTAAAGAGACTATATATGGAAATGTACTTAAATGTTTAGTTGTTTTTATCTTCAGACAGGAAAAATATTATCATACTGTTAAACTAAAGTACTGTTGTAAAGTACATTTATTTCAAAATGACATGAGCAAATGTAGTGTTAAATTATGTAAGTATAAACATTTAACCTTTACTAACAATTACCAAGGAAGGCAAATCAAAACAATGAAATTAAAGTGTAGTAAAATCTGCTTCATCATTAGTAAGTCATCAGGTTACTTGAAGACAGAAAACAGTCATAAAGTTTGAAAATATTTAAAATAACTCGCTGAATTGAGTCACAGAAGGCAGAACCTTACACTTGTCTTGTACAATACATTTCATTACAATACATAATTTCAATAATTTTTTTATCAATAGCTAAAAAAAAACATACATGACCTTTTCTATGGTAAATAAATACACTATTATAAGTTTGGCTTATTTTCTTTTTTGTGTAATCTTTCTTTATTGAAGTGATAACAATTGCATGCAAACAAGTACATCAAAACATTTTGTATCACAAAGAAAATCATCCTCAAAATGTTTCCAATATAAAAATACAGTAAAGCAAAAAGAAAATCCTCAGGGCTAACCAAAAAAATCCAAAATAATGAGCATAAGCAGAGCATCTAAGAAAAACATAGACCTTCAATGTATTGGGATCCCTGCTTTCACAGCATTATTTTTGTCTGAGCAATTTTTTTGTTATTGGGAAGATTGAAACATCTGGAAGGTTAAGTAGACAAAAGTCTGGGCCCTCAGATTCTGGGCAACCCATAATTTCCATGGCATATTTTATGACTTTACTTTCAAATTTGTTTTCTGTATATGTTCGGTAAAACACACTGATTTAAATTACTGTAAACAGCAGGACCAGTTTTATGGTAAGGCAAATTGGGCTTATGTCCTGAGTACCAAAATCCAGAAGGTCCCCAGGAGCAGGATGACCATATTATAGTATCATATTGTCCTCACTATGTTTGATAATAATTTGAGTGGTTGTTTTATATAATGTGACTTCTTTCAAATCAAGCTAATTTGTTGGGATTTTCAACTTGTCTTCTGCAATGATTCTACTTTGGTGTTTATATAAATGGGAGCTTTTTTAATTGAAAAAGTAACGTTATTTTTATAAAGGTACAAAAAAACACTTGATTCATTACATTCAAGTGTACGCAGTACAACGTGAAACATAATCATACATACATTTTAGTACAATACAAGGCATAAAGTACAAGATCCGATACTATACATGAAGGACTGCACTAACCATGCAAACTTAGAAAATATATTCAAAAAGCAATGGATGTGAGGGGACTGTACGTGAGAGGGGTAGGGTGGGGAAATCACAAGCCCGAGGCTTTATTGAGGACAGACACAAAAATAGGGAAGGGTGAATAAATTAAGGCATTCAACAAAACTTCCAACAGTGATGGGGGAATGGGTATGACGGGGTAAGGGAGGGGAGATACAAGCCCAAGGCTTTATTGCATGAACAGACACATTAGGGGGAGAAGGAGAAGAGGGAGACAAAAATGTAATCATCTTCCTCTTCCTTAGGACTGTCCATGGTGTTATAGTCTCTTAGCAGGCTGTGGATCAGCCTGCGACAGTTCTGGATGGTCATTGTGACTGGATCACTGATAAATAACTTCTGGTATAAATTTATTTAAAGGAAATAGCGCATGGTGCTTATTTATATAATTGCACAAGCACTTATGTTTGATATTGTGTATATTTTGAGATAGGAAATCGTTATTTCTGAGACCAGGGTAGAAAATGTGTTTTTTCTGTTAAGCCTTTCTGGAGGAAATGCATTATATCTGATGTATATATCTGATACAATAAGCCTTTGTTTACAAAACCTTTGGCATATTGTGATGTGGGGAATTGGTTTGATTGGGTTTGTGTTGTTCTGTGGGAATGTGTATTTGGCGACTATCTGAAGAAGGTATTCATGTCAGTTAGACCTTTTGACTTGCTAGTATGTATCCTGCCTTTGAAGTAAGACGCAGGATATCATTTTTTAAAAATTTCATAGCTAAGTGGAAATATTATTGGCTTTGCATGTTTGTGTAAACAGGTTATATCCTGATGCTAAAAATAGCCTGTGTCTAAAATGTATAAAAGGAACTAGCTTGTATTGGAAACTCGTTCTTCTGATTTTCATCTGAGCTGATCACTGGTACCTCCAACCAGTGTGAGAGCAAATAAACATCACTTGCTTCAAAGACCTGCTAGAAAACATCTTCAGTATTGCTGTATTCCTGTGACCTGCAGATTAGACCCTAAATCGAATCAGTTCTCCGGCTGTCTCTGAGGTTTCGACCCAAGCTTTCCAGTACCACCGCTCTGCCTGCTACCCATGCAGCCCTGGTCAGTGTCATAGGCCAGAGGGGATCCATCCACAGCTTCCTTAATTCACAGTTAGAGGTCAGAAGTACCAGCCCAGGTACACCAGCAACGAGATACGCTAGCAGCATCAGTTACCCAGAAGAAACCCGGTTCTGGATGCCGATAAGGAGTCCAGTGGTGGCAGCCTTTGTAAGCCCCTCCTACTGCTGCAAGAGGGCGCATTTGGGATAACGGAAGGGAACGATGGCAAAGTAAGCCTAGCTGGTTCCCAGCAACAACAGACAGGATGGCATAGGCAGTCCATCCTGTCACAGTCATCTTTTTCCTTTTCAAGATGAGGTGATTCTTCGCAAGTCAAATAGCGTCCTTAAAACAGGTTATAAGGCGCCAGGCCTCCTAGATTGCCCCAATAGTGTGGGACCCAAAAATTAATCCATAAAATACCGAATGGCATGAAAGGCAAGTCCTGTGCACACTGTCCTTAAGTTCATGTTCCGAGGTGTCCAACAGTGCCTGTGCAGCGTGGCAGTCCCAAAAAATATGTTGCACTGTTTCCTTTCTGGTGATACAGAAGGGGCAGTGAACATATCTGCACAGGTTCCGGGAGTGCATGAATGTCCTGAGAGGCAGACCCCCCTGGATAGCCATCCATGCAATGTCTTTATGTCTATTAGTCAGCCTCTTAGAGGCAACATTCTCCCACGCGTGTTTTGCTGTAGCAAAAGGAAGCCGTGGAACAGACTCCATATTGCCTACTGCTCTGATGAGCCTGTGGACAGTTTTTGGCTTCCAAAAGTCTGGTTTAAGTCCCTCCAGATGGTGCATCCTCACAAATTGTCCAACATCCAGGTAAAACCAAGGTGTAGTCCAGTTGTAAGGAAAGGAGCTGTCCCACTTGTCCAAACCAAGGGTCCTCCAAAGAGGCAGGAGGAAGGAGCGAAACATGGACTTCCCAGCAGAGCAAATGTTTTTTTCAATAAGAGTTCTGCGGATGCAGTTACAAACGAAGTAGGCTCGCAGCATGGTGGGGATATCCGGGATCCCTTTCCCACCTTTGAGGGGCTCCTTGTACATAACCGACCGCTTCACTCTGTCTATTTTGGAGCCCCAGATGAAGTGGAAGACTGTACTCGTGATGGTCTTGCAGACGGCAGCAAGAGGTGGCCAAGCTTGGGCCGTGTACTGCAGAACGGGAATAATCTCGTTGCACAGCACTAGTGCTTTCCCTTCGATGGTAAGGCCTCTGAGGCTCCAGTTAGACCAGACCAGACCAGTTAGACATACAATCAAAATAGTATTTATCATTTTTCCACATGATGTAAGCATCCCTCAGCTACTCCAACACATCCTCCCTCTTCAGCAGAGCACAATTTAATTTCCAGGAGCCTGGCCCAGGAGGAAAAGTTCCCTCGAAGAGTATGGCCCTGTGGTCTGAGAAGCAGGGAACCATGACATGCCTGTTCTGCCTTACTGCTCTCGAGGTAAACGCAAAGTCAGTCCGGGAACGCACTAAGCCATCGAGGCGGCTCCAGGTATAATTCACAGAGCCAGCGCCCATGGACCCACTGCATCCAAACGCTCATTCTTAACAGGGGATGCATACACACAGATTAGCCCGATAGGCTCACCCGTCATCTACGATAAGCAATCTGCTGCAGACAAACTCCTGAACGGAATCTAGTGTGAAGAGGCTTCCCCTGATAAGTATGGCGACCCCCGCAAACTTTCAGTCACTCCCCCCAGACCAATAGGAGGGCCCATGAGACCACTGTCTACCCAGATGTCTATAAGAGCTAGAGAAAGGCAAAGAATATTCCTGCAACATGTAAACATCACATTTCTGACTGTCAAGAAAAGTAAACACAGACTGATGTCTAATCTTATCCTTAACACTCCTCACATTAATGGTAAAAAGAGAAAAATTAGCCATTAGTTGGCAGAAAAAAGAAAGTTAGCTCATGCAATACATCAGTTACCATCCTTGTCATGTGGGTCTTGGTCCGGTCTGCCCGTGTCCCCATGTTGAGATGGGAGCAGACCTCTCTCTTCCAGATGATTAAAAAGGCAGATGTTGGGCAGCTGCAGGAATTCGTCCACCTCCATTTAGAATCTTGAACTCCCAGCAGCTCCTCTACCATTTCTTCCACGGCCTCCTGGAAGAAATGGTAGGAAATAGGGCCTCGACGAGCTCGACCGCTGGCTTTTTTGAAGAGTCAGAGCTGCTAGCTGGGCTGTCTAGCTATTTTCTCTTCCTCCTTAGCTTGTTCCCCCCTTACCTGCAGAGGAGACAAGAGGGGAAAAATCTCCAGGGAAAGGGAGGGGACTGCAGTAGCATGGAAAGGGGTTAGTGCTACTGCAGGGGAGAGAGGAGGAAGGGTCGCGGCAGGGGGAGGGGTGAATGTGGGAAGAGGACGGGAGCGAGTTGGGGAGGGTGGGTGAGTTTTGACAGCATCTCCCTCCCTTCCTGCTGTCACAACGGGAGCAGGGGAGAAAGGAGTGGGGAGGGAGGTTGGAAAGGGGGTGGGAGGAGAAGGGGTGGAAGGTTTCTTACCCACTTGCGGTAGGGGCTTCTGCTGCTTCCTCTGGGCTGGCTTGGGCTGTAGGGCAGGAGCAGGTCCACTTTCTAGCATTTCTTTCCTAGCTGCTGCAGCATAGGCTCTGGCCCCCTGGTGGAAATCCCTGTAGATGTGGCTGGGTAAGCCACAGAGGTTGCTGAAACTTTGCAGATTTTCCATATGTGGTCAGCTTCCCCGCAGTTCCTAGGCTGATCAGCGTAGTGAAGATGGCCGACAGAGCCACCCAGGGAAAAGATTGATGGCAGGTGCTGGAGTCCGTCTGTTGCAGAGTCATTTTTCCTCAGCCTCACAATGATGGACCACTTGCCTGTCCAGAAACTGTTGGCATCCTGGACCTTGGAGGGGTCCTTGACCACGTTTCAGAAGCGGTTCAGGAAAGTGGCGATATGCTTGTCAGGGGTGTGAGGATTCCTCATGGAGACCGTCACTCTTCTTTTCTCTCTCTGGATGGGACAGTTACCCACGAATCAAGAAATTGGAGATTACGGTCTTGTTGACTTCACTGCCTCCCAGTATCTCTTTCAGATGGCTAGGGAGGCTAAGGTGATGTAGAAGATCTCCTTCAGGTATTTCTGCACGCTGAGAGTTTCAACCTTGGAGAATACCTGATCGAGGATCATTTTCTTGCCAATTGTCTCAGCTGTCATGCCTGGAATTCTTCCATCCACTTCCCTCAGGACGACGGTCTGCCTTATCCAGGGTTCCAAGGTGGGAGTTCTCTGGAGGGTATCCTGGCCTGGCTTCCCTTGTCCAGCAGCAGCGGCGGTGGAGGAAGAGGTTCCAGTCACAGGGAGAGGCTTTAGTGCAGGGTTCTTTTCTCCTTTCTTCCTAGGGACAGGAGTAGGGGTGGAGGCAGGAGCTGCAGCAGCTGAAGCCATCTTCGTGGCTCTTCTTCCCGGGGCAGAAGAGCTTGAAAAGCTGGTCTGGAGGTCAATCTTCTTCAAGGGGGCGGAGTTATACAGATTTGTTCCCGCTGGGCAGAGAAAAGGAGGATCATCCGCTGAGTGGATCTTCCGCTCGGGTTGATCCCGAAGTCTTCTCCTTTTCAGAGAAGAGCAGGGCAGAGTCTCCCAAAAGGAAGAAGGTTTCTTCAACAGGAGTTGATCCCGAATTTCTCTTCCAGCAGGTAGGATTTAGCAGTTTCTTTCCCTGAAGTCGATCTTCCTCGTTGTCTTCCTTCTTTCAGCCAGCGTAGAAAGCAAAATGCAGCAGTCTTAAACAGTTTAAACCCTCACCAGTGTTAGATCATGCTATGGAATTAGCCACGATCAGCATTACGACCACTGGGTGTTTGGCCTAATAAGAACAGATACTACACTTGATCTTAGCCAAAAGGCTGAGAAGCGATATAAATGGGAGCTTTACTATTGCTGCCAACCAGTGGCCCGGTTGTATGGTAATGCCTGAGTTCTTACTTCATGCTTTCTAATATTTATAATGACCAAACACTTATAGGGACGCTTACAACAGAACTCTCCCAGTTTAGGCGATTTACAGATAATGGTTATCCATTTTTCTGTTGTCTTAAAGCTGATTTTATTCGATCTGTGTCACTAAGGAGAAATATGTCAACAGTAATGTAGTGAATATGGACACTCCATTTGGTTTTTCGCAGTTAACTCTTTGCTGGGCACAAATTCTGCCACTCAGTGAGAGACTCTACGAGACGAAATTAGCCACACACATAATGGCGAAATTGAACAACATCTGACGATTATGTGCTCGGTAAGATGACTGCACACACAGATCAATGTTGTTTATTATTATTATTATTATTATTGGCATTGAGTTGTATGGTTTCACATTGATCCACAGTACTGGGCAGTGGGGAAAACAGGGCATACATAAAACAGAGACATGAAAAAAAAAGAGTAAGGCGGGCTCTGTCTCCCTACTCTTACAATCAAATGGGAAAATGGTAGCTCTAAGACAAGAGGAAAGAATGTAGCTCAGTGTATATTGGGACAGTACCATACCTCCTATCATTTGGGAATACGGCATCGATACAGGGAGCATAGCCACATCACAGTGGTCATTAGGCCCCAGGGGTATGCCTAATGATTTTGAAGTGCTGCTAGGCTGCCCCGTACTCTCATCCCCCCAAACACCATTAATTGTCATGCGCACCAGTGAACCCGGCACCCGCTCACTGCTGCTCTGCCATGAATGTAACATACAGCCCAAATTTTCGGAACTGCTGTTTCTGTGATCCGTTTTTCATAAATTTGAGAAATAGTTCAATCCTTATCCATGCGATAAGGATTGATAACTATTTTTTATTTTTGCCGAATATTGATAAATGTGCCCCTATGTACTTATGGACTTTGTTCTCCAAAAGCACACATAAATATCCCATTCATAAAGGCATACAAGTACTTTATAAAATGAAGGCCACATCCACAATACTGGGCCAAGTTAGTGATAAAAACAGTAGTAAGCATTATTAGAACTAGAAAATGTCTGTGTGAATGTAAGGACAATGGTTTTTAGGAAGTATGTAACGGAAAGCCGCAGAGCTGTATGTCAGACAGTTGCAGTGACACTGAGCTGTATATATTACGCATTAACTATATAACAGGAAGGATGACATGGCCAACTGATGCATGCCCTAAAAATGCAAGTTTGAGAAGCCTAATAAGTGGCATAAACATTGCCATAACCTCAATCTAAATCTCACACTGCGCAGTAATGCTTTAATTTGATTTGGCATGGACTGGGGCTAACAGAGAATGCAACGGGTCTGGAGAGAGACCTCTACCCTATGTTCTAAAGCTGAGGACAGTGACTAGTCATCCTACAGTTGCACAGGATTTGCGACACTGCCTACAGCATGAACCTCACATAACTCAGTGACTCGGCCACATCACCTACCAGAGCCCCGCCCACTGCCATCACTAGACGAAAACTTCACATCATGTGATTTGACAATCACGTGACAGAGATCTCGTGCCTCCCCGAACTCCCAACTCCCTATTACGAAGCCGGTGGTGTTGGTGTGTGACGTCACACTTGTCATATGACTTGCGGCCGCTCGGGATTGTGCAGTCTCTGTCGGGTTCCGGGTGACAGAGGGGCGCGTTTGTCCGCACAGCTCCGTGTACCGTTCTCCTGTATCCGTGTCCCACGGCAGCACCATGCTGGCCCTCATCAACAAGCTGCTGGACTGGTTCAAGTCCCTGTTTTGGAAGGAAGAAATGGAGTTGACGCTGGTCGGGTTGCAGTACTCCGGGAAGACTACCTTCGTTAACGTTATAGCGGTAACACATATACCTGTGCACCTGTCACACTGGCCGTCTGCAAATTGCTATGGCCTGTTCTCCTTACACTGCTGTATAGCTTTCTTTGCCCCTCTCAGTCCTGTATGGACACAAGGTGCCTACGCCCAAACTCCCCCTTTCTCTGTGTGCCAGTTGGTACTCTGCCATCCACTTACCTGTGTGCTTGTCTATAAACTTGCTTATATTCGTGTACAGGTCTAATGGAATAATACGTTTTATCCTCCCTGAAAAATAGGAGTATGAAATGACAGTGTTTTGTTTTATATAATGTGTATTATTATAGTTAATCCTAACATTGCCTTATTGACTTAAATATTCCTTAAACCACCATCTGCCCTTAAAAAATACAAAACAACGTTTTTGTACAGGGGATACATTTGGTACCACTGAGCATTTGGTCATGGAAATCATTTTGTACTTCTCTTGTAGTCTGGGCAGTTCACAGAAGACATGATTCCTACTGTTGGCTTCAACATGAGAAAAGTTACAAAAGGCAATGTTACTATCAAGGTAATTATATTGTCATGTCCACTTTATTGGTTATTCTTGCTGTGAGAAATTTAGGTTTGCTTAATTCAGATTTTGTTCTGCTCTACATGCTTGTGTGTGGTGGTGGTTTTTTTTTTTTTTTTTCCTAAAGTGGTGGCAGATATAAATTGGTTGCATGGTGTTGTGCAAGGTGTATAGTAGATGCATTGTGTTCAGGATTCAGAATGTGGCTTATTTGATGAGCCTTCATTTGCTCAGGGCTTACATCGCCCAGGGGATATTTGGTGATATCATAATGACATATGCAAAATGCAGGCAAATGGCTTCTCTGCAAGGGAGGGGGTACAGCTATTTTATGTTTGGATAGTGAGATAGTTTTTAAATGGTTTGGATAGTGAGATAGTTTTAAATGGAATTGCACAAGTAGTCTATCTTTACAGTGTATGCCATGGGGCATATTCAATTAGCTTTAGGATTGCGAAGGGACATCTACGCGATGTGGCAGTACTGTAATTGCACTTTATGTGCGTGGTCGTATGTAGCTGCTTTCTCGGAAGCTAATTGAATATGTCCCCATATGTCTGAATGGAGCAAGAATCTTTACAGCAACTAAGCATCCTGACATGTATAAGGAGTTATTTTTGGTTAATACTACCTCACAAATTGTCACTTCAGTTAAAACCAGGATTGATCCTTTTTCCTTTATTGTTGCCTCACAGTTGTGGGTTGATGAGTTGGATTCCATCCAGTGCCCTTTCTCTGTGGAGTTTGTATGTCCTTCCTGTGTTTGTGTGGGTTTCCTCCCACACTCCAAAAAAATATGCTGATGGGTTAACTGGCTGCTGACCAAAATTGACCTGTGTGTGTGTGTGTGTGTTAGGGAATGTAGACTGTAAGTTCCAAAGGGGCAGGGACTGATGTGAATGCTTAATGTTTGTAATGAAAGCACTGCATAATATGTTTTGTGCTATATAAAATTGTTAAGAACAATGATTAATATGGGGTAGTGCAGCTGAGCACTCATTCATTGTCAACTATTCTAAAACCATAATTTCTGACATGCTATGCTCCAAGATGTAGGAACACTCATCATTTGAAGCTTTGACTGTAACAAGTCTGTTGGCTGGCCTTTCCTTCCAGACTGCCCCCAAATTAGTCCATTATGAATGTTGCTGCTGGGACCAGTAGAACTGCAGATCCTATGTTGCCACAATCTGTCAGTTCCTGCACTGGCTCCCTTTTACCATGCAAAATAAAACAAAAAATACTTTAATCCTCAAAGGCACCCACAGTCTCTTATATGCTCGATATGTAATGCTTTCTGCAACTTGCGTCTGTCCCTAGACCTGCTACTGATCGCTGTTTTTATTTTTGTCAACTGCTCCCAGTCCTCAGAACTTCTCTTGAATGCAACTGCAATCAGGTAGGCTTTTGTCCAGTTTGTCAGCACTTGCTAAAAATGTCCCTTTTTTTAAAATTTTGTTTTGGGACCAAGCTTGAGTTATCGTTGTTCCCTGACCCCTATCACACCAGTGCCATTCCCAACAATCGCTCTTGGCCCTCACATAGCCCACACCTTATGTATTGTTTTATTCGAGAGAGTGGCAGACCCCTCCCCTCCTGTTCAATGTGTTCATACACCTATTAAAGGTCTCTGGAGGGGGCCTCTTTGCTGGGAACTACCCACTTGTCTTCAACATTTTCTGTTTTTTATCCCTGTACATTATGGTTTCAGGACTACCACTTCCTGTTTCCTTTAATGCTCCGTTCTAAGCATGGGCAGCTTCTGGAGCAAACGCTTTGTAAGAGCTTTATAATTACAAGTCTCTTTAAACAGGTAGCTTTTATTAAGTATATTTGGTTCAAATATCATTGTCTAATACAACATGGTACCTGTGGGCATACATATACAAGATAAAGCAGTGCCTGGACTCCTCTAGGGTCATTCTGTTAGCTTGCTCTGGGTAACAAATACTTCTATGCAGCTTTAGGACTGTCTGGTCCACCCCTTCACAATTCAAACTTGATTATGTGTGGAACTCTTAGCTTTGTAGCTAAACCCTAGCTGATTCAACTAGTCTATAGTTGGCTCGGTGGTGATAACACAATAAAACTACTATTGGATGCATACATGTAATGGGTGATTCAAGTTGTTCATTGTGCGGTGATGTCACTGCAGGCTGCCCTTCCAACATTAGGACAGTGCACTGCAAAGATACAAAGCTAATCTTGTATGTTTCTTTCTCAACCCCACCATATACTTAAATTAAGGTTCAATAACGTAGTAGTATTTTTATTATTTTCCCTGGACCTTTATTTTTAAATGTTAAAGATATACTAATTATATATTTCTGATATTTCTTGTCTTCTGCTCTAAATATTTAGAAATTAATATATAAATGGGTCAGTGTTTAAGGGTTTAAGCTTCTGCTTGTGTGTTTCTAAAGCTCCTGGAAGAACCTACCATTAACTAGTATGCCCATTGCTTTTGACCCTACATAATTAATTTATCTTCTCCCAAAACCCACCTATCCATAATTCTCTCTCAATAAAATAGCTTGGGTGCATGGTACACTCTTGTGAAAGTGGATATAGAATATAATCGATGGGTACATACAGCATAACAGATGGTGTGATTCACAAGGAAAACAATATATAGCATTCTACAACACACTAGTTATTAATTGATTTGATCTTAATTGATCTGCAGATTTTCCAAAACTATTTATAATAGTTATACATTTTATTATGATGGGTGTTGCACATTGCTTCACAGGTCATTGGATAATATTTTTTTCCATTTTCTGATTTCAATCTTAAATGACTAGTTGTCTCAGTGTGTATAGTGTCAGAGCTCTGAGTGATCCTTCAGTAGTGCATAGTCATATGATTGTAATCTTGAATCATGTGTGCTGCATTGTAGATGTCAGTTGCAGCAATAATCTAGCTCATCTGACTAATGTGAGGTTTATTGCAGAAAGTCTTTTTTTTTTTTTTTTTTTTTTCCCCCCCCTCTCCTCATTCTACAGTAAAACAAGTATATGTTATAACATGGCACAGGTAACTGTTTAAAGCATGGTTGTCCAACCCGTGGCCCAGCACGCCTGTAAATGTGGCCCAGCAGGAGTTTTGGTTGTGGCACGGGTGCAGCACTGAAAAAAAAATCCTGGAAATAAAAAAAAAAAAATACTTACCTTGCGGTCACGTCAGCTGGCGCTCCGGCTCCCTCCCTGGTCTCCTCCTCCGTTGTGGCGCGCGCAGTGAATGTCGGGGGTGACGTCCTCACACCCGACATCCATTGCGCAGCGCAGCACAGGGGAGTCACCCGTGCGAACTATCAGCAGCAGTGAAAGATTATCCAGTATCTTATTGTTGTTACTCTGAATTTGGACTTTCTGCACCATGCAATTATGAACTAGCTGTGTTCTCTGTATGTATCTAATATAAATATTAAGAGATGATTGTATTTTTAATATTTTAAACCATTTTAAATGTGCAGTGCTGAGTAGGGTGAAAATATCACCCACTGTTACCCTCATCGGAGGCTGCTCCATGAGCCATTTTTCCCACCACCCTATCTTTAAATCTCTGTAGATTTCTATTAGTCCTCCTGATGCTACCTATATCGGTGACCATTTCAAACTGGTCAATAAAAAAAATGATTCATGGGTGCAGAAAGAGAGGAAAAAAAAGTTTTTGGCATTTAATTCCCCAAACCCCACTAAGGGACAGATGCTGGTAATGGGACTACTGCTTTAATCATGATTCTGCAACAGGTTTCCTAACTCTTACTAACTTCATTTCCAAGTAAGTTTAATATGTTAATTATGTTTTTTCTATGGTTTTTTCGATGATCAGCTATCGTTAGTGTTTGTGTTAGTGTTAGTGTATTTTATGTGCGGCCCAAACCAACTCGTCGTCTTCCAATGTGGCCCAGGGAAGCTAAAAGGTTGGACACCCCTGGTTTAGAGCGTCACTTCATTACAGTAGCAATGCTAACTAAAGTATAAGTTTACGACTGAGGAGAAGGCATAGAAGAGGGACATACTCTGTTCAGCAAGGCATATTTATAAGTTGACCTGACTACTGAGATTTTTATGTGTGTGTGTTGGGTGCTAAACCCTCCCTCCAACTTCCCAAAATAGTGGAATTGTTTCCTCGTTTTACACTTTTGAGTATAATACATGTGAAAGGGTGGACCCTCCTATACCACCCTGTCCATTGTTGCTGGGGACTCTGCTGGGCTTGCCTTGCCACCGTCCCCTCTTTATCCCAAATTGCGCCCCTCTAAACTCAGTAGGAGGGGCTTGCTGCTGCCACCATTAGGCTCCTTCACTGGCATCCAGAACCGGTTCCTTCTGCTTAACTTTTGCTGCTAGTATACCCTTTCGTTAGCACCTGGGCTGGAACACATTACCTCTTCCTTTTAGATCAGGGTTGCTGTGGATGGTTCCCCTGGCATATCACACTGTCTTTTTCAAGGCCTTGAAAAAGCCTAGGAGCAAAACCCGCGTCGGCGCTTCGCCGTACCTTGATGTTGTCGCTTCTCTCCCTAGATCGCTCCCCAGTTTATTAGACAGAGCTATACTACACATAAACCCTGACTCGCAGGGAGTAGAATTTATGGGCTCTCTGAATCTTGATGCACTACTGTCAGCTTACCTTTAGGGGCATATTCAATTGTCCCAAAGTTCGAGCGCTCAAATATAACCGTTAATACTGTAATCTCTCGCTTCTCGCTCCCTGAGCTGCAAGCTGAAATCCAGCGAGTAAATTACCGTATTAACGGTTTTTCCGCAATCCCGCTGACAATTGAATATGCCCCTTAGATTAACTCCCCTTTGGAATTTCTTTAGATCAATATCTAGACATGAAGTTACTGTTATTATACTTAGAAACGGAGTCTGGAATAAGGGAGAGTTATATAGATTGGAACCAGAAATTTGGTTTCCACGATATGTAGAGTTCCATATCTTATGGGATTATTTTATGAATCAGACCTGGATGATATATCTGCCTTATGACTGGATGTAGTGATATTGACTTAATAATGGGCAGAATCAACCTAATCCCTCCTTTTTTCTGATATAATGGAATAAGATAAAATGTATGAACCAGCAGACTATATTATTAATAATAATGTTATTTATGTATATGTTTGTAAGTGTTCCTGCCAAAACATGCATTCCCCATCCTCCTTTCTTGACTAGTTTTATGCTATCCCACTGTATAAGCCACTTAGTTGGTGGACCCTCTGGACCTGGTCACACCCCACTGATGACACCCAAAAGTTCATAATCACATTAATAGAAAGGAAATATTTAAATTTAGTGGCTTATTATTATTATTATTATTTATTTGTTAGGCGCCGCAAGATTTCCGCAGCGCCGTACACAAAGCAAACAGTACCCTATACAGGGTATAACAGTACAGAACAATAAACAAAAATACCAATGCTTCAGAAACTCCAGTTAGGTCAATGCAGTAGAGGCGGAGTAGAAGAACAGGTGTGGAGACAAGAGGCAAGAAGGCCCTGCTCATTCGAGCTTAAATCCTAAGGGTGGGTGAACGAAACAGACACAATTGGAGGAAGTTGAAGTGTGGGGAGAGGGACCGGGAGGAGAGAGGGTAGAACGTTTGGAGGAGATGCGGGGTTAGGTAGAAGGTTGGTAGGCTTTAAGGAACAGGTGAGTTTTGAGTGCTCGTTTGAAGGAGCACAGATTAGGAGAGAGACGGATGGAGCGAGGGAGGTCATTCCAGTGGAGGGGGGCGGCACGGTAGAAGTCTTGGATTCTGGAGTGGGAAGTGGTGATAAGAGTGGAGGAGAGGCGGCGGTCATTAGCTGAGCGTAGGGAGCGGGCAGGAGTGTGAATGGAGATGAGGTTAGAGATGTAAGGGGCCGTAGACTGAGAGAGAGCCTTGTACGTGGTGGTAAGGAGTTTAAGAAGGATTCTGTAGGGGAAAGGGAGCCAGTGTAAGGCAAGGCAGAGAGGGGAGGCAGAGGAGGAGCGGCGTGAAAGGAAGATGAGTCTTGCAGCCGCATTGAGTATAGAGCGGAGGGGTGCGAGGTGGGAGTGGAGGAGGCCAGTAAGGAGGATGTTGCAGTAATCAAGGCAGGAGATGATGAGTGCGTGTATGATAGTTTTGGTGGCTTCCTGAGAGAGGAAGGGACGGATGCTGGCAATGTTGCGGAGTTGGAAGCGACAGGCTTGGGCGAGGGATTGAATGTGGGGGGCAAAAGAGAGCGAGGAGTCGAGTGACCCCAAGGCAGCGGAGTTGGCCGACAGAGGAGATGGTGGAGTTGTTAACAACGATAGAGAGGTTATGGTGGGAAGGGAGTCGAGGCGGGGGAAAGACAATGAGTTCAGTTTTAGAAATGTTAATTTTGAGAGAGCGCGAGGACATCCAGGAGGTGATTGCTGAGAGGCAGTCAGAGACACGAGGGAGGAGGAAAGATCAGGAGAAGATATTTAGAGTTGAATGTCATCAGCATAGAGGTGATACTGAAGACCGAAAGAGGAGATGAGAGCGCCAAGGGAGGAAGTGTAGAGCGAAAATAGTAGAGGGCCTAGAACAGAGCCTTGAGGGACTCCAATAGGGAGAGGGGAGGGGGTGGAGGAAGAACCAGATGTGGATACAGAGAGAGAGCGGTTAGCAAGGTATGAGGTGAACCAGGCATGGACAGAACCGGAAAGGCTGAGAGAGAGAAGAGTTTGCAGCAGGAGGGGGTGTCTACAGTGTCAAAGGCCGCGGAGAGATCGAGGAGGATGAGTAGGGAGAAGTGACCCTTGGCTTTGGCTGATAGGAGATCATTGGTAACTTTGGCCATGTAGCTAAGATGCCTAAAAAATGGAACTGACAATGAATCATTACATTTAAAACTTCTGAAAATAACCATACAGAAAAGCTCTTATTAATCTGTCTAGATGTTTCAGTATCTTGTATAAAAATAGTTTGACCACCTTGCTCACACTACACTTGTAATTGATTTTTTTTCAATGGAAATATTGATGTCTGTTCAGGCAACATAAATGCATCTTTTCATACTCCCTTTAGTATGTAAAATAAGCTAGGGCTCAAACAGGAAACTACAGTGGTAAGCTATGTAAATTCCTGTTACATTTTTTTGTACCTGATGCCCCTGCTGGTGTGCAAGCCAAAATTCATTTACTGTAGGAATAACTTTAGGGGTTGCTTACAAAACAATTCTGCAAAACAGGAAAGTATGCCCCTATTGTACAACCTATACCTAATTGCTCCTTCATATGGTTGATCTAGGTATGGGGCAGTGGCGGATCCAGGGGGGGGGGGGGGGGATGGTGATGTTGATCGGGGCGATCCTAGCAGGGGCTTGCTGCTGGCGGCTGAACACTATGTAGAGCTGCCCTGATTGTGTTTTAAACACAATCGTAGCGGCTGGGCAGCATACTCTCCCTGCCGAACAGACCTGCACAAACGCCGTAGGCAGCCTTAGCTGTCAAAAAGAGGGCAGGGACTAAATCTCCTAAATCACCCCTGGTAAAATAGTTTTCTATATTTTGGCTAGCTTTTTTATTTTTTTATTTTTTATGCTTGTGTTGGAGCATGCATGCATAAATGCGCTGTGGCAAATCTTGGGCTTTAAAGTCCTTTGTATGGACGGGAGGCCCTTTTATGTCACAACAATGTCTTCTGAATATGGAAAGAGCTCCGCAATGAGGTTACTGTAGCCATGTTAGGATATTTGGCCATTTAGGAGGTAGGTGTAAAATAAGAACAGCAGGTGGCAAAGAACAGTTGTGGATTGGGAAAGAGGATGTCACAGAGAAGAGACCACAAATCTCAAATTACAAATCTAGGATGACTATCTACGGTAATGGCTATTTGAATTGTGAAGGTTTCTTAACAGTAGGACATGGGCAACCAAAAGGAAGATCTAGAGAAGTAATGTGGAAGTGTCTCTTGGGCTTAATAGGAATGAGGTAAACTGTGACGCTTGTAAGGGCTGTTTTTTATAATGCAATAGGCTGAATCTGTAGTTTGAGTTACACTCTAAAATTTTATTTGTGATATTTGATAAAATAAGACCCATAATGTGTTTGTTTTTTATTTCCCCCCCCCCCCCCCCCCCCCCCCCCTCTTCCACTACAGGTTTGGGATATTGGTGGACAGCCAAGATTTCGCAGTATGTGGGAACGCTACTGTAGAGGTGTTAATGCAGTTGTGTAAGTTCATATAACTCTTGTAAATTTTATAGTTGGTATGCTATATACATGAGTAAATGTACATTATTTTCTGTTCTCTTGTTCCCGTAACATTATTTCTTCTGTTCACACAAGTTCAGAACAAATGCTTGCTGTGCATTGTTTCTTCAAATGCATCATAGAAATATGATTTTGCAATGACATGGCTGCTTCGTCTTTTCAGGTACATGGTAGATGCAGCAGACTTGGATAAAGTGGAAGCATCTAAATATGAATTGCACAGTTTGCTAGACAAGCCACAGTTGCATGGTATCCCTGTAAGTATAAGGTGGTTCTCTGTGTGTTCCCTGTTTATTCAGATGTTTGGCGGGAGTATCCCCATTTATACATATCTAACATATTGTTATGTAAGTGTTTGCTTTGCAGTTTTGTTTGCTCTTATATGTACAGTCACGGCCAAAAGTTTTGAGAATTACACAAATATTGCTTTTTACAAAGTTTGCTGTTTCAGTGTTTAGATCTTTGTAATTTTACTTCAGTATACCATAGCAACATCTGACAATCATTTCATAGATGTCAAAGGCTTTTATTGACAATTACAAGTTTATGCAAATAGTCAATATTTGCAGTCTTGACCCTTCTTTTTGAAGACCTCTGCAATTCACCCTGGCATGCTGTCAGTCAACTTCTGGGCCACATACTGACTGATGGCCGCCCATTCTTGCCTAATCAGTGCTTGGAGTTTGTCAGAATTTGTGGGTTTTTAGTTGCCCACCCGCCTCTTAGGATTGACCACACGTTCTCAATGGGATTAAGATCTGGGGAGTTTCCTGGTCATGGACCCAACATTTCGATGTTTTGATCCCCCAAGCCACTTGGAGCACCTTGTCATAAGGCAAAAGTGCTAACTATCATGCTAGACAACGCATTGTTCGTCACAAAACTGTACTTGCATGGTTTGGAGAAGTTGCTCTTGGAGGATGTTATGGTACCATTCTTTATTCATGAATGTGTTCTTGGACAAAATTCTCAGTGTCTAGTGGGAAATCTGACCCCTGTGCGCTGTAAGACAGCAATGTTAACCACTGTGCCACTGCCCATTCTCTAGTAAACATATGCTACATAGCAAAATCTATTATGCAACCTTGTACAGTTTGTCAATTATATACTGTAATGTTTGCTTAAAGGTTAATTTTGTTTCACTTTACAAACAAACATATCAAGGTAATAAATGTATAATTGCCTCCTACCTTTCCAGTACATTTTTTGCATTTCACGCAGAGATTAATATAATTGGTGCTAAAATAAAGGTCTTTATTTGGATTGTAGATTTTTCCCAATGTTTTACAAATTCTGTATAGCTTATATCACACAAAATGCAATTAATATAAAAAAATCATAAATACAAGCTGGACTTTATAATAATTATAGGGAATCAGACAAATGTGTGGAAGGCAATTGCCTGAAAGAACACTGGGGAGATGACATGGACATTTCAAAGAATTTGAGTTGCTACAGGGGCTAAAAGGAAGAACAAGGAACAGCACTGTAGTTTATCAACTTAAATATTGAGATAACAACACTGTGAAATCTAAATACAATCATTTTATATATAAACACATAATAAAAAGATATATAAAATTTTAATATCAAGTGAAAGTTTGCTGTAATTCTTACATAATCAGACATCATACCACAAATGTTCTGACCAAACTCGATTAGTGATGATAGATTCTCTGTATTATGATTCTTTACTGACACTCTAAATAAAGACCATAAAACACTGAGCAACAGTCAATAACATTTCTATACTTGCAGATAGAGGTGTACGTCCAGCTCCATCTTCTCTCATCTTATATGATTATCTATTTATAGAAGATCAGAGGAGATGGAGCTGGGCTTACACCTCTATCTTTAAGTATAAAGATTTTATTTCTTTTCACACATATAAGATTCAGACCTACAGTGCGCCATAGGATTGTGTATCTTATGTTATACTTTAAATAAAAGGAAGCACTGCGTGAATCAATATGTGGAGGAGAACGTATAGAGTAATGGCAACATATATTTTTTTATTTATTTTTTTAATTAGAAAATAAAACGCACTAGGTTTAGACAGGTAAGCCACAAGGGATGTATATAAGGAGATTCCTTTTAAATACCATTGCTTTTGTATACTTGCAAGTCGCATCCCTTCTCTCACTGTTTGCACAGGCTCAAAGATCAATACCTTTTGACTGCAGAGCTACAGTATTTTCTGTTGCACTCAAATGGACATAGCCTGCTTTCCATGGTATTTTGCCACTCCTATGCTTATTGTTTATCTTTTCTATAGTGGCAACATATTGCGTAGCGCTTTGCACATGCATGACCTAAGGTCAGTCATGCACAAAGTGACTTTGCGATAGTGACTTGAGGGGGGATGCGGGTAAGCTGCGGTGAGAGATCCGAAGATCCCTCTACCACAGTGCTCAACCCATAGGACATCTTCAGATTGCATTGGCCGTGTCTCCGATATCTACTGCGTTAGGCTTTTTTTAATTACAATTTTAATTTAAAATGCCTAAACCATGCGGAGGAAGCAGTTTTGCATGGTTTAGGGATTCCTAAATAGGCCCATTAGTGAATTCTCTACCCCACACACACTAGATTTAATTTTATCAGAAGCCAATTAACCTACCAATATGTTTTTGGAATGTAATGGGAAACGGGAGCACATGGAGGTTGGTGGTGGTGCAGTTGTGTTGGTAATGGAGAATGTTATCTTTGTACACATTAGGCCCCTTAATTCCCATTGGGCATTGTTTCAATTCCACAGCCTACCCCAGTATTGTTGCTGCCCATGTGCATTCCTTATTTGGGCACAGTGTACCCCTTTTCCCAATGACTACTTCAATTGGGATAACATTCCATGTCACAAAGTATGTGTAATTTCAAGCTGGTTCCACAAACATGATGGTGTACTCCAGAGTCTTCAGATCTCCATCTAATAGAGCAGTGCTCCGTAACTGGTGTACCACAAGATGTTGCTAATTGCTTGGCGGTGGCGTAATGCCTTCAACAGGAGAAAAAGCACAAGATCCTCTCTCCCACGTCTGTTCCTTTCCTAATTTCCTCTCCCATTGTACCCAGAAGTCCTGCCCTCCTCCCTACTTATCCTTTCCCTGGGTATCAAGCTAGCACTGCCACTTTCCTGTTACTTGCTGTGGTAATCCCGCATTGGTGAGTTTTTGTTCATATAATTTTCTCTTTTAACCACAGATCTCAGACATCTCTTCCTTTTTTCTCCCTTAACTGTAAACAGGCAGTACAAGTTGGCAAGAAGCGTCTCTCTCTGTCCCAGGGCTTAAAGTGCTAGCTCTTCGGAACAGGAATGTCTGCAGTCACTTCCTATAGAACGTTTCATATTGTGGAATGGTGTGCCGCGGAATTCTGGGAAGGGCTTGGGTGTACCAGGGTGAGAAAATGTTGCAGAGCACTGCAATAGAGCACCTTTGGGATGTGGTGAAACGGGGGAGTTGCATCATAAATGGTGCAGAATCTCTAAGGAATGTTTCTAGCACCTTGTTGAATCCATCCTGTAAAGAATTCAGGCTGTTCTGGGGGCAAAGAGAAACACTCTTGTATAAATAAATAGGTACAGTTTACTAGTACTGGGTATAAAGTGGCTACTTGGTGTACATTGGTGATCGGTGCTGTTTATGTGCATGTATTTTTACTAGTAGTTAGAAGTTTGCAATTTCTTTCCTCCCCCCCCCCCCCCCCAGCAAAGTTGGTGAATGTTTGGTCAATGTGTTTAGTAAAGACATGATCAAGAAATGTTGTATGTTGTGATACATTCTATGTATTTGTCTTTCGGTCAATATTACATAACATTTTAGGCTAAATTGATGCAAAAATAGACCACTCTACAGGATTCACAAACTCATCCCTTTTTTTATATGCTGTTGCATATACAGATAAAGTTCTGAGACAAGCTGGGGGTTTGGGTAGGAACCTATGATGTGTTTATACTGGATCTCTAGTTTTTAATTCTCCTTCTCCTAGTGAACAGAATATGGGGGTTAGTTACCAGATTAACACACACAATATACATGCTGAATTGCAGGCCTGGCGTTTGTTCAGATGCTTGTGAATGCATTGCAATGAATCCATGTTGCATGTGTAGTTCATTTGTCAGGTATTACCTGGCTAATCTGGTAATCCTAACTGTGGTGATGGATGAAGAATCATAAATTGCAGTCTATAATTTGGTAAATCGTAAATTAATATCCACTGTTTTCATTCAGGCAAGCTTAAGTCTAGAACAAATAATGTATTTGTTCTCTAGTGATGAAAATGTTAATTGTCCAAAGAATTAGATGGCAAAACCGGTTCTCTTACACATCGTGGAATAGCCTGCTTTAGTGAGGCAGCATTGAGTATATTACATTGAAGCAATCGATACAGGGAACACAGATGGGTCTTTAAAAGCTCTTCAGTTGTTTGTTTTAAAACTCATAACCTGTCTTTGAACTAAACCTGGTTTAGTGCTTTCCAATACTGGTATTTGGATTGGTCACGCTGCTTTTCAGTGATACTTGCAGCTGAATGTATTTCAAGTGATGGAACCCAAAATGTATTTAAGAAAAATAAATCTGCTTATATATACCCAGTACAGGTCTTTCATCTGTATATTTCTGTAGGTGGACAGTTGGGTAACAAATGTTGCCATTGAATGGAACAGAATATATATAAAAGTGGCCACAGGCAAACTCAGAGACAATAAATGGCATTATTGTGTATTCTTTACAATGAACAGCTACCTGCTCTGTATTGATACTACATGATTTGAATTGCTGTAAATTCTTTTTTGCTTGCAGTTATTGTGGCTCTAACTATTGTGGCTTCCAGTCTAACACTTTCTGCAAAATGATCTTGGAAATTTATACTATACATATGCGGTTTAATCCATGCAGATCCATTATTTTGTATTTCTGGTTTTTTTTTTTTTTTGTTTTTTAAAATCTAAATTTTGAGTAAGATGGCTTCTCCCAATAGAATGAATCACTCCATGGGGCTAATTCAACTGCGCCGAGAATAAAGTGCCGTTAACAGTATTACTGTTAATACGGTAATTTTAGCCTGAATTTCATCTCGCAGCTCAGGGAGCCGCGAGTAAAAATCCACCGATGAAATTAACACATTAAGGGTAATTATGCGCAGTTTTACCGTATTAACGGTAACGCTGTTAACGCTACGTTATTCTTGGCACAATTGAATTGTCCCCCATGGCTCAATATGGACGGCCACATACTTGGCTTATTTATTTTGCAGTGGAATCCAAAGTATAAAAATGCTGCTTTTTCAGAATGATGAAATACAATATGCTGTTGCTTATTATATACCATTTAATTCGCTGTATCTCTGTGAAATATGTCCTATTGTGTCAAATCACGTGTGTAAAATCAGAGCTAAAACCGAATGCTTGTATCAATGCTCAATTTAAGAGGCATTTAGACAAGTACCACACACAGAAGGATGTTAGACAATGTTTGCCTCTGTCTTCCTGATTTGTAAAACTTAAACACTCTTTACTGTAAAAAGCTTATCATAATCCTACATTTTTTTTTTATTTTTTTATTTTTTTTATTAGGTTTTAGTTCTTGGAAACAAAAGAGACCTGGCAGGTGCATTGGATGAAAAACAGCTTATTGAAAAACTGTAAGTAAACTGCAACATTTCAGTAAGGAACTGAGATGATGCTTGTTATAGTAGCTTACCTGACCTTTTTCATTGTCTATTACATACTCTGCATTATTGTAAAATAGTTTGTATTAACATAATTAAAGGAACAAATGGAATGACACACACTTTTTTAATCTATGTTTAACATACAAGTACACAAACTAACTAGCTGTGCTTTACTGATAAATTTTCTGCAAATTTTCCATAGAATAAAGTAAGATGCAAGCAAATTATGGAGGCACAAAACAGAAATGAAGTAATTTGTATGGGTCTTAAAATAGATTTCTATTAAAATGTAAATATAGGATGCTAGGTATACTGAATGTTATGCACAATTGTCATAAGTATCCCTAAATGATGGAATTATAATTCAACGTTGCATTTTCCTCCTTTAAAAAATGTTGCCTTGTAACCTTGCTAAAGATTGGCCCTTCCCAGTAAACCGTGGAATTAGTTAATGCTATGCATCTAAAGATGGAGGCATTTCTTTGAGACACTTGATGTTATCAGAGGAGTTTGGCTTCAGTACCAAAGAAAGGTGCTCCATCTGTGAGCTCACCATTTTCCTGTTGTCGTTCAATATGAATGCTAACCACTTGAGGCACTGAACATCCATATATAGTGTTTCTAGTTGGTACAAGGGAGAAAATCCCACAACAGGTTAGATCTCCCTTGTCTGGTGCAGTTCTGCAGAGGCTCGTCAATGTGCTGGAAACACTGTTTGTTTTTTTTTTTTGGTTTTTTTTGAGCCTTGATGGAGTCGGAGAAGGAGTTTAATATATTGCATCAATTTTATAAGTGTCTCTCATGAAAAATGTTGTGTAAATCCACATTATGTGCTCTAATGGCCATTTAACCATACTAGAGGCAGATCGTTTCCATTACTTCACAGGTCAGTGAATTCTCATTTTTATTTGTTTAAAGAAAAGGGGAAATAAAAAGGTTTGCACGCTTCTAGAGAAACCTTTCCATATAATCCATTAAATTACTTTCCTTCTGTGATACATTTTGTATAAACATCACATGCATAAATAGATTGTTCCATCAAGATAAATGTCCCCTACACCTTTTACTTGAATTGTGTTCTAATTTGTGTTTCTATAGAAATCTTTCAGCCATTCAGGATCGAGAAATCTGTTGTTATTCTATTTCCTGTAAGGAGAAAGATAATATAGGTAAAGTAAAATGTATATCTTTATATCATTACAGTTCAGTCTATGATTGTTTCTCACTGTTTTATTAGTGCTACATACATACTTTTGCTTTATTTAGTGAATATGGCTGCACAGCTGGCTGTGTAGGTGGAAGCTGTTTGGTATCCTAGATTTAGAGAGCGAGAATAATCCAAAAGGACAAGGTGCACTTGCCAATAATTTAAATACCCACATGCAGCACACGTTGATATGTTCAAAAAGAAAACCCTGTGCTTGCACAAATGTGTTCTATTTCACAAACCAGCAACTACCAAATAGCCTTTTTATCCAAGGTTATTGACATTTTTCTCAACAACAACATCAATTAACTTGGATAAAAAAAATGTGGTTATACATTGCTTTGAAATTTGTGGCACCCTATAAATAAATGACGATTATCTGCCCATAATAGTTTGTTTGTGAATGAATATATGTATTAAAATGGACCTGTTGCAAAAATAGCAGGTCTATGGAATAGTCTTTTCAGATGTATTATGGTTTGTGTACACCCTTGTGTTTACAGAACTGTTTGTACATGTACAAAATAAAAACACTACTTTAACCACGGGCCACTTTGATTATTTTTTTTTTTTACATGGAGACCTCTGACTCTGAGCTCTGGAACTGAACCTCTCCTGCCTTTCTCTTCGGACAGTGGGGAACTTTCAGTTATTGGTCTTGAATTGTGAATGTTTCAGGGACTTCCTTATTTAAATGTTATCTTTAGAAATATATAAGACATGTACACTTCTGTTTCCTGTATATAATCACGAGTGTTTCTTTCCTATTTCAGACATTACATTGCAGTGGCTAATTCAGCATTCCAAGTCCAGGCATTACTAAGGTTCCACCACCAAATTATTTTTGTCCTTTGTGTTGCCCATTATATAGTGGCAGAAGAGGGAACCAAAGCAGCTGCTACCGGAATTCATGCATCATTTGGAGCAGTTTTATGCAAGCTTCACCTGCAGGTTTTTTTTGGGGGGGGAAGGGGGGGGGTTTCCCCCTTCTTAAGAAATCAGAAATGTGGTTTGTTCGTTTATTTTCAACATTTCCGATCCGTTTAAGCACTTAAGGAAGTACGGGATGACATTAAAGTTTGCATTACTTTTTGGCTATATTTAATGTACGTTTAAAGTCAGCCATATACTGTTTACTCTATATTGTACACATGGTTGAAGGTTCCCTGTGCAATATGGGTTGAACAGAAATGCATTTGTTTTCCTGCCAATACAAACTTTATTTTCCTGTTGTGCAATTACTGTTCCATGAAAACCATTTTTGACACTTTCTCTGTCTGAGTACTATATTTATATATAATCTACATGTGACATGGTTCCAACCTAGATCCACCACCCCCCCCCCCTTCCCCTTCTAAAAAAAAAAAAAAATGAGAAAAAATGTTGCAGCGGAAACCAATGGTAGGAGGAACTTGAATGTGTATGTATTTGCCTTGGATACTTTTTAATTAAGTTGCTGTAAATAGTATTATAACATCAGGGTTGCCTTAAATGTATTATGCATAATGGTGTGTCTGCCAAAGGGGTGTTCTTAATAATTCAAATTCAACTTTGGTAGTAATTACAAATTCAGTTTACAGGCTTCCCCCTCCCTCCACCTAAGCCTCTATTCCCCATTTTGTTTTCACGTTTCTAATTTAAAGTCAAACATTAGAAAGCATTGTATGCAAAATGTTGAAATGGGTTAATCAATAATTTTTATATTCTATGCAAAAGTACTTGCAGCTGCGTCAGTCTGTACTTTGATGGCTGTACCCATGAGAAGTCTGTCTTCTAGTCTCTCCTGTGTTTTTAACCGATATTGGAAAACACTCCACATTAATGGTGGCTTTCTTGCAAATGGGGTGTAAATAGAATTTCTTGTGAATCAATTTCTAGCAGGCGAATTTCAGGCCTTCAGAGTAACCTGTATTTTACTGCACAAGGTGCCATTTGTTTGTGTCAGTTGAACAGTCATGTCACAAATTTGAAATAAGCACTTTAAGGACCCTGCCCTTGTTTTTTCTATGCATTGTTTTTCATGGCAGTAATTCACATCCATTATAGACATACAGTACAATGCATTCTTTTGTTTGGTGTATTGCTGTTGTAGTACAGTATGTGAATGTAGTGAAAACTGATTGTCTGCCCATAATAACTTGTTGCTCTATAACAACCTGCCCTAAGGCAAAAGAATCAACTCCATTACACAGTGGTAATAAATTATGAAGATTCTCTAGAGTACTGTTTTCCATGCATGTCGACTTCTATCAATTGTTACATTTGGTTGAACTTTGTTTCAATAAATAAGGTGGAGCGATTTTCTGTGATTCCAAATGATTCTTCCATCTTCAATTCTGGTGAATAGTATATAAAGGTGTTACAGGTGTTTTGTGGGAGTTTTTTTATTTGATGTTTGTTTTTTGTTTTTTTATTCGTACTATTAATTGGGAGACCATTTTGACTAATTGTTTATCCTTGGAACGCCACAGAAACACTTGGTTAAAGATCACAACTGCACGGGGATAGTGGGTGTAAATCATGACTAGTTTTTAGAGTTTGCAAAAATGGCATAAAATTAGTGGGAGGCAAATTGTGTAAAACTTGCATACATTTGGAAGTAGTCTCGGCTTTCATATGAATAATCCTCATATCAGCATTAGTGTTATGTTAAATGGTCGGCTTCCCTTTTTGAGGTTTTCATTTGACACAAAGTAATACTTTTAAATACTACATACGTAATGTGTGAAATGTTTTCCAAAAATTGATTCGCAAATAGTGTCCATAATTGACCAATCCCTTACAGCATTTTCTTTAATTATTATGATGTAGCATGTTAAAGAAAATTGAGTATGATGGTTAAACTTCAGGACGGGTGATTGGTTGATAACATTCACATTTGTAATATATTATTTTTTTTTGTGCATAAGTATATGTAAAACATTGTAATAAAATGGAATAGAAACATTGTGTGTTTTCATTTTGGTGCATCTCAACAAACTTTATTTTGATTAATTTGGATGATTTTGTTTGTGTATTACATCTACCAAAGAATTTCCACCAATGCACAAAATAGTTACTAGAAGAATGATGACACTTTTTGAAGCGCCACTAACCACTGACTGTAGCACTTGTAACAAAAAAAGTGTATGTGAACTCATACATGCTATGCATTTGATGTGTCTGATGTATTTGCAAATGTGTTGCGCATGTGTGGAGCAACACTTTTTCTCATTCATTCCAGTGTGTTTACTTTGTGTTGAAGCATCATTGAAATGACTGAGTAAGCTCTGTACCTAGATACATTTTTAAAAAGTGTACAGCATGCTTAAATTTGCCTTGGCTTGGCACTAGACAGGCTGTGCTGGTTCCTACTAAATAGAGGGACAAATTACAAGATTAGAGTCAATGTGGTGGGATGGCATCTATTAAGGAAGGGGGAGGATAATTAACTACTGTGGAGCTCCATTCATGTAAAAGACTCTACACCCCAATAGAGTTGCCACATGTAGCACACAATGCTATTGAAATTAATGAACCTTTAACATAAATGGGATAAATACAGCATGACACTGGTGCAATGGCTCTGCTTAATCCTTAATGAGTATGTAAGCAATGCGCTCCCATAGCGATGAATGAATATCAAGTGTAGTGATATGGCTGGAACATATCAAAATTCATGAAGTAGTGTCAAAATTTGAATTTTTTAAAATTTTACTTTCTTTTTATTTTTTTAGTATTCATTGTATGTCAATATTCATAAACCTCATTCTTACTGATTTGCAACTCCTTATTACAAAGGATCTGTTTCCAGCCCACTGACTTGTGGCAGTGGTAACTGCACTTATCTTGGCCAATATATGGCTAGCACTAGCAAATCACGATGACTATCAATGTGATGGTGAATAAATAGCTACATAGCATTATTTAGAGGTACTGTATCTCTGGCAGCAGTTATACCCGTCGCTGACCACTGTAAATGACGATCTTAGTAGTCGGATTTTCTTTATTCGCAATTTACAGGTGACTGGTATAACTGCTGCCGGAGATACAGTACCTCTAAATAATGCTAAATCACTATCTCATGGATGGTCATAGTGATTTTTAGGTCAGTGTCATCCTTGTTGTAGTCATCTGGAAACTGACTACCACTGGTACAGAGACAAGAGTTGCTGGATATGAAAGCTGTATTGCTTTGTGCTCACCATTGTAATAAATCTGTAATGATGACGCAAAATAAGCTCGTCCATCAAGTAGACTGTTGTCCATGCTAATATTGACACTTTTGGGTTAAAGGAAAAAAAAAAAATCATATTGTAGCCTCATCTTTTCTACTAAATTCATTGTACAGGTGCCTGCTGTCACTACTCTGCCGTTGGGTATCCTGATTCTACTAAAGCCTCCATGACATTCCTTACATCATGACAATGTCTGTGTCAAATGCATCACTAACCTAATTGTGCTTCAACAGGTCACTGTTTACACATTCATTTCTGGGAATATTGAGTGCTGCTGTGATTATTTTAGATCAGATTGTATAATAAACTTGAGACATCCAGGAGCTGAAGCTTGAAGGGGTTCTGGTCCTAGTCAAATTCATCTTTTTTTTTAAAAAAAAATAATAAATATATATATATATATATATATATTTTATATATATGCCAAAATGTCTCAAACTTATGAAAGAAGATTTAACAAAAAAAAGGGGGTTACAGTTTCAGTGGTTATTACTTCATCTTTGCAGCACTGGGGTCATGAGTTTAATTCCCAACCTGTGTTTGCGTGGGTTTACTACACCTGCGGATTTGGTGGCGCCATATAAATAACTAGAGATGATGTTCAATTTCATTGACTGGCATTTTGTATGCTATAGGTTCAGGTCTACATCTTCAGATATATGTGTCCACCTTTAACTCTTGCTCTAACATTATCACAAGCTATAATCTAAGCCTGACAATAAACCTTAAGGTCTAACATTGTTCTGAATCTTAGCAGGTCTGATATATTGCCTCCAAAATAACAAGAATTCATTAATGAGTGTAATTTATGATTTCATTAGTGTCTTACAAATGAGGAGCTAATATGCAGTAAGGAATTCTTCAAGACCGTAGCCCCCAACTAGTGATGCAGCCTTATTGGCAATGATGTCCACGGCGCTACAGAACCTACAAGGATTCTGTAGCACCCTACATGATTGGAGATCTGCACAGGTGAAAACTCAGCAGAAATTCAACAGGAACTAAGATATGTATTTGTAGAAAATCCCTACAATTACAAACTCCTAGCAAATGTCACGAGCCGCTGCGGTACTCACAGCTGCCGCGGCTCGCTTCTGGCGTCCCGGCGGTCACCTTGATGACCGGGGCGTCACTTCCGGATCCTGGCTGACCGTTGCCAAGGCAATGGTCGGAAGCTCTGTGCGCTGCGTCCCGGCAACAGAGGAAGCCGGGCGCGCATGCGCAGAAGGTAAAACTTCCTGTGGCTTGATTTAACAAGCCTGTGGGCTGATTAATGCCTGATACATTAATCAAGCAGGGTGCTGTGTGTGAGATTTAGAGCTAGGCTCTGGTTGGTGGCCACTAGTATTTAAGGCAGTGAGGTCTGCAGCCTCACTGCCGGTTATAGCGTCTGTGCGCCAGTCTGCTGACCTACTAGTTCCTGTTCCTGTATTCTGATACCACTACTGACTCCCCGTGTATGACCCTTGGCTTTGAATTGGACTTCGCTCGTGTTTCCTGTGACCCTGATCTCTGGCCTGCTTACCGGTTCTGCTATTTGCCTGTGACCCCTGACCTCAGCTTGTTTACCGATACTGTTGTCTGCTGCCGGCCCTTGACCTCTGTGTGGACCTCACTCTTCTTGCCTGGGTTCTCCCCAGCCGGTACACACTTCACGACCCTCTGTCAGTCTGCGGCCCAGTCTGTCCCCACCATAAGGGGCTCCAGTGAACACCTGATTGGCGGAGTAGATTCCGGGTTGTGTTGTGCTGGCTGGAGGGGTTCCTAACAGCAAACAAGTTGTTTCCTAGGAGTAATGGGACTGACCTGTTTATAGGTATGATCTCTGTCCCAAATAGGATTTTAAGCAAAGTTGATGTCTTCAGAGACATGCACATTCCCAACTACATGTGTTGAAACACCACCAGCTGTGGCTTTTACAGACACCAATATGTAAAAAAAACTATTTTTGAGTGTGTTGTACAGTTGCAGTATACTACAGCCCAAGGAGACAACTTGATAGACTGATACTGTGTAGTTTAAAATGTATAATGACTTTGCTATAGTTTATCCTCTGCTTAAAATAGCGATAAACTTATACAAAAATATACATTCTATAAAATGCTAAAGTAGCTATAAAAGTCACATTTTAAATCCATTGTTCATAATACTGATGTAACGTTTATGTAGCTTTACACTGACCTGAGAAGCAATTTTATTACCTCTTTAAATTACCTGTTAATGGGGTGTACAAGCTTAGTAATCCCATTGTAATGGACTGCAATAGCATTGTTATGATAAGCAGCAGCTGAAGTTTGATATGGATAAATACTGTGTGATTCAGTGGCATATTAAATTACTCATTTGCCATGGGTGGTGCTCAAGCATTAGGCCTCAACTTTGCAAGCTTTTTTTTCCTCCTCTCCTTATTTACTGAAAGCTATAACCCTTGTGAATCACTTTTTTTTTTTTTTTTTTTTTTTTAAGTAGGCCCCTTCACTTGCATCTTTAAATATATTTAGCAGTAATCTGCAACATCGTTGAGTGGCGCGATGGCTTAGTGGTTAGCACTTAAGCCTCACAGCACTGGGGTAATGAGTTTGATTCCTGACCATGGCCATGTGTGGAGTTTGTATGTTTTCCCCATGTTTGCGTGGGTTTCCTCCCACACTCCAAAAACATATTAGTAGATTAATTGGCTACTATTAAATTAACCTTAGTCCCACTCTAGGGTGTGTGTGTGTGTGTATTTAGACTGTAAGCTCCAATGGGCCAGGGACTAATGTGAGTTCTCTGTACAGCACTTTGGAATTAGTGGCGTTATATAAAGAGCTGATTATATTCTTCACCCCCCCTCCCTCCCCCCAAAAATTCATTGGAATACAAAGCACATTTTAAATTTAGGGTCTACTTATGATGAAATTCAAATTGCCCATGTTGATTGTCATTTCTTATCACAATGACAAGAATGTGGCAATTGAAATTGATTAGCTTGGACAGCGGCTCCCATTAAAGCTTGTCCCAACGAATAATCTACAGAAAAGTATTTGCAATTGAGATCCCTTTACTTTACAGGTTTCTATGGCATGGCTGAATTTGCGATGGGGAGAGCTTGATGCCTGTCGAGGAGGGATCCAGAGATCACTCTACGGTGATACTTTCCCCATAGGTTATAACTGCTAACACCATCTTCAGATGGCATTAACTACCAGAATCAAGATCCTAATTTCAGAGTTTAGGGCATAATATCTCAGTCCCCATGGACACCTATGAGAACTGGATTTGTGATTTAAGAGGCTGGGACTGCAGCAGATAGTGGAGAATTTGGGCCTCCTTAGAGCCCTGGACCCCAGGGTGACCACACCAAAAATCCCAATTGTAATCCACCTCTTGTGGGATACATAGTGGCAGAGTGATTAGAATTATAATCTTGGCCAGCGCTGAGGCTATGGTTTCATTTCAGACCAGAACATTAAACAGTATGTGTCGAGCCATTTTTCTGATGACACAAAGATCTGCAACATGGTAGACACACCAGCATGCTCAAATGCTTGATGATATAGGGAGACTAGAGGAATTTTCAAGAGTGGGGCAACTACAATTTAATGCCAAAAATATGCAAAATCATGCACTAGGGTTTCAAAAGCCCAAAGGCTAAATATAGTATTAAAGGCACTATAATGGAACCTACTGAGTAGGAAAGGGATCTAGGAGTCACTATTTCTGGTGACTTAATGGCAGGTAAGCAATGTAACAGAGCAATGAGAAAGGCAAGTCAGGTGCTTGGTTGCATAGGGAGAGGAATCAAGAGCAGAAAAAATAGAAGGAATACACTGTCTAGGTCATTGGTACGGCCTCATCTAGAATACAGGGCGCAGTTCTTGAAGACATAACCCCAGACGGCTATAAATACATTAGAGACTGTACAAAGAAGGACAACTAAAATGGTGCATAGCCTACATCACAAAACTTACCCAGAAACACTAAAAGATCTTATTATGTATAGTTTGGAGCCGAGAAGGGAAAGGGAGGACATGATAGAAACTTTCAAATATATCAAGGGTTTTAAAAAAAGTACAAGAGGGAAACATTTTTCAAAGGAAGATTAGTTTTAGAACACAAGTGTAACTATGGGAAAAAAGACGGGCAAAAAAAACCCTGAATATAAATATTTTATATATTGAGCAGTTGTACAAAATAAAGAGATGAGGAACTAAAAATGAAAAAGATATATTCAGCTAAAAGCAATGGTAGAACAAAGTTCATGAAATGGGATTATAAAATAAATGCATTAACTTACAGTTAAAACAGCTGTTCAAATGTAAGCACTTATCAATTAACTTTATGGCAAAAAAGACTTCAACATAGTCCAGACAAATGACATTTGTCAAGGGGCCTAAGATATGAGTCTGTCATTTGGGCATATTTGCCAACTCTCCCTAAATGTCAGGGAGACTCCCTGAAATAGGGGTGATCTCCCTCACTCCCTGAAGAGTCTGGCATTCTCATTTTTGGCTTTGCCATCTGTGGCATGATGACACATTTCAGAAATTGTGTCCTAAGTCCATGTATTGATATCTGTGGAGGTGACAATTTTCATGGAGACCAAGATTTAATCAAAGACTGACAGGTAAGACAACATGACCAGTAATGGAGAAAGAAATGTAAAAGACACTTCAGTATGTAGAGATTCATTGCTGCTTTTCTTTAACTCATAGTTGCCTACTCTCCTGGAATGTCCAGGAGACTCCTGCAGTTTTGGGAGAGCAGGGCAACCTCGCTCCCACAATAGATAAGTGGTGGGGGTGGGCTTAATGATGCAAATATTGCGTCATCTTAGCCCTGCCCCCTGCTGTAATTGGCCAAAATTGTGACAATCATTTAGGGGGTGTGGCCAAAATGTTCCGATTAGACAAGCCCTGCTCCACACGCCCATCTCCCCTGGGATTTCTCTGAAGCCAACGAGGAAAAGTTGTCGAGTATGCATTTGGGGTGTATTTATCAAACGGCAAACTTTTAATTGGTTACTGCAGTCCTCATAGACTTCTATGGGGACTGTGATGTGAATAATTTATCTAAATCTAATTTAACTTTTTTCTGCAAACTAATGACATCTCAAGATGGCTTTAGGTTACTTTTATCTATGAAGTCCAGGAAAGCCGGAAAGGCTTTTTTTGATCCCTAGCCAAGTCAAATCACTAGCAGCATGTCAGGGCATTTACCAGTGCTGGTGCAACATGCTAAGCCCAGTAAGTGCAGCAGGAGGGTGCCATGCTTATTGGTGCCCGCCAGGCCTGAGAAAATATATTGAAGTTGGCGCAGCAAGGTACATCGCCGTGGGAGAACTGCGCATGCGCACATTGCTGGCAGAGGGGTGCTGTAAATGCCTGTGTGGCTCTGTGCATAGCACTTTCTCCATTCAAAAGCAGCATTAGGCTGCAGATGAAGAAGAAAATCCGGTCTTCATTAAGGCTGCCAGTGCAGATTTGCAGTGATACATAATGGTAGTTACCACAGCCCAATCATAAATAAACCCTTAAACTGGGTAGTTCAATGTTTTAATGCAACACTTTTGTAACAAGCGTCATAAAACCCTAGTTTAATGCACAAGGATTAAAACAAACTTTAGAATTGGTCCACTTTTAATTTATAAGGAAAATATTTACATATGTGTTATAAAGTATTTTGATTATTTATAATGTAGGAAAATATGAATTGGTAGATCACAAAGCTACAAAGTGAATTGTAACAGTCCTATAGAATGTACCATGTATTGGTGCACTGTTCATAGACTAAGTATAAAAAATGCTTGCTCCGTTGCATACTGCACAGTTCAAAAGATCAGATGGTCTTATTTAAGTAACCTTGGCAGCAAACAATCGTGACATTTGCTACATATTCTTCCTTTTAGTCTCACAATAAATGACATGAAACTTTCTACCAGTAGCTGTGTAAACAGCAACTTCATGTGTCCACTATCTAGTCATTCTCGCCCTGATACCCTCATCACAATATGAGAGCAGGCGCCTGGCTGCAGTGCGGACCACACACATGCCACTAATCCATTGCACACTAGTCCCTATACATAGCGTATCCGCAACAGCACCTTGGACAGCAGGTCCTGATAGAAGCTAAGAAATATCCAGCCTGGTAAGTACATGAGGGTCACCAGCCCCATAAAATTCAGCGGATAGTGAGAATAATCCCACGAACAAGCATTGCATGTGCGAAGCCCTAACCCCCATGAAAACTCCCATGTATACACGAATATAATGTAGACAGGCAACCGCTTCCAGACAGCCCATCCTTTGCTGCAGCATAAGTAGAAATAGAGCTTCTCCACCACCAGGCTGCAGCTCCCGTACATGAAGAAGGACCACAGGGACGTGTGTCCGCTCACTGGGCTGCCCGGCTTCTCCAGGACGTTGAAGGCAGCCGTGAAGAAGACTTCGTCTAGGAAGCCGTGCATGCCAAAGAAAATGAAGCGCAGGAGAAGCGGTAGCCTGTGTCCAGCATTAGTGCAGAGGGATCCCTGTCCCTCCCAGCTCTGATACTGCAGCCTCAGGAAGCTCCGGAGGAACACCTGCGAGTAGTACACCGCTAACCCATACTGCAGCCCAAGCTCTGCCGCATTCAGTGCCCGCTCCTGGGGGCAGCACTGCAGAAGCGTCTTCCGAAGCAGGATCTGCAGGCCCACGAACACGGAGGGGTAGAAGACAAATTGGAAAGCCAGGTCATTGTCTGGGAAGCTCTTTCTCTGCAAGTAGATCTTCTCCAGGACCAGGTGGGCGACTGCGTGCAGCAGACACCGGTATGGGGAGGAGAAGCCGACCAGGCTGTAGTCTTGGCTGTGATGGAAGCGCCGGACGCAGGTGCTCAGCACATCTAGGGTCAGGCCGTGCATGCCATAGAAATACAGTCTCATCCAGACGGGCAGGGGCTGCGAGATGCCCACTGGCGGAGCTTTGACCCGAGCTCTGACCACCTGCCGCCTCCCGGCACCTTGGTTTCTACCCATATTGCTGGCTGCAGGTTGCTAGAACATACTAATATTCTGTATTCTAGTGCAAGAAGGGACCAAGCGGCTGGCACCGCATTCAGCGCCCCTCCTTTTGTGCACCGTGCACTGTACTTGTAATAAGAAGCCTACACCCCCACCTCAGTCACCTCAAGCCCTTTCTGTCCTTTCATACACGGAGGTTTTCTTTAGAACTTGCTGCTGTTTTGTTCTCCATTGTGCATTCATTGTATTTACACAGAATATGGGTTGTCTTCATTTTAGCTAGTATCACATTACATGACCTACAGTAGTATCAGCATATCGTTATTTTTTTTCCTTGAGGAAATTTTATCTTGTGACACAGAGCTACAGAGAGGAACAATAAGTGTACCTGGCAATTAGAGGAAATATGTGACAGGGGCCTATTTAATAATTTCCGACTTTTTGCCCCTCGAGGCAATTTACTAATAAAGTCATGTCAGGGCAGGGCATCCATAACAGGTTGTCCCAGCGATGACTTCTTTCTACTGCAGTTCTGACCTGGGGGTAAATGTATCAAGCTGAGAGTTTTCCGGCGGGTTTGACAAACCTATCAGAATCTAGCTATTATTTATTTAGTACATTCTACAAAATGACAGCTAGAATCTGATTGGTTGCTATAGGCAACATCTCCACTTTTCAAACCCGCTGGAAAACTCTCAGCTTGATACATTTACCCCCTGGAGTCTTTATTGAGGTCACGCTTGCGCAGTTGCCATTTGCGGGAAAACAGCGCAGAGGAAAGCAGCAACGCTGACGGAGATCCGAAGATCCCACTCCTGCGATGCTCTTCCAATAAAATTGAAAAGCCATTAGGGTCAAGCTCAGAAAAGTTAAGATTTTCGGAGCTTGATAAAATTGCCCAGAACGCGGTTCCTGTTAAGTATTATGGGGATTGTGGTTTAATGCTTTAAGTTTTATAATGCAGGAAATATCTCCTGCGTAAGGCTTTTATTAAATGAACACTTTACTTAAAAATGGTTAAATCATGCAGAAAAAGCAGTTTCCGCATGGTTTAGGGCTTCATGAATATTTGAGTACTATACTAAATACATATATGAATAATATAGATTAGTGCAGCATTTGTATGTGTATGGTAAGGGAATTACATTTTACCCAAAAAGAGTATGTTTTAAAACTAGATATACCAGAGGGCAACGATAAATATTTTGATTTTTATTTAATGGTATATTTATGTAGCTAAGGAATGTTAGCATATTCTGTGTAACTGCATGACCTTTCTTTCTGTTTCAGATCTTACAGTCATTAGGTAGGAGCTAAAGCATTATGAATCTATTGGGAGAATGTGGGTTGCAGTATTATAAGAAGACACTGAGGTATATTGGTTTTATATATAGACCACCAATGTTCCACCTATGCTTCAATAGTTTAGTGAGGGGCCTGTGTGAAATGTGAAAGCTCTGAGAGGCATGTGGTGGCATTTGTACATGTGATGTGCAGAGGGAAGAGGGAGAAAGAAGGGAGCGGAATGAGAGTGGAGGAGGAGGCTTGTGTATAACATTGTATGTAATAGTAACACTTTTATTTTTTGTGCTCTTTCTTGTATGTCACCAATATTAAGGATAATGTGCAGCTCCTTTGAATGCTATGGGGATGCACATGCAGCTCTTGGAGTATATTACTTTGCACATCACTGTTTTATAGGATAGTATCACTCAGGAAAATATGTAGAAAAAGTTTGGTTTGGTTAATTGACAAAAAAGTAACTTAGTGTCAGCACCTTGGGCAAGCAATTGATATTCTGCAATCAATATTGAAAACTCGTACTTATCAAGTGACAGTGATGGAAATAAAACTGTAAGGTGCATTGATGTAGCTATAATTTAAAGAAAAAGTCCAGAAAGCCATAAAAAGTGGTCAGTCACAACATCTGCATCACTGAAGACATCAACCAAAATAAAAAAGTTCATACTTAGGGAAAATATATTATTACAGATGGTAACTGTAAATAGCACTAGGGGAGGACTGACAAATTTTAGCCCGGGGGGGCAAGGCATGACTCAGCAGCTTATTAGGAACATTTTAAAGAAGAAAAAAATGCAGGTAGCCCACTATGGGACCAGCCTGGGGGGGGGGGGGGTAGATTCCCCCTTGGCCCCAGGCCCAGCCTGCCCCTGAAGAGTACTGTGATGAGCAAGTTAATGGTTGTCATTACCTGCATCGTTTAAAAGAAGTGTAACAAATGCTTTCAAACAAGTAATATCAGCTGGAATTTTCGCAGCTGCGGCAAAACTTTATATTACGTTTGGCTGCAGAACAGGCAGTTCAGCAGAGGTGAAAAGTTCTGGAGATACAATCTTCAAGTTTCGCTCTCTCTTTGTCATTCTGTGGAATGCCATCCTTCACTGTATTTTTAAATTCTACATTCTGTATTTTACATAATTTGTAGTCTATAAATAGAGCTGATGTGCTAATAGTGCCACCTCTGCTGTGTGGTGTGGTTGTGATATAAGAGAGAAGTCCAGGCAGAACAAAAATATAGGGTAATTCTGCATAGAACACTAATGCCAACTGAAATGTGAAATGAGGTGACCACTCCATACGGCAATTTTTTAAATTTCACTCTTCTCTTGTCAAGGCCTTTAGGAAACAACTTTAACAAACCTGGTAACATCAGTACTGTACTGTTAAGTCATGTTTTTCGTTCTATCAGTGGAATTGAAACAAAAAAACTAAGGGTCTATTTATTATTGATCAGTGGTAACAATCATGTATCACTGCAAATCACAGCAATACACAATGTGGTAACACTGCTATTTACCATGCCCTGGGTGCTCTGAGAGCCCTGGCGAAGACTCCCCTCCATCACAAAGAATTTTTAGTCTCCACCAGCAACCTAATGCAACCGACGAATGGAGGAAGTGAAATACGCATGCACTGCTAATGTCCGCACATTAGCATAGTGATCTGACCCAGTGGGGGATCAAGCCAGGCCTTTCCGGCTTCACGGGACCCCATAGACCAGGTAAGCTGATGTGAGCTAAAGTTATGTTGTGACTAAAAGCTTTGCTTGATAAATTACTTATTTTGCAGTTACCAACAGAAAGTAGGTTGATACAGGAGAAATCGTCACCAGCTTTAACCCATTGATATATTAAGAGATGACCTGCAATAGCCATTTGTGGATTTTTGGGCTATCACAACCTGTTGAACAGACCCCTTAGTCAGTTATCACCGTAAAAATGTTGAAATGACCACTTGTATGTAAATTAACAATGGATAATTCTGAAATTTATTCCACTTGCTCACAGAAACTATTTAGCATTCATGTTATAAATATTAAGCGGAAAATATATGAATACAGTTTTGGAAACAAAAACACATAACTATGCTCACCTTGTGTAAAAGATTTGCTCTCCCAGTACATGATTGTGTATAGTTTGTATTGTTTCACCTGCACAGTTGCTATAAGTCACATGAACAGATGTAGCAAACGTTAAACTAAATTTTAATATGGCACAACATAATTCATGCAAAGCACATTAAGGGGTAAATGTATCATACTCCGCTGTGTACAAGTCGCCGGAAATCGTTCAGTTGACAGCTAAAATTTTAAGCGGCGCTGCCTTGTAAAGGCAAGTTTCCCATTACAAGGCAGCGCCGCTTTAAATTTTAGCTGTCAACTCGCTGATTTCCGGCGACTTGTACAAAGCGGAGTATGATACATTTACCCCTAAGTCTTTAAGGAAACACAGTGCATCATGTTAAATGTGTAATATTAAACTTCCCTGTAATACATTTTACACCAACAGAATCATTCTCTCTCTCTCTCTTATATATATATATATATATATATATATATATATATATGTATATATATGTCAGATGAATGAAAGCTACGCAGCCTATTCTTCTTTTGCTGTGCGAATTAAATAACTATTTGTTTGCAAGCTTTAATTGATGAATCAGCAACATATGTGTTTTGGATGGAGGTAACTGTCAGTCACCTGCAGAAAAACACATTTTTCCATATATCTCTGAACTCCTCACAAGATACACCCCAGCACGTGCACTCTACACCCCCTCTGACCTTCATCTCTCTTCTACCTTATACTCCTTCCCTCTAGAATCAGGCAGTGATACTTTATAACAGTAATGTTCATGGGGAGAGGGGGGGGGGGGGGTGAAAAAAGTGTGATATAACATACTGTATATTACAGGCTGACACACACAGCACTATGTATTGCTATATGTAGTGCCCCAGTGCTCAATTACATAACTCAGTTCTGTTCAAAAAATGAGCAGAGATTATCTCCGCTATTTCCACTTAATGAGAGGAGGAAGAGACACAACACACCACATGGTATTGATCAATCTCGTCCCCTCTGGCCTAGCCACCCGGTGAATACTCATGACAAGTGGCCATCCTGAAGCAAATATGGAGGAAAGAGTGGAAACTTACCTTTATATTCTCCATATTAGCTCTGATCTTGCACAGACCAGGAGATGTACCTGTTGTATCTGTTATGTGCAACCCATAGTAAATTATACAAAATGTATATTCTGCTGCCTTCAAAGTAATATATATATATATATATATATATATATATATATATATATATATATATATATATATATATATATACACATATACATACACACACACACACACATGGTATTGATGACAAAGTACAATGGCAACCAATCTGCTGTTTGTTTTCCAATTTTTGGCATTTGAGAGCAGTGGCCTAGATTCATTAAATTATGCTAAATCTAGGCACTCTGTTGCCCTCCCTTTGGGGAAATAAGGAATGTTAAAGATTGCTCTTTGATGAAACTAGGCCAATATCTGTGCTCAGAAGATTAACAGACCATAGACAGCAATCTGACAATTTATTCTGAAGATGAACACATCAGAGTTTCTTATGCTCCATTTCAATCTTTGCATTGTATCCTTTGCAACAAAACAACACGTTTTGTTTTAATAGCTCGGAATAAATGATACAAGTCATTGATAAGTTATTATACAGATCATTTAGAACAGGGGTAGGCAACCTTTCTTTATCCGTGTGGCGGCTAAAATCCAGTGAAGCCCAGGTGTGTGTGTGTGTGTGTGTGTGTGTGTGTATACACACAATACTGTGCAAAAGTTTAAAAATGTTTATCTGTTGGTCCCGTTACTATCAATATTATGATATTAGCATAATGAAATAAGACATATATATTTATATCTTATTTTATATCATATTATTATTAGTGATGAGACCAACAAATAAGCATTCAAATTATGCCACATAGTAGTATACTCAATTCATATTATGCCACAGTATTGTCCTCAATTTATATTATGCCATATAGTTGTGCCCACAATTCAAAATCATGCCTCATAGTTGTACCCCCGATTCATATACCACATAGTTGTGCCCCCAATTCATATTATGCCACGTAGTTGTGCCCCCAAATCATATTATGCCACAGTAAAGCCACAAGTTCATATCATTGCACATAGTTGTGCCCCCAATTCATAGTATGCCACATAGTTTTGCCCCCAATTCACATCAAGCCACAGTAATGCCCCCAATTCAGTTTATGCCACAGTAATGCCAAAAATTCAGTTTATGCCACAGTAATGCCCCCAATTCATTTTATGCCACAGTAACGCCCACAGTTAATTTTATGTCACAGTAATGCCCCCGATTCACATTATGCCACAGTAATGCCCCCCAAATCAGTTTATGCCACAGTAATGTCCCAATTCTTTTTATGCCACAGTAATGCCCCAATTCTTTTTATGCCACAGTAATGCCCCCCAATTCACATTATGCCACAGTAATGCCCCCAATTCAGTTTATGCCACAGTAATGCCACCAATTCAGTTTATGCCACAGTAATGCCACCATTACATTTTATGCCTCACATAAGTGCCCACAGTTCATTTTATGCCACAGTATTACCCCAATTCACATTAAGCCACAGTAATGCCACCAATTCAGTTTATGCCACAATAATGCCACCAATTCACTTTATACTTCAAAATATTTTTAAGATACACAAAAATGCCCCCAATGACTGTTATTGCCCACAAAGTGCCTCAAAATAATTTTAAGCCACACATAAAATGACCCAATGAATATTCAGCCACACAAAAATGCCCCCAATGACTGTTATGCCTCACAAGTGCCTTAAAAAATAATTTTAAGCCACTAATAAATGAATAAAAATTATATAATTGTGTACTTACCTCTTCCAGGCGTGATCCGTTCCGCAATGGTGCTTGGGAGGAACTGCGCAGTTAACTGTCCGCAAGATGTCGGAGAGCAAAGCTGAACTAAAAGGAATAAATGACAGCCGGAGAAGAGCTGAACTGCTGCACTTGCGCATGGTGTTATGAATGGTGTTAGTGAAAAATCCCGGGTCTGAAAACCCGGGATTTAGACCCGGGACTTTTGGTGAGGTAATTCCCATGTCGGCCCTGGTTAGCCTGCAGTATGAATGGTGAGACCCGGGTTTTTCAACCCGGGTCTCACATAAAGCAGCTGATTAGGTGTCTGGAACGCTTGAGGATGACGTCATCATTATGCATCGTTATAAAATATGAACTTCGTCTACACAAAAGTGACTCGTCGGCCACGATTAAAGCAATGCTGTGAACAGTCACCTCCCACTTTGACCTCATCTTTGTGTGCAAAAAACTAATCCCCTTTAAATGACCTCAGTATTTTTCAGCCAAGGAAAGCTCCTCTTGTGATGACTCACACTTATTGACAGGGTAGACCCGTGTTCAGTATGAATGGGGTCGACCCAGGAAATTTAGGGGGTCCAAGGAGAAGTGTGAACGGGGTCTCTGAGCTGGCATGCTCGGAGACTCAGCAAAAACCCGGCTTGAAAAACCCGGGAAATTGCAGGGGCGACAGTATGAAAGCGGTATTACTAATGTTTGCCATATTTCAATTAATTGGAAAGCATACAAACACACAAAAATGGAATAGTGTTCTGAAAGATTCTACTGCCACACAATGCATGTAAAAATATACACTGGTAAGGTTGCACTAGGAACAATGATTTTCATATACATGCATGTCAGTGTAGTTCAGATTACTAGTAATTTATCTTTATCCACAATCTATGAAAACAGTTTCTCAACAAATATTTTTTGTTCTGTGAAGGACAAAAATTATACAAGAGTATTAATTGTATAATAAGGAGGCTATGGAAAAGTAAATATAAATATCAACACTCTGGCAACAAAAGTATCTGAAACATTAAACAGGATCCATTAGCATGGTCAGGAAGTCTAGACACTATTGACATGTCGGATAACAATATATGCTTTAAAGGAACATCCCCATGTTTAAAAGAACGTTAAGCGGTAAGCTATTTAATAATGCCTGCAAGAGACATGGTTTATTTTTAGGATTTTATTGTTATTTTTATTAAATGAAAAAACATTCAAATTTGCATATCGGAAAGTAAGGCTTTATTTGTTTCCATTTCATAATATACACTTATTTTACATATAGTATTATATGCAAAACATGAGTCATGCTTTTCCAAAACATCATGACAGTAAAATATTGTTGTGTGTGAAAGAACCAGTTATACTCTACCTCAAGCTGTCAGGAAATAATAGCTAAGGGTAAATAATTAAACATAGCAGGCCTGATTCATATGTGCCGTATTTTGTGTTAAATTGCTCTGTGCATGCTCAGAAATGAACTAAAGGCCAGAGAACACAAGTGTATCCAATTAATCCTCGAGCAGAGAAGACCCTTACCACAACCTGCGATTTCAGGGCCGGAATGGGGAGGGTGTGTCAAGATCAAGCGCACGCATCAGCGTCTGATTCAAGCTTTGGACATCTCTAAGTTACGTTTTTTTTCTGTCGTATTATTTAGACCAGGTACAGATTGGATGTAAGTGCTGATTACTAATGACGACGGTCGCGTATGCATGCTGGAAGCTATGCTTGCAATCAGGGGCAACTGTAAAAATACATTTTATGTGTAGTAGACATTCATAACATTGTAATTAATGTGTTTTATGGGGAAAAAAACTTTTAATGTTTTAACATTAATGACTATACGGGGCTTATTCAATTGTCCGCTTTACTCGCAAAAGTAATGCGGCTTGCGCACAATTACCGTTATTAGCGTAATAGTGTACATAATTACCGTTATTAGCGTAATAGTGCGCATAATTACCGTTATTACGGTACCTTTAACACCGGCTTTCAGGGAGCTGCGAGCTGAAATCCGGCTTAGAATTACCGTAATACCGGTAATACTCTTAACGCCGTGTTACTTTTGCGATTAACGCAGACAATTAAATATGCCCCTATATATTATATATTATTAACAGTTGACACCAATAGTTTTGGGTTTTTTTTTTATGTGTTCTTTTGAGACTTTATACTCTCCACACATGTATTGGACGTATGCTGCATTGACTGTTAGAGCTGTTAAATATTAATTTTGAATAAATGAATATGATTGTATCTTTAATTGTCAGTTCATTGTATTTAACTATTACACTATATTCGCCTTAATAAATAGGATAAAATAAACAAGATTCCTAAATAAAATACATTACCTTTCATTCAGAAAGTCTGTCTCTGTTAAAACTTTGAATATTAATTAAGGGTTTAATTTATAGCTTTTGAAACTAATCTATAGGTTAAACCCATATTTGCACAAATGGTTAGTATGACCACAAGTAAGGTACAAATACAATGCAGAATAGATTTCCGTATTCAGCTACCACCCACAAGTAATCAGTAAAAGTTTACTGCATTGTTTACAATGATTAACGGAGGCCCTGATTAACATTCTCAGATAGACTGAAATGCATGTTCAATAACTTAATAATAAGTTAATTAGTCATTAAGGAACACATCTGCCAGTTTTGTGCATATTATTGGTGAAAATCACGCAGCGCATTCTCCGAACTAGACAATACGCAACAGAACGCAGCCACGTCCAAGTCAGCTTTGAGTGCAAACGAAACTTACTACAGCCTACGATTTAGGATGGAGAATAGGTGGATTTACATAGGCAATAAGGGCGTTCCTGTACAGCCATGTCCAAGTCAAACTCAGACGCACACAGAAGTACGCTGCTTCTCTGCTGTATCTCTTGCTCCAAATTGGGGATTAGTTGAAGTTCTGAATGCTAGTGCTGACGGCCGAGTATGTATGTGAAAACATGATTGCAATCAGAAGCAACTGTAAATTTGTATTTTATGTACAGTAGACATTAAGGACAGCCTAATAAATGTTTTTTCGAAGCAGATATCCAAAAAACATTTTTTTTAGTTTCCATTTATAATCATAAATGACTATATTATTGACAGGTAACATTAATCGCTTAATATTTGTTGTTCTGTGCGTTCTTTTGAGACATTCCACATAGGTCTTGTATGTGTCCTGCAGTGTCTGGTCTAGCAGAGCAGAGTAAACCTACACCCATAGTCATCACCACAACATATCTTTAGATCCATTCCTTGTTGACTTTTGGGGTATGCAGAGCCCAGTTACGTGTAGTTTAAAACAAACACACGCTATTGCCTGTAAGTATATTTTTTTCTGAAAAATGTAATAAAAGTTCTTGTTAAAAACAAAAAACAAATGCACACTGCGCTCAGTATGCGTTCCTTAATGACTGTGGGCCCTTATAGTCTATAAAATGTCACTATCATATCTGTTGCAAAATCCTTATTAATTTAAAACTAAATGTGACTTCACTAATTGTAATTTTTATTTAAGATTTACCTGTATTTAATTGACCAAAGATCCAGATGTCAAAATTGCCTGATTGACCAAAAGCAAAGATACCATTCCATCCACCCAGAGTGAGACAGAACTTATTGCATATTATAGTTAACTTATTGCATATTGTAATTAACTTTTTCGAACATTGTAAAACCCTGTAATAATTTAGGTGGATTTGGGAACTGTTTCCATAGTTCAAATGGTATAAAAACTTCCCTCCTGCTGACTATGGTCAGAGGGTTCAGTAATGAAGCGCCAAACTCACATGTTGGCTGTGCTGCGTACTTCAATCTTAAACTAATGTTTTATTTCAAATGTTTTATTTATTTTCCCTTTAAGCGCACCTAGGCCAGGGCCATCTTTTCCATTGGGCATGATGGGCAGGTGCCCGGGGGCCCCATAGGCAGGGCTCTTAATTAGAATAAATAATCCTGCAAAAGAAAAAACCTGCAAAAAAAACCTTCAAGGGTCACTGAGCAATTCTCTCTCTCTCTCCCTCTCTCTCTCTCTCCCTCTCTCTCCCGTGCACTGCTTTGCTGGGGGGCCCATAATGTTGTTAAGATGGCCCTGGCCTGTATGTAACAACAGATGTGTCTTTACATCTGCTCCTTGTTTAATACGGATGTGCGTATGCCTGATTTACATGCGTTTGTTTTTTTTAAAAACACATAATACATTTGTTTTGCATGTCTTAACGAATCAGACCCAGCATGTGTATACAATACCTTGCTGCAGTTTTAATCCAAAATATTTTTTTCCCGCATCCATGTTTTATTTCTTTAATGTACTGTTAAATGCTACAGAAAATGTATTTACTTTTGTATGACAGTGGCGTTGTAATTAAATAAATATTTTAAAATAAGTATTTGAAATATTTTTTTTTACTTATAAATGTATTTATGCTATGGTTTAAATTGTTTATTTGTGTATATTTATAATTCTGCTATCTCACAACTGCTGTACAACCAACAACAGAATTGTCTAACTTTCTACATGGAGGCTGTGTCAATAGACTTAAAACTAATTTTAATTACGGCCAAAATCATTAATTAAAAGACAAAGCAAAACACTAGACTTTGAGTTATCTACTCTACCCCTAGAACATGTATGTCTTTGATCACCAGACCAATTTGCTTACATGGGTATACTCTTGTAATTATTATTTATTAATTATAGTTTATTTGTATAGCACTAATCATATTACCCAGCGCTGTGCAGAGAATATGAATTCACATCAGAACATACAAAATGCGCACAGGGTCTTGGTTGGAATCAAACCCATGTCCCCAGTGCTGTGATTCAGCAAGCCATACTATTTGTGCCTCTGTGTAAAACTTTAAAAAGCAAATACTGGTAAATGTAAACACTACGTGCACACAATCCTCACAGTTTGTTGTCTCAGATATTTCCAGCTGCTCCTTTTCATACAAATTCCTCATTTTGCTTTGCATCGCACTCACTGTCTGTTCCTTATATACAGTACATTGCTTGGTTTTGTCTGTAGTCCCAGTTCTCACTTCAATACATTCTAATAAAATGTCCCTGTGCTCAGAAGCAAAGAATGGTCCTCCCACATCATGTCTCACTTCAATACGTTTACAAAGTTGAACGGTCACTTTTCAATATTTATCCTCCTGGACCTTTCTGGTGCTTTCAACACTATTGATCACAATCTTCTTTTGCACACCCTTCACTGCATTGGACTTTGTGATACAGTTCTTTTCAGGTTCAATACTTACCTATCAAACTGCTAATTTAGTGTATTTACCTCTTGCACATCCCCTTCTACTTCCACTACCTGGTGAGGTCCTACAAGGCTTGGCTCTCAGCCCTCTGATTTTCTCGCTGTGCACCTCTTCTCTTGGGGAACTAATTTGCTCATTCGGCCTAAAGTTTGATGTCCCAACACTACATAAAGCTCAAAATTTCCAAAACAGTGCTTCTCTCAAATCTTACCATCGATAATTTCACAATTTCCTAAGTATCTCAAACCCGCCGGTTTGGTGTCACACTTGATTGTGTCCTCTGCTTCATTTCTCATATCAAGTCTCTCCCAGACCTGTCATTTCCACCTTCAAAATATTGCCAAAATAAGCCCTTTACTTACTCAAGATGCTAACAAATCTCCTGTGCATATTCTTTCATCATCTCCCTCCTTGATGACTGCAATCATCCTATCTGGCATTCCCAACATCCACCTATCTCTGCTTTAATCTATATTAAATGTTGCAACAAGACTGATCTTCCTGGCTTGGTGCTCCAAATCTGCTGCACCACTCTGCAAATCCCTACACTGGCTTCCCATGTCCTCTAGCAACCAATTGAAGTTACTCACCATCACCTACAAACCCCTTTATAACAACACCCTTAATAGCTATCAGATCTTATCTCAAAATATTCTCCCTCTTGCCCTCTTAAATCTACCTGTTTCGTCTGCTATAACCACCTACCTCTCCAGTCTGCAACACTTCTTCTGTTCCGCTATTTACTTATGGATTTCTTTATGAAATCCGATCAGACTCTCCTACAGCTTCCAATCGATTGACTCTCTCTTAAAACCCATCTCTTTATTAGAGCTTACATTATTCACACCTATACTACCCAGAGTAGCACTAAGAACTGTCCCAGACTCAGAATAATGAAGACAAAAAGGTATATTTTGTTTGACAGAACTATGCTAAATAGGTAATCAGATGTGCAAAGGCACAAGCTGAAGAGCAAATTGGCATGTGCTAACCCGAATCCAAGATGGAGCCTGCCTTTGGAGGAGGTATGGTGCCTCAGTCCCATTGGACCCCTTGGAGGAGGCAAGGTATGGTGACATCAGGATCCCAAGCAGCATAGATTTACTAAGGGGGAATTCATGTCATGCAAATCTTATTGACTTTTATGACTGGGTAACTAAATAAATAGAACAAGGGGGAGGGAGGGGGGGGCGTAGATGTAGCTTATCTAGACTTTAGTAAAGGCTTTTGACGCAGACTGTTAAATAAACTCAAAAGCTTGGGATTGGATTCACAGGAGGGAGGGGTTACCATTGGAGAACCACAGGGATCTGTACTTGGACCAGTGCTTTTAATATATTTATTGATGACACTGTAAATGGTATTGAAGGGAAAGTATTCTTTCTTGCAGATGACATAAATATATGCTACAGGGCAGACACATCGGGGTAAATGTATTAAGTAGTGAATTCTGCAAGCCGTCGCTATTTGGCGACTCTGCAGAGGAACTTTAAGACGGCAAGTTTTGCTTTGAAAGTCGTTGCCGTTTTACCCCGCAGGAGAGGTAAAACAAATGATTCATGGTCTAGTTAGACTAGGGGAATGGTCAAGAGCCTGACAACTAAAGTTTAATGGCAAAAAGTGCAAAATCATGCACTTGGGTCTCAAAAACCCAAAGGCTAAATATAATATTAGAGGCACTATAATGGAAACTACTGCGGAGGAATGTGATCTAGGAGTCACTATTTCAGGTGACTTAAATGCAGGTTGGCAATGTACCAAAGCAATGAGAAAGGCAAGTCAGAAGCTTGGTTTCATAGGGAGAGGAATCAGTAGCAAACAAAAAGTAGTAATAATATCACTGTAATGGTCATTGGTACAGACTCATCTAAAATACTGTGTTGAGTTCTGGAGGCCATATCTCCAGAAGGATATAAATACATTAAAGACTATACAAAGAAGGGCAACTGTAAGATTGTGTGGGCCACAAGAAAAAAAATGCAATTTTGTAAGGTTTATTATTAAGAAAAAACAAAAATAAAGTTTAATGTTTTCTTCCCAATGCTTGATACTGTGCCCTCCATGCTGCTTTTTCTCCCTTTCATCTGTCTCCCGTTTCACACTGTGCCCTCCATGCTGCTTTTTCTCCCTTTCATCTGTCTCCCGTTTCACACTGTGCCCTCCATGCTGCTTTTTCTCCCTTTCATCTGTCTCCCGTTTCACACTGTGCCCTCCATGCTGCTTTTTCTCCCTTTCATCTGTCTCCCGTTTCACACTGTGCCCTCCATGCTGCTTTTTCTCCCTTTCATCTGTCTCCCGTTTCACACTGTGCCCTTCATGCTGCTTTTGCTCCCCTTCACTTGTCTCCCCTGTTTCACACTGTGCCCTCCATGCTGCTTTTGCTCCCGTTCATCTGTCTCCCCTGTTTCACACTGTGCCCTTCATGCTGCTTTTTCTCCCTTTCATCTGTCTCCCGTTTCACACTGTGCCCTCCATGCTGCTTTTTCTCCCTTTCATCTGTCTCCCGTTTCACACTGTGCCCTTAATGCTGCTTTTGCTCCCCTTCACCTGTCTCCCCTGTTTCACACTGTGCCCTCCATGCTGCTTTTGCTCCCCTTCACTTAATTTCTATTGCCTTCTTTCTTTTCTTCTGTTTTCTACTCTTCTTCTCTTGCTTCTCACAGCAAATGTTGAGCGTGTGCCAGGGGAGGAGGGTGCCGGATGCCACTGGTTTTTTTTTCTGGGCCCTTGTCGGTCTGCATAAAATATGTATTTGAACCACATGCGGCCCACGAGCCACGAGTTTGACTCGTCTGATGTAAGCTCTCTCATGAGCAGAACTGTCACTACCCATTATTTTTATGTCTGCATTTATGTTGTCTACCTTGTATTTCCCGTTTTATATACTGTATGTCCTGTTTCCCCACTGTCTGGCGCTGCGGAGCACTTTGGCACCTTAAAAATCAACAATAATAATAATAATGGTCTTACTGTATATCTTTTAGCATATTTGAGACATAAGTAACAATTTTCTTTAATTAGAATGATGCAGGTGACACAATTCAAGCAGAGGAAGTTGTAAAGTGTAGGCTTGGATATAAATCTTTCTTCAGAAAATATTGTGTATCTCTGTGGACCGGATGGTTCCTATGGTGATTTGATTGGACCTATTTGGAAGATAAGTAAACCCTCTAATTTTTAGGACAACAATTGGTTAAACTACACCAAATTCATTTAAATATACAAATCTAGCACGGTGGCTAGGTGGTTAGCACTTCTGCCTCACAGCGCTGGGGTCATGAGTTCAATTCCCGACCATGGCCTTATCTGTGTGGAGTTTGTATGTTCTCCCTGTGTTTGCGTGGGTTTCCTCCGGGTGCTCCGGTTTCCTCCCACACTCCAAAAACATACTAGTAGGTTAATTGGCTGCTATCAAAATTGACCCTAGTCTCCCTCTCTCTGTCTGTCTGTGTGTGTGTATGTTAGGGAATTTAGACTGTAAGCTCCAATGGGGCAGGGACTGATGTGAATGAGTTCTCTGTACAGCGCTGCGGAATCAGTGGCGCTATATAAATAAATGGTGATGATGATGATGATCTAACAATGTGTTTATTCTGGGAGCAAGTAGAATAGACCCCCCCTTAGACAATATATAAAATATACTTCAGATTGAACATATTACTATAGTACTATGTACTATGTATTATATTAAATCATCCAATGATGTCCATATCAAATAAAACATAAATCATACTTACCCACTTTTGAAGGCAGCTGTCCGTGAGGGGGTCTGGCTAAGGGGCGTGGCCACACGTGGGGCGCCATTAGTCTCCGTCCCTGTCAATCTTATGCAATTTCGGCCAATCGCAGCAGGGGGGCGGGGCCATGATGCCACGGTTAGCCCCGCCCCCACCCTTCTTCATCAAAGGAGACAGCTGGATCTGGGATTTTTGCCTGCTCTCTCGGGAGTCCGGGAGAACTCACAAAAATTCAGGAGTCTCCCTGACATTCCGGGAGAGTAGGCAACTATGACATAAGTGTGGAGGTTATATCTTACAAGAGGCTTCTCCAATGGTATCCGTGAGCATAAGCGTGATAAAGGAAAAAAATTAAAAGAAGCATGTAACAACTCTCAGGATGTATCAATGTACCCAAAATAGGGACCCTTTAGAGAGTAGATGTGCACAGATATAGAAGCACTTTTAATTGTCACCACGTGAAGATCTTTCATATAAAATATTGTAGGGATAAACACCCCTTGCAAACTGCTTACTTTTTTTCCTTGAAAATCCAGTGGCTCACTATCTCTTTATCTCTTGAATCTTAAGTGCATACTCGATCTCAAGCAGCACATATGTAAAACAAAACCATGTGCAACAAATAGTGTATTATCTCTAAAACACTATTTAATACTTCATAAAATTGTTTAAAACAATCAACATAAAAAACTGCACAACTCTTGATAAATATACCCAATTTGGCCACTGGCCAAAAAGCCCTCTAAGTGAATAGAATATACTCCTTCTATAGCTATACGCTATAAACTATTTGTCCATGTAAAGTATGCTGGGTTCTTTTGCTGTGGGTGGTTTCTATGGTAACACTGCTGCTTCTGGAGCCACTGAAGTATGCTATTTGTTTACCTTTCTCCCAAGGTTTATATACATGGATCAAAAGCAGTGAGCGTTTGTTTAAAACCATGTATATAGCTGTGTGTATAAATACATTTGTAATTCTTTCATTTTTTGCTGGCTACTGCAAATGCCTTAACCACTTACTGTCTTCCATAACCAGAATACTTTCCCTCGTTTCCAATGTATTTCACCAGGTATATTCTTTATTTCTTACTGAATCCAACCTAATTTTATATTGATTTTTCACAATACATATAAATCTATAGATGCAGCTTTTTTTGATAGCATATTGGAACAATATCTTTTTATTTTATAGGCCTTATATAGAGGGCATTAGCAGGAAAATACACTTTACAATTATAAATGTTTCATTTAATAAAATTAGGGCAACCCCAATATTTGAGAATTATTATATTTTATGTATAAAGCACTGCAAAATTAGTTTACAATCTAAGGTATGGAACACTTACATACGTAAGATGAACGAGGCTATTGTAGTATTATCAACCCCCAATAATAAATTAATCATTGGCGCCTGGAATTTCTGTGTTGCTACCGATAGGGCACCATGGTTGGCACAAGGGGAAAGAGTGGAACAGAGACACAAAGCATGAATCAGTCACTATAGAAATATTAAAACAATCCGTTGCTGTCAACCACAACTGACATTCACCATTTTATTTTAACTGAACCTTTCTCCTCTTCTGGTTCTAGAGCAGGGACCAACCCGTGGCCCGCGGGCCGCATGCGGCTCAGCAAGCCTGTAAATGTGGCCCAGAAGGAGTTTTGGTTGTGGCAAGGGGGCAGCACTGTTAATGGAAAAAAAAAATCCTGCAAAAAAAAGAAAAGAAAATACTTACCTTGAGGTCACGCGGTCACGTCAGCTAGTACTCCGGCTCCCTACCTTGTCTCCTCCTCCGTGCGGTGCTCGCAGTGAATGTCGGGCGTGATGTCATGACGCCCAACATCCATTGCGGAGCGCAGCACAGAAGAGTCACCCGCGAGAGAAGAACAATTAGCAGCACAGAATTGGAGAAAAGAAGAGAAGAGGACAGGTTAACAAGCCGATTAAAAGGTAAGTTAAGGGGGATTTTTTTTATTATTTCAAGGGACACTGACAAGTGAATAAAAGTCACCTGGTCCTGGAGCATCATGGACCTTATCTCCCTGCTACATACTTCTACTTGTATTACTAATGGGGCATTATATATTATTCTCTTTGGCCCATTATAAGTTGTTATCCCTTAACTAACATAGTGGTGTAATTAGCAAAACAGGTCACAATTTGGGGTCACAGTGATGTATATGTCAGGTACCGCAGGCCTGGTCAGGGCACCCTGATATACAATGCCTGGCTTAAATGCACTTTATTGATATTGCATCGAAACAATACAAAAAGTGATTATAGTATAATAACTAGAGAGGATTTTTTGAACAGGGCGATTGAAAGGTATATATATATATATATATATATATATATATATACAAGTTAACCCGTGCATGATACTCATGCATTCTAGTCAAATCAAGATACTTAAGGTCTTAAAAAGGTTCTTGTCATGCATTTGGGCCTAGCCCAGGCCTCCTCAGGGGAAGATCGTTACTTCCCGACGCAAGCGCCCTTTTTAATGTGTGTTCATGAGGTAAAATTACCTCACGAAAATGAGTTTGACCCCTCAACTCGTAAATTTAGCCTTTACTACCCCTCTCACGGGGGGGGAAGGGGGGATGATGGAAGTTAACTGACTTGACTATTCTAATTTTTTTGTCAAATAATGTCAGTATACCAAATTTCAGGTCAATTGGATGAGCCCTTTCTGAGAAAATAGTTTTTTCCACACACACACTAACGCACGCCTCTACACATGTGTGTTCATGAGGTAAAATTACCTCACGAAAATGAGTTTGAGTCCTACCAAATTTCAGCCCTTTTTGAATTTTTTTCCCCACACACACTAAGAATTTAGTAGGTCAGTGTATAACTCTGCCCAGCAGGTGGCGCTGCAACTTGGTTTTTTTTTTTCCACACACACACAGACGCCACTAAGCATTTATATAATATATATATATATATATATATATATATATATATATATATATCACTTTTTTTCTCATATATATATATGTTAACTATGTTTTCTATGGTTTTATGGATGATCAGCTATCATTATTGTTAGTATATCTTATGTGCGGCCCAAACCAACTCGTCGTCTTCCAATGTGGCCCAGGGAAGCTAAAAGGTTGGACACCCCTGTTCTAGAGAATGTTTTGTGCTGCACAGGCAATCGTGTGGTTGGAGTGGTGTTTGGTATCATGCTCACTGCTGGAAGCAGAGCTAGGACAGTTGTTCCCTTTGATCGGTGGCAGCGGAGATCACCAAAGGAGGAACAGAGATGGCAGTAGCAATGACAGTTGAAATCTTCAGGTCTAGCTGCTGCACTGAGATTGCATTTATTAGATCTTCTAAACAACCCTGTCATTGGTGTGATGACTCTCCTCAGCATTAAGAAGTAATTTCCCACTGCCTTTTATATTTGTGGGACTATAATGATACAAAATATATGTTTATGTTTACTCAAAGTCTGATGCAGATATAAATCCCAGGAACAAACGTTTACATTTTTTCCCTAATTGCGTGCTATGACTGTACACAAGCGTGCACATATATTAAGGAAGAGTGTTATGGGTATAGCAAGGAGTGGGAAACACAAATGTTGGGGGCCTTTGTTATGAAACATTGTGAGTCATTCATTTTATACACATTATGTGCATTTTTGTTTGAGTCATTACATGCATGCAAAACTTATCAGTGTTGCGTAGTATAATTTTATTACCCAGATTATTATCTATGTTTGTTTCTACCTTTTTTTTAACCAAGGGAACAAAGTGAATGCAGGGTAGCTTGATTGCCGTCTACCTTGCATGTGATACCACCTATAAAACCACAACATGAACAGTCCACGGAACAAAATGCGGAGAAAGTGCACCTATTTATCCTTGTGGTAATATTATTGCAGGGAGTGAGACATGAATTGAAATGGCTGCTGGTTCTATATAAGCATCATCTTTATTCATATGTAACCAGGGGCGTAACTAGAATATTAGGGGCCCAATAGCAACATTTTCATGGGGTCCTCAAGGAGCATAGGGCCAGGAACACACCTGCCCCTATCTCCCCACCCCTAATATCTTGTTCCCTCAGTTACCTTAAAGACAGTAATCCTCCTCTTCTTCCGCTGCTGAGCACTGCTCAGCACTTTACTGTCTGATTAGAGATTTAGAACCCTACTCCTCTACAGCAGCTGCTACTCCTACTCCTCTACAGCAGATGATACTCCTACTACAGTACAGCGGCTGCTACTCCTACTACACTACAGCTGCTACTTCTCCTACTGCACTACAGCTGCTACTCCTACTACACTACAGCAGCTGCTACTCCTATTACTCTACAGCAGCTGCTACTCCTACACCTCTACAGCAGATGATACTCCTACTACAGTACAACTGCTGCTATTCTTACTACACGACAGCAGCTGCTACTTCTACTGCACTACAGCTGCTACTCCTCCTACTGTACTACAGCTGCTGCTCCTCCTACTACACTACAGCAGCTGCTACTCTTACTAAACTACAGCAGCTGCTACTCCTACTCCTCTACAGCAGATGATACTCCTACTACACTACAGCTGCTGCTACTCCTACTACACGACAGCAACTGCTATTCTTACTACACGACAGCAGCTGATACTCCTACTGCACTACAGCTGCTGCTACTCCTATAACACGACAGCAGCTGCTCCTCCTACTTCACTACAGCAGCTGCTACTCCTACTAAACTACAGCAGCTGCTACTCCTACTCCTCTACAGTAGATGATACTCCTACTACACTACAGCAGCTGCTACTCCTACTTCTCTACAGTAGATGATACTCCTACTACACTACAGCTGCTGCTACTCCTACTACACGACAGCAGCTGCTATTCTTACTACACGACAGCAGCTGATACTCCTACTGCACTACAGCTGCTACTCCTCCTACTACACTACAGCTGCTGCTACTCCTACTACACGACAGCAGCTGCTCCTCCTACTACACTACAGCAGCTGCTACTCCTACTAAACTACAGCAGCTGCTACTCCTACTACTCTACAGCAGATGATACTCCTACTACACTACAGCTGCTGCTACTCCTACTACACGACAGCAGCTGCTATTCTTACTACACAACAGCAGCTGATACTCCTACTGCACTACAGCTGCTACTCCTCCTACTGCACTACAGCTGCTGCTCCTCCTACTACACTACAGCAGCTGCTACTCCTACTAAACTACAGCAGCTGCTACTCCTACTCCTCTACAGTAGATGATACTCCTACTACACTACAGCTGCTGCTACTCCTACTACACGACAGCAGCTGCTATTCTTACTACACGACAGCAGCTGATACTCCTACTGCACTACAGCTGCTGCTACTCCTACTACACGACAGCAGCTGCTCCTCCTACTTCACTACAGCAGCTGCTACTCCTACTACACGACAGCAGCTGCTACTCCTTCTACTCTACAGCAGATGATACTCCTACTACACTACAGCAGATGATACTCCTACTACACGACAGCAGCTGCTCCTCCTACTACACTACAGCAGCTGCTACTCCTACTAAACTACAGCAGCTGCTACTACTCTACAGCAGATGATACTCCTACTACACTACAGCTGCTGCTATTCTTACTACACAACAGCAGCTGATACTCCTACTGCACTACAGCTGCTACTCCTCCTACTGCACTACAGCTGCTGCTCCTCCTACTACACTACAGCAGCTGCTACTCCTACTAAACTACAGCAGCTGCTACTCCTACTCCTCTACAGTAGATGATACTCCTACTACACTACAGCTGCAGCTACTCCTACTACAGGACAGCAGCTGATACTCCTACTGCAGTACAGCTGCTACTCCTACTACACTACAGTAGCTGCTACTCCTATTACTCTACAGCAGCTGCTACTCCTACACCTCTACAGCAGATGATACTCCTACTACAGTACAACTGCTGCTATTCTTACTACACGACAGCAGCTGATACTCCTACTGCACTACAGCTGCTACTCTTCCTACTGCACTACAGCTGCTGCTCCTCATACTACACTACAGCAACTGCTACTTCTACTCCTCTACAGCAGATGATACTACTACTACACTACAGCTGCTGCTACTCCTACTACACAACAACAGCTGATACTCCTACTGCACTACAGCTGCTACTCCTGCTACTAAACTACAGCAGCTGCTACCCCTACTACTCTACAGCTGCTGCTATTCTTACTACACTACAGCAGATGATACTCCTACTACACTACAGCAGCTGCTACTCCCACTACCAGTGGCGGATCCAGGGGGGCCCCCCTAGCAGCAAAAAGCTAGGTCCCAGCCGCCGATTAAAACGGGAGGGGCGGGACTAAGCGCGCGCAGGGGGGGGGCTAAATGTGGGCCAGCCAATCAGAGTGGTCCCAGCCGGCGACCACAATGGGAGGGGCGGGGCCAACCGCGGGCGGAAGGCGGGGTTAACACAGGCCAGCCAATCAGAGCAAAGGAGGGGCGTGATTATGCAAAATCGCCCCCCCTAAACATAAAGTCTAGATCCGCCCCTGCCTACTACACGACAGCAGCTGATACTCCTCCTACACTACAGCAGCTGCTATTCCTACTATACAATGCTGCATCTTAAGTTTATTTGCAAACCTTTATTGAAACCTGAATGTGAATCTGGGCATCTGTTTCAAGAAGCTTCAGACTGTAATAAGAAGTTAATTGAAAGACGTGGGAGGGACATTCATTCGTAGCCCAAAATCAACAGAACCAAAAGCACCTGATGACATCTTGTTATTGATAGCAATGGATTTGCACAGGGAAAGTAGAATGCACCTGTGTGAAGTTGATGGCAGGGTACCAGCGAATAGATTTATGGCAGGCAAATTACAAATGAAAAGAAATAATAAATTTCCATTCAGGTAGAAAAAAAGTTTAACACGAATCTCAACTCTGAATCTATGACACAAAATAATAAAAAATAAACAATGAAGCACTTATACATTATTAAATACATAATAATAAAAATAAAACTTTAGGATTAACTGGTAAAGCTGCATTTGCACCATATTTAGCATTCCACAAGCTTCCAGTAATGTACAAATCCCAAGTACATGAGACACTTGCAGTACTGTTTACAGTAATTACACATACAGGGTCACAGACAGGATTTAAATAAAGGCTTTGCATGGAATTAAGCAGCTCCCTTGTCTCAATTCATTTAAAATTCCAGAGCTGGTAATCATGATTATGCTAGTGAATGACTGTAGGAAGTGACCCATTTTGCAACTTCATGTTACACTTTGGCAAATAAGCACATTTCTGTTACGTTCTGTACAGAAAAACTTCACAAACATAAAAGTGCCACTTGTAATAAAGCCAGTTATAATGTCGCCACACGCTTAAGATTAATTTAAACTATAAGTGAGGCTAAACCAAGCAGCAGGGCTGCAACACGGGCAAAGCAGCCGGTGCGGATGCCACAGGCGCATTGCACAAGGAGGCTACAAGGCTCACTACAACGTCATCTGCTGTTCTCTATCATTTCTCTAGCAAAACTAATAAGCCATGTTGGATTTCAGTATCATTCTCTCTGGATCTCTCGCCATCTGTGTTGTCTCACGTTTCTGACTGTCTTTCTGCCGTTTCATCTTGGATGTCCTTTCGCCAACTCAAACTCAATCTTTCAAAAACAGGGTTAATATTATTCCCACCCACCTACAGAAGTTACCTACCTGACATTTCTATTTCTGTTGACAACATGACCATAAATCCCACCCTGCAAGTTCGCTGCCTATGTGTGGTCCTTCATCATCATCATCATCATAATCATCATCATCATTTATTTATATAGTGCCAAGATATTCCGTAGCGCTTTACAATTGGGGACAAACATAGTAAACTAATAAACAGACAAAGAGGTGAGAAGGCCCTGCTCGCAAGCTTACAATCTATTGGACAATGGGAGTTTGACACATGAGGTTAAGTCTACATTTGTAGTCGGCCCAGCCAGACTGCAAAGGTAAAAGTGACTCATAAGCCAAATGATCCTGTCACACAACAATGTTGGTCAAGGGGTAGTTGTATAACAGGTGGTAATAGGGTAGTGTAGTGAGGTTAAGAGGGAGGTTATAAGCTTGTCTGAAGAGGTGGGTTTTCAGAGAATGCTTGAAAGCTTGTAGACTAGAGGAATTCTTATTGTGCGAGGGAGAGAATTCCATAGAACTTGACTCAGAACTATTATTTGTTCCTCACATCGACTCTATATTTAAATCATGTTGCATACATTTAAAAAACATTTCCAGAATACATATCTCACACGACATTGGAAAATGAATGCACTCATCATCTCCAGGATAAACGATTGTAATTCCCTCCTTACTGGTCTTCACCGAAACAGACTCTCTCCCCTACAATCTATTTTGCACACAGCGGCTAGATTGATTTTCCTTGCAAATCTTTCTTTCTTTGCGGAACCACTCTGTCAGTATCTACATTGGTTTCCTGATTTTTATAGAATCCAATATAAAATACTTGTACTAACCTACAAGGCCATCAACAAAACTGAACCAATATACACCTCCTCACTTGTCTCAAAATATCTCCCAACTCGACAACTCCATTCTGCACAAGAATTGCATCTCTTATTACATGCTCCCATTCCCGCTTACAGGACTTTTTTCAAACTGCACCCACTCTATGGAATTCTCTCCCTCACACAATAAGACATTTAAGCATTCTCTGAAAATCCACCTCTTTAGGCAAGTTTAAAATATTCCTCAACCACCCTCTTAACTTGACTAGGTTACCCTATTAGCACCCTTTACACAATTCACACAAGACAACAACCCTGTGACCCCCTGACCAATATTGCTGTGTGAATAGATCCTATAGCATACAAATCACTTTTTACGTTTGCAATCTGGCTGGACTAAAATGCAACATGTAGACTTGTGTCTCCAATACGCCCATAGATTGTAAGCTTGCGAGCGTCGCTTTCTACCTCTTTATCTATATTACCAGTATTGATTATTATTGTGTTTGTCCCTAATTGTAAAACGCTACAGAATTTGTTGGTGCTATATAAATAAATATTGATGATGATGAGGGCACCATGACTGCCTGCAATTTGCACCAGCACTTCGCAGTATACATGCAGTGCCAAATGGCAATTTTCCTGGTAGGCTGGCTGGTCAGGGGCCGTTTAAGGTGTTTTTTAATTGACCGGGCGCTAATTGGGGGCGGCCACTAATAGGTTGGTTTACTTCTTGGTTGCTAGCCTCTTGTCTGGGACCAGCCACCCTATTACTTATTGTGCTACACAGGCCAGTCCTGGTTGATCTGTCCCTCTGTTTCCTGCTCCACTCTTTCTTCTCCCCTCTGTATCCTACCCTCCTGTGATGTATTCACCATGCCAGAGGAGCATTGTGAGGGGAGGGTGAAGGGGTTAGTAGGGCAGAGGATTTACGTCAGGCCTACTGCTTCACTCCTGCTCCTGTCATCGGGTGGGCGATGTGTGATGCCTTTCTGCTCTTTAAGACTCCACAACTGTACCAGAACCAGATCCAGCAGTCTATCCTACAGGACTCTCAGACAACTTGTTCTTCTGAGCAGGTCCCCCAGCACACTGGGGATACAGCATGAAGCCACTCCATATCAGGTAAATGTATAATTTATTAAAGTACCTAAGTCATGTACTTACATCATCATGATGTAAATTGATGGTATCATTGATTGATTATATGGATTACTAGTTACTATTATTATCATTAACCTTTAAGTATAGGGCACCACATGAGTTCTGCAGCGCCGTATAGAGGGAAAACAACAAGACGGTAAATGGTATAACAGTACAATACAGTAAACAAATAACACTACAACTCTCAACATAGCTATTGGGGTTTAAGGGGTATATTCAGTGCAGGCTGAAACCTGTACCCTTTAGTGTGGGCGCAACTAACAGGTTTAGAGCCACAAAAAAAATGGAGAAGTGGAGTCAATGGGCAGAGAGCACAAGGAGAATGTGTGCAGTGTAGCTGGTGAGCAAAAGTTATAAGTAATGAGAACAGGAGGGAAAAGGACCCTGCTCACTAGAGCTTACAATCTAAAGGGAAAGGGGCAGACAAACGATTGACACATGGGGTGAGACAATTTGTGGTGATCTGAGGGCAAGAAGCAAGAGTGGGAGAGATGGAGGGTGAAAGATGGTGAGTTATACTACATGGTGAAATGGTAAAGTGGAGGACTGGTAGGCTTTTCTTAACAAGTGGGTTTGCAATGACTGTTTGAAGCTATGCAGACCAGGGGATAGTCTGCTAGAATGAGGAAGATCGTTCCAGTGGTGGGGGCAACACGAGAGGAATGTTGGATAAGAGAGTGTGATGTGTTTACCAGAGGGGAGGGAAGGCGACGGTCGTTGGCCGACCGGAGAGGGTGGGAGTGAATATCTATAGAGATGACTTTGAAGTGAATTCTGTAGGGGAAGGGTAGCCAGTGTAAAGTTTGGCAGAAAAGGGAGGCAGATGTGAAACGGCGAGAGAGGAAGATAAGTCTAGTTACAGCATTAAGTATAAATAGAACAAGAGCAACATAGGAGTGGGGGAGGCTAGTAAGGAGAAGATTGCAGTACTAGAGATGAGAAATGATCAGTGAGTGGCTAAGAGTTTTGGTGGCATCCTGGGAGAGGAAGGGTCTGATAGGGGCAATGTTGTAGAGCTGGCGCGACAGGATTGGGCAAGAGATTGAATGCTAGGGACGAAGAAGAAGGAGGAGTCAAGAAAGACACCCAGGCAGCAGATTTGGGAAACAGAGGAGATAGTGGTGCTGTCAACAGTGATAGGTCAGAATGGGAGGAGACTCTTTATGGAGAGAAGACAATATAATAACAATATATAATACTAGTTTTATGGTTTTATTATATTACTATGTATTGATATATTTTATATTTTTTCAATGATCATTATACTGCATATTGATTTAATCAGTGAATTGTAGTTTGTATTTTAAGTTCAGATATTTTTATTTCCCCAACATGAAGGGTTTAGTGGATTTCCCATACATATTACCTTGGTTGGTGCTGATGGTATTGCTGTAGTGTGTAGGTTTAGCTGGTGGAATTGCTGTAATGTGGGTGTGGTGCTGGTGGTATTGCTGTAGTGTGGGGGTGTTAATGACAGCAGGGCCGGACTGGGACTTAAAATCAGTCCTGGCATTTAAAGCACACAGGCCCAGGCGTGTTGTGGGCCCATGTACTATATTGTTGCACACTGATGCTGGCGCAGTGTGCGTTGGTGGTGCAGTACAATATGATGTAGTGTGAGTGTGTGTGGGGGGCTTATTTATTTCTCCTAATGACCCTCAACATTGCATTGTTAGCACCCCAATTACATCAATAAATACCATGACAATACATTATTAGTACTCAAATTACAGCAATAAATAACCCCCCACACACACTCATACTACATCAATACCCACCCACATTACAGCAACCGGCATCACCCCCACATTACAGCAACCGGCATCACCCCCACATTACAGCAACTGGCATCACCCCCACATTACAGCAACCAGAATCACCCCCACATTACAGCAACCGGAATCAACCCCACATTACAGCAACCGGCATCACCCCCACATTACAGCATCCGGCATCACCTCCCACGTTACAGCAACCGGCATCACCCCCACATTACAGCAACCGGAATCACCCCCCACATTACAGCAACCAGCATCACTCCCCACATTACAGCAACCGGCATCACCCCCACATTATAGCAATACCCTCTCCTACTTATTAACAATACTAGGTCCCAAACACACTAAACATTGCCACCACCATGCCACCCCATACTACAGCAATACCACCAATTATACAGGCGCCACTGTAGGAAACCAATGTTTTTCTTTTTTCAAATCTCCCACAAAATAGCAACAACAGAGTACTTACACACATATAGGTAACAGGTACCCTTTTCCCTCAATTAAATAGTAATGGCAGAATTTTCATGAATCATTCCACATGAAATAAAACTAACACATATCTAAAAAAACCATAACTATTGAATGATCATTCGAACCCCCACGGCCACATTAAAAGTATTTCCATCTACAGCAAAATGTCAGAAAAAAATATTTTTTATACTACAGTAACTGGATATGCGTCTTTTCCATTCATTTTAAATAACAGTATATAAATTAAGGGGTATAGAGAAGGTGGGTGAGAGATAATTGGATGTGATCCATCAGTTTGATTAGATAGGAAACATTTCGATTATTTACCTGGAGACGTCTACCCCCTTGACTCACAGGCAGGGCTGACAAGAGGAATTTTGAGCCCCAGTACAGCAACTTCTTTGGGCTCGCATCATATTCAACAATGAGAGACTTGCCTTTGGCAGAAGTTCATATTATGCCACACAACGTAGTGCCCCCAGTTCATATTATGCCACATCATAGTGCCCCAAGGTCCTATTATACCACATCATAGTGCCACAAATCATATTATGGCATAGTAGTGCCCTCAAATCATTTACCATACAGTAGTACCCCCAAATCATATTATGCTACAAAAGTGCCCCCAAATCATATTTATGTCATAGAAGTGCCCCCAAATCATTAGTAGTGCCCAGACAAAAACTCATTCACAAATAAAAATTGGTACAGCATATCAGATACTGAGAGTGTGAGTCCCAGGAGCAGCTTAATACACCATTTACAATGCAAACAAAAATAGATATATTGAGACAATCACAGAAAATTATGACAATCTGTCAGGAGCCGCGGTGGCCTCGGGCACCGCCACGACTCACTTCCTGTTCAAGTGAACGTCCCGGCCGTCTCCATGACGACCGGGGTGTCATTTCCGGTTTCTCGGGCCCGACCGTTGCCAAGGCAACGGCCGGACGCCGAGTGTAACAAGCGGTGTGCCCCGGCAAGTGAGGCAGCCGGGCGCATGCGCTAGGATAGCCTGCGGGCTAATTAATGTCAATGGCATGGTCTGTGATGCATTTTCAGGGCTAAGCCCTGATTGGCCAAACTCTGTATATAAGGCAGGGAGGGCTTAGCCTCCCTGCCGGTTATAGCGTCTAGTTTGCCTGTCAGCCTAACCTGCTCCTGCTCCTGCTTTGTATTGGTGAAAACCTGTTGGACTGATTGCCTGTGTATGACCCCTTGCCTGGAATTGGACCCTCCTCAAGCCTGCTTTGTATTGGTGAAAACCTGTTGGACTGATTGCCTGTGTATGACCCCTTGCCTGGATTTGGACCCTGCCTGTGTTTCTTGTGACCCTGACCTTCTTGCCTGTATCTGGACCTAGCTACCGTGCCTGTGACCCTTGACCTCGGCTTGTATATTGGATTCGCTGTCTGCTGCCGGCCCTCCACCCTTGCCTGGATTTCACTTCGCTTTCCTGGGTTCTCCCTAGTCGGTACGCACTTCACGACCCTCTGATAGTCTGCGGCCAAGTTTGTCCCCACCACTAGGAGGCTCCAGTGAACACCTGACTGGCAGAGCAGACTCCGGGTTGTGCTGTACCGGCTAGAGGGGTTCCTAACACAATCAGCGTTTTTTCCTCTTAATTAAAAATCTGTGTACACATAAATATGCAAGAAACATTACAGCGCAATAATGAGCAATACATAGTTTTTTAAACGTCATTGGATACACAGTAGTGCCCCCAGTTCAAGAAAGGATGGTTAAAAACACATTGCACACGAGAAAACTTACCTGATCATGGCATCCTGTGTTCTGTTCTCCTACTGGTCGCGCGAGGAGGGATCAGCAGCTGTCAGTTCACACGGGCAGTCGGGAGCAGGAACAGAGCGTAGTGGAAATTTTTTTAACACTTGTCCCCATTCTTCATTACTACCTGTGTTTCATGATGGTTGCATCCCTGACATTCGCATTCTTAAGATGTCTCTCACTTTATACTTTCTTTTACCTATGCCCCTGCACCATCTTCTCCTTTGTCCCTCTCACCTAACCCATCTTCTCCCCTGGCACTCTCACACGTCTTCCTGCACCCTCTACCCTATGACCCTCACACATCTTCCTGCACCCCCTTCTCCTTGGCTCTCTCACACCTAACCCCCTGCATCATCTTCTCCCCGGGCTCTCTCACACGTCTTCCTGCACCACCTTTTCCCCTGGCACTCTCACACTTCTTTCTGCACCACCTTCCCCCCTGACTCTCTCACCCCTCTCTTTGCACCCCCTTCCCCCTGGCTCTCTCACCCCTCTCTCAGCACCCCCTTCCCCCTGGCTCTCTTACCCCTCTCCCAGCACCCCCTACTCTGCTGGCTCTCTCACCCCTCTCCCAGCACCCCCTTCCCCCCTGGCTCTCTCACCCCTCTCCCAGCACCCCCTACTCCGCTGGCTCTCACCCCTCTCTCTGCACCACCTTCCCCCTGGCTCTCTCATCCCTCTCCCAGCACCCCCTATTTCGCAGGTTCTCTCACCCCTCTCTCTGCACCCCCTTCCCTCTGGCTCTCTCACACCTCTCCCAGCACCCCCTACTCCGCTGGCTCTCTCACCCCTCTCTTTGCACCCCCTTCCTCCATGGCTCTCTCACCCCTCTCCCAGCACCCCCTACCCCGCTGGTTCTCTCACCCCTCTCCCAGCACCCCCTACCCCGCTGGCTCTCTCACCCCTCTCCCAGCACCCCCTACTCTGCTGGCTCTCTCACCCCTCTCCCAGCACCCCCTTCCCCCCTGGCTCTCTCACCCCTCTCCCAGCACCCCCTACTCCGCTGGCTCTCACCCCTCTCTCTGCACCACCTTCCCCCTGGCTCTCTCATCCCTCTCCCAGCACCCCCTATTCCGCTGGTTCTCTCACCCCTCTCTCTGCACCCCCTTCCCTCTGGCTCTCTCACACCTCTTCCAGCACCCCCTACTCCGCTGGCTCTCTCACCCCTCTCTTTGCACCCCCTTCCTCCATGGCTCTCTCACCCCTCTCCCAACACCCCCTACCCCGCTGGTTCTCTCACCCCTCTCCCAGCACCCCCTACCCCGCTGGCTCTCTCACCCCTCTCCCAGCACCCCCTACTCTGCTGGCTCTCTCACCCCTCTCCCAGCACCCCCTTCCCTCCTGGCTCTCTCACCCCTCTCTCAGCACCCCCTACTCCGCTGGCTCTCACCCCTCTCTCTGCACCCCCTTCCCCTGGCTCTCTCACCCCTCTCCCAGCACCCCCTACTCCGCTGGTTCTGTCACCCCTCTCTCTGCACCCCCTTCTCTCTGGCTCTCTCACACCTCTCCCAGCACCCCCTACCCCGCTCGCTCTCTAACCTCTCTCCCAGCACCACCTACCCAGCTGGTTCTCTCACCCCTATCTCTGCATCCCCTTCCCCCCGTGGTCTCTCACCCCTCTCCCAGCACCCCCTTCCCCCTGGATCTATCACCCCTCTCCCAGCACTCCGTACCCCGCTGGCACTCTCACCCCTCTCCCAGCATCCCCTACCTCCTGGCTCTCTCACACTCATGACCCCCCAACCCCCGCGAGAATCACGGCACCCCCGCGATCCCCTCCCCCATTCAGAAAAAACAAAATCTGGAAACTGTGTCCAGATTGAATGGAACAGTGTGCAGAGCTTAAGGGGGAGGGAGCGGAGGAGCGTGCAACAGAGGTGGCTGGTTCCAGGACCCAGCCACCTCTGTTGCACGCTCCTCCTCCAGGAAGCCAAGAAGAGTCGGGCCAGCCCATCCAGCCATCGGCCCTTCTGGCATTTGCCAGAAGTGCCAGATGGCCAGTCCGGCCCTGAATGACAGTATTGCTGTAGTGTCGGTTTCATGTTCTCCCTCTCTCCCCTGGCCCATCTCTTCTCTCCCCCCTGCTTCACTGGCTCCCTTTTGTGCCTGTTTTTGTTTCACCCTCCCTTAGGATGTAAGCTCTTATGAGCAGGGCCCCCCTCCCCTCCGTTCTCTATACCGATTCTTCCGCTCTCTCTTTACTCCATATGACTTCCTGGAGTTCCTGAAGCTTTGGTACTTTGTGTTAATTGTTGTGTACTTTGTCACCCTGTTTTGTACTACTGTTTGTACTGTGTACGGCGCTGCGGAAACCTTGTGGCGCCCAACAAATAAATGATAATAATAATAATAATAATAATGTTGGTAGTGCACAATATAAGAATATGTGTTAAAAGTATTGTGTAATCACAAAATCCACTTCACCACAATAAACCGGTTACTCTACTTATCAAACAGAACCTAAAAACTAGCTAAAGCATGAAATTGCAATATCACATTTTGTAATAATTGTAATTAATTTCAGTGTTGCACATATTGATTGTGACAAGACAATAGAAGATCTGTGTATGTGTTTAAATAAATAGCCAGTTTCAATCATGGTCAGTTCATAAACAAAAAGTAAATTTGGATATTTAAACTCAACATCTGAGTAAATCTAATCTCACCTTTATTCACAATGTAGATGTTGATTTATCTAGGGGCAGAATGGTAGCACGGTGTTTAGTATCACTGTCTCACAGTGCTGGGAGCTTGACCAGGCTTGCCCCCATCCCCCTGTGAGGAGTTTCTATGTTCTCCTCATGTTTGTGTGGTTTTCCCCCAGGTGCTCCAATTTCCTCCCACAGTCCAAAAACATAGTTTCAGGTTATTTGGCTTCTGACAAAATGGACTCTATTCTGTGTGTATGTGATAGAGAATTTAGGTTGTTAGCTCCAATTTTGCAGGGACTTATATGAATGACATAGCTTCTGTATAGCACTATGTGCTGTACAGAAGCTATGGGCTGGCACTGAATAAATAATTGCTAAAAACTAAATAATTATGCTCCAGATGAGTAAATGTATACTGTAAACCCTAAAAATATACTGTCTTACAACCCAAATTCTTGGACGGTTTATCAGTTCAAAATGATTAGGTTTACTTAAGTTCTGTTAGGGAGTTCACTCCCACTCCCATTGTGAGCAGCTGCAGATTCATGCAGTATAGGATGGTTATCATGAAAGTGAAGCAGTCCTTTGCAAAAGAGGGGCTTGTTCAAGAGATACACTTTCTTTCGTGCTCTTGGGCTGTGCCAGCCAGGTTTTCTCCTTAGTTAGAATCAATAGTTGCTGGCTGGCTTACAATGGAGATCAGTTCTACTGTAGAGTGATCGAACTTAAAAAACACATGGATGAAAGAAATATAGAATCTAGCTGGACTCAAAATAACTTCTCTTTCAAACACCTTGACACATTTTGTTTCGAAAGAGTTCTCAATAATCAAGTGGCAATTTTTTAACCAACAA